>NC_050074.1:45101809-45415895 GCF_009764565.3 Dermochelys coriacea
CATTTCCACAGGACAGAAATTCTGATTTTAACCAGCTGTAGTTAAAAGGACATTAAAGCTGCAAAGTCAAACACCCAAAAATTAGGAATGCCAGCATTAAGGATGCCTGTGCAACTAGAATTTCGTGCCTTTGTGCCGTTGCATTATGAACGAGACCACCCATAACAACTGTCAAAATGAAAAAGCCTTTGAGAACTTTAACAACAATAATAAACACTGACTGAAATCCTAGTCCCATTGCTCCACTGTGCTTTCTAGCATGGGTAGACAGACATTGAGCTCTGCTCCAGCTAGTATGATTAAAAATAACAGCATAGCGGGGGCTAGCACGGGTGGCAACTTGGGCTAGACTTCTGAGTATATACCCAGGAGGTCTGGGCGGGTCTGTACTATGGTGGCTAGCCCGAACTCCTGCCTGTGCTACCCCCGGCTATGCTGCAACTTTTGGCACACTGGGTTGAGCAAAGCTAGTGTGTGTCTATCTACCTGAGCTGGGAAGCACACTCCCCTCTGTAGGGTAGTTGTACCCTAAGTGGCAGAACACCTGTTGATTCCAAGCGGGGCAGCATTTCATCCACTCTTTCCCTCATGTTGCATTACTCTGCAGGTGGTTTCACTGGGTTAGATTTACCAAGGGAAAAAACAGGTATCTTTTGTTTTTAAGTTTTGTGTGTGAAATATTGGTGCCTTGATCTCTGTCTGGCTGACAGCTGTATTAAGTTACACAGACAGTGAGTTTCAGAGTAGCAGCCATGTTAGTCTGTATTCGCAAAAAGAAAAGGAGTACTTGTGGCACCTTAGAGACTGGCAAGTTTATTTGAGCATAAGCTTTCGTGAGCTACAGCTCACTTCATTGAGGAATGCATCCGATGAGGTGAGCTGTAGCTTGCGAGGGCTTATGCTCAAATAAATTTGTTAGACAGTGAGTTATATCTCCTTTTCAACACTGTCCTGTTATTGTGCCATTACCATCATAGCCAAGAGCTTAGCAAAGGATTGGGCATCTATATTGCTAAGAATCCAGTTATAGTAAAGGATGTGCTTGGTTGTCACATTAATAATTGTTAATTAATGATGTCTATCCCCTTTCCCATCTACCTCACAACCGGCACTAATGTGTTCACTCAACACAATGAGTCCTGAAAGATGCCAAGCTACCCTCTCTCCTTGTCCCTTCAGGTTAGGCTTATGGCGTTATGTGAGGCTTAGGCAATATAGGAACTCCCATGCTGGGTCAAACAGCCTAGACTCTGGAACCTGGGAGGCAGTGACCATGAGATGGTCGAGTTCAGGATCCTTACACAGGGAAGAAAGGAGAACAGCAGAATACGGACCCTGGACTTCAGAAAAGCAGACTTTGACAACCTCAGGGAACTGATGGGCAGGATCCCCTGGGAGAATAACATGGTGAGACCTCACCTAGAATACTGTGTGCAGTTCTGGTCTCCCATGTTTAAAAAGGATGAATTCAAACTGGAGCAGGTACAGAGAAGGGCTACTAGGATGATCCGAGGAATGGAAAACTTGTCTTATGAAAGGAGACTTAAGGAGCTTGGCTTGTTTAGCCTAACTAAAAGAAGGTTGAGGGGAGATATGATTGCTCTCTATAAATATATCAGAGGGATAAATATAGGAGAGGGAGAGGAATTATTTAAGCTCAGCACCAATGTGGACACAAGAACAAATGGGTATAAACTGGCCACCAGGAAGTTTAGACTTGAAATCAGACGAAGGTTTTTAACCATCAGAGGAGTGAAGTTTTGGAATAACCTTCCAAGGGAAGCAGTGGGGGCAAAAGATCTATCTGGTTTTAAGATTCTACTCGATAAGTTTATGGAGGAGATGGTATGATGGGATAATGGGATTTTGGTAAGTAATTGATCTTTAAATATTCAGGGTAAATAGGCCAAATCCCCTGAGATGGGATATTAGATGGATGGGATCTGATTTACTATAGAAAATTCTTTCCTGGGTATCTGGCTGGTGAATCTTGCCCATGTGCTCAGGATTTGGCTGATTGCCATATTTGGGGTCGGGAGGAAGTTTTCCTCCAGGGCAGATTGGAGAGGCCCTGGAGGTTTTTTTTGCCTTCCTCTGTAGCATGGGGCATGGTTGACTGGAGGGAGGCTTCTCTGCTCCTTGAAGTTTTGAACCATGATTTGAGGACTTCAATAGCTCAGACATGGGTGAGGTTTTTCATAGGAGTGGTGGGTGACATTCTGTGGCCTGCGCTGTGCAGGAGGTCGGACTAGATGATCAGAGTGGTCCCTTCTGACCTTAGTATCTATGAATCTATGAATCTATGAGGGGGAAAGGAGTCCAGGAGACCTAGCTGTATTTTAAAGAATCCTTAAAGAAACCATCGCGATGTATAGAGAGAATAGTAAATATGGCAGGCGACCAGATTGGCTTAACAGTGAAATCCTTGCTGATCTTAAACAAATAAAAAAAGCTTACAAGAAGTGGAAGATTGGACAAATGACTGGGGAGGAGTATAAAAATACTGCTCAGGCATGCAGGAGTGAAATCAGGTAGGCCAAATCACACTTGGAGTTGCAGCTAGCAAGAGATGTTAAGAGTAACAAGAAGGGTTTCTTCAGGAATGTTAGCAACAAGAAGAAAGTCAAGAAAAATGTGGGCCCCTTACTGAATGAGGGAGGCAACCTAGTGACCGAGGATGTGGAAAAAGCTAATGTACTCAATACTTTTTTTGCCTCTCTCTTCACAAACAAGGTCAGCTCCCAGACTGCTGCACTGGGCAGCACAGCATGGGGAGGAGGTGACCAGCCCTCTGTGAAGAAAGAAGTGGTTTGGGACTATTTAGAAAAGCTGGACGAGCACAAGTCCATGGGGCCGGATGCGCTGCATCCGAGAGTGCTAAAGGAATTGGCGGATGTGATTGCAGAGCCATTGGCCATTATCTTTGAAAACTCATGGCGATTGGGGGAGGTCCCGGACGACTGGAAAAAGGCTAATGTAGTGCCCATCTTTAAAAAAGGGAAGAAGGAGGATCTTGGGAACTACAGGCCAGTCGGCCACACCTCAGTCCCTAAAAAAAATCAAAGTCCTCAAGGAATCAATTCTGAAGCACTTAGAGGAGAGGAAAGTGATCAAGAACAGTCAGCATGGATTCACCAAGGGCAAGTCATGCCTGACTAATCTAATTTCCTTCTATATGATGAGATAACTGGCTCTGTGGATGAGGGGAAAGCAGTGGACATGTTGTTCCTTGACTTTAGCAAAGATTTGACAGGTGTCCCACAGTATTCTTGCCAGCAAGTTAAAGAAAAATGGGCTGGATGAATGGACTATAAGGTGGATAGAAAGCTGGCTAGATTGTCGGGCTTAACGGGTAGTGATCAATGGCTCCATGTCTAGTTGGCAGCTGGTATCAAGTGGAGTGCCCCAAGGGTCGGTCCTCGGGCCGATTTTGTTCAATACCTTCATTAATGATCTGGAGGATTGTGTGGATTGTACCCTCAGCAAGTTTGCAGATGACACTAAACTGGAAGGAGAGGTAGATACGCTGGAGTGTAGGGATAGGATACAGAGGGACCTAGACAAATTAGAGGATTGGGCCAAAAGAAATCTGATGAGGTTCAGCAAGGACAAGTGCAGAGTCCTGCACTTAGGACGGAAGAATCCCATATACCACTACAGACTAGGGACTGAATGGCTATGCAGTTCTGCAGAAAAGGACCAAGGGGTTACAGTGGACGAGAAGCTGGATATGAGTCAACAGTGTGCCCTTGTTGCCAAGAAGGCCAATGGCATTTTGGGCTGTATAAGTAGGGGGCATTGCCAGCAGATCGAGGGACGTGATCATTCCCCTCTATTCGACATTTGTGAGGCCTCATCTGGAGTACTGTGTCCAGTTTTGGGCCCCACACTACAAGAAGGATGTGGAAAAATCGGAAAGAATCCAGCGGAGGGCAACAAAAATGATTAGGGGACTGGAACACATGACTTATGAGGAGAGGCTGAGGGAACTGGGATTGTTTAGTCTGTGGAAGATAAGAATGAGGGGGGATTTGATAGCTGCTTTTAACTACCTGAAAGGGGGTTCCAAAGAGGATGGATCTAGACTGTTCTCGGTGGTAGCAGATGACAGAACGAGGAGTAATGGTCTCAAGTTACAGTGGGGGAGGGTTAGGTTGGATATTAGGAAAAACTTTTTCACTAGGAGGGTGGTGAAACACTGGAATGCGTTACCTAGGGAGGTGGTGGAATCTCCTTCCTTAGAAGTTTTTAAGGTCAGGCTTGACAAAGCCCTGGCTGGGATAATTTAGTTGGGGATTGGTCCTGCTTTGAGCAGGGGGTTGGACTAGATGACCTCCTGAGATCCCTTCCAACCCTGATATTCTATGATTCTATGATACAGTCTTTAATTATCTGATCCCATACTATTTTTCTCTACAGGACCCCTGCCTCATTCAGTGCCTAGGATGAGGTTGGGTGGAATAGAGCAGGTATTTAACAGAACATAGCAACATTACACAAGAGTTTTAGGAGAAGAGAAAATGAAAGAGACTTTCATTTTCAAGGGAGGAAACTAGAGCACAGGTGCAAGTCAACCAATTCATAAGAGAATGTTACGAGGTGACTTGATCACTCCATAAGTACCTACATGGGGAACAAATATTTGATTCATAGATACTAAGGTCAGAAGGGACCATTCTGATCATCTAGTCCGACCTCCTGCACAGCGCAGGCCACAGAATCTCACCCACCCACTCCTATGAAAAGCCTCACCTATGTCTGAGCTATTGAAGTCCTCAAATCATGGTTCAAAGACTTCAAGGAGCAGAGAAGCCTCCCTCAAGTCAACCATGCCCCATGCTACAGAGGAAGGCGAAAAACCTCCAGGGCCTCTCCAATCTGCCCTGGAGGAAAATTCCTTCCCGACCCCAAATATGGCAATCAGCTAAACCCTGAGCATATGGGCAAGATTCACCAGCCAGATACTACAGAAAATTCTTTCCTGGGTAACTCAGATCCCATCCATCTAATATCCCATCTCAGGGGATTAGTCCTATTTACCCTGAATATTTAAAGATCAATTACTTACCAAAATCCCATTATCCCATCATACCATCTCCTCCATAAACTTATCAAGTAGAATCTTAAAACCAGATAGATCTTTTGCCCCCACTGCTTCCCTTGGAAGGCTATTCCAAAACTTCACTCCTCTGATGGTTAAAAACCTTCGTCTGATTTCAAGTCTAAACTTCCTGGTGGCCAGTTTATACCCATTTGTTCTTGTGTCCAGATTGGTGCTGAGCTGAAATAATTCCTTTCCCTCTCCTGTATTTATCCCTCTGATATATTTAGAGAGAGCAATCATATCTCCCCTCAACCTTCTTTTAGTTAGGCTAAACAAGCCCAGCTCCTTAAGTCTCCTTTCATAAGACAAGTTTTCCATTCCTCGGATCATCCTAGTAGCCCTTCTCTGTACCTGCTCCAGTTTGAATTCATCCTTTTTGAACATGGGAGACCAAAACTGCACACAGTATTCTAGGTGAGGTCTCACCAGTGCCTTGTATAACGGTACTAAAACCTCCTTATCCCTACTGGAAATGCCTCTTCTGATGCATCCCAAAACCGCATTAGCTTTTTTCACAGCCATATCACATTGGCAGCTCATAGTCATCCTATGATCAACCAATACTCCAAGGTCCTTCTCCTCTTCTGTTACTTCTAATTGATGCGTCCCCAACTTATAACTAAAATTCTTGTTATTAATCCCTAAATGCATAACCTTACACTTCTCACTATTAAATTTCATCCTATTACTATTACTCCAGTTTACAAGGTCATCCAGATCCTCCTGTATAATATCCCGATCCTTCTGCGAATTGGCAATACCTCCCAGCTTTGTATCATCTGCAAACTTTATTAGCACACTTCTACTTTTTGTGCCAAGGTCAGTAATAAAAAGATTAAATAAGATTGGTCCCAAAGCTGATCCCTGAGGAACTCCACTGGTAACCTCCCTCCAGCCTGACAGTTCGCCTTTCAGTAGGACCCGTTGCAGTCTCCCCTTTAACCAATTCCTTATCCACCTTTTGATGTTCATATTGATCCCCATCTTCTCCAATTGAACTAATAATTCCCCATGTGGCACGGTATCAAATGCCTTACTGAAATCTAGGTAAATTAGATCCACTGCATTTCCTTTATCTAAAAAATCTGTTACTTTTTCAAAAAAGGAGATTAGGTTGGTTTGGCACGATCTACCTTTTGTAAATCCATGTTGTATTTTGTCCCATTTACCATTGACTTCAATGTCCTTAACTAATTTCTCCTTGAAAATTTTTTCCAGGACCTTGCATACTACAGATGTCAAACTAACTGGCCTGTAGTTACCCGGATCACTTTTTTTTCCTTTCTTAAAAATAGGAACTATATTAGCAATTCTCCAATCATTTGGTACTACTCCTGAGTTTGATAATGGGCTCTATAATCTAGCAGGCAAAGGTATAACATAATCCAATGGTGGAAATTGAAGCTAGAAATAATGTGTACATTTTTAAGTGAGGGTACTTGGAACATTGTGCCAAATGTCATGGTGGATTCTCCATCACTAGCAATTTTTAAATCAAGATTGGATGCCTTTAAAAAAAAAAAAAGGATATGTTCTAGTTCAAAAGGGATTATTTTGGGGACGCTCTGTGGCCTGTATTGTTCAGAAGCTTAAAGTAGATTGGGATGGGCAAACTACGGGCTGCATCCAACCTGTCAGATCTTTTAATGCAGCTTTCGAGCTCCCGCCAGGGAGCCAGGTCGGGGCTTGCCCCGGTCTGCATGTGCCGTGGCTCCATGCGGCTCCCGGAAGCAGCAGCATGTCCCCACTCTGTCTCCTGTGCGTATGGGCAGCCATGGGGCTCCGCACACTGCCCCCACCACAAGCACTGGCTCTGCAGCTCCCATTGGCCAGGAACCATGGCAATGGAAGCTGCAGGGACAGTGCCCACAGACCAGGCAGTGTGCAGAGCTGCCTAGCTGCACCGCCACATAGGAGCCAGAGGGGGGACATACCGCTGCTTCCTGTAAGCGCTGCCCAGAGCCTGCACCCTGCACCTCTGCCCCCCTCCCATGCCCCAACCCTCTGCCCCAGCCCTGATCCCCCTCTCATCCTCCAAACCCCTCAATCCCAGCCTGGAGCCCCCTCCTGCACCCCAAACCCCTCATCGCCAGCCCCACCCCAGAGTCCACACCCCCAGCCAGAGCCCAACCCCCTCCCCCATCCTCGAGCCCCTTCCTGCACTCCGAACCCCTCAGCCCCAGCCCAGAGCTCCCTGGCCCCACCCTGGAACCCACACCCCCAGCCCAGAGCCCATACCTCCTCCCACACCCCAACCCCCTGCCTCATCCTGGAGCCCCCTCCATTACTCTGAGCCCCTCTGCTCCACCCCCAACCCCCTCCTGGATCCCAAAGCCTTCATTCCTGGCCCTATCCCAGAGCCTGCACATCCAGCTGGAGCCCTCACCCCCTCCTGCATCCCAACCCCTAATTTCATTAGCATTCCTGGCTCACCATACAATGTCCATACCCAGATGTGGCCCTCAGGCCAAAAAGTTTGCCCACCCCTGGACTAGATCATCACAATGGTCCCTTCTGGTCTTGGAATCTATGCATACCAATGGTGAAATCTGACCAGTGGCTTGTGTCCCATTGTGATGCCATCCTTTATTCCTCCTTGATGCTTTTATATCACACTGAAGATAGTAGACGAATGGGTTTATCTTGATAGTTTCAGGACCTATGGCAAATTGATACGAGTATCAAATTTTCTGTAAATCCAGCACACTGGTACACATAAGATCCTCTTTATTTTCCATCTGCAAATGGGTTAAATAGGCTAGAAATGAGACGAGAGCAGAGCTGAATGGCTACCCTCTAGTTTCATAGACTGCAATCTATTTCTATTTCTGATATTCTACAGGCAAGCTGTGGGATTTCCTGGTTCGCTGTCTTGTGCGCCTGCATCATAGGTGAAAGTGTTCCCCATTAAGCCAACATTGCACAGGCTGTGGGGCTGCCTCCTTCACAAATAGCATAATAACTGAATGCCTTCAACAACCATTTCCACACTCTCACACATCACATACATATATACCACAGGAACACATCCTGTCACCACACACAATACACATTGAGTGCATGTGCACATACAGCCAACACGGGCACAGGCTGAGAAGATGGGCCTGTCCTCACTCCTGCACAGCTAATTGTTTAAAAGGCACTAATTAAAGATTTCTTTGTTCGGATCTAATTCCTTTGGTTGTATTTTATCTTCTCTGACATGATTTCTATGTTGTTTGTTGGTGGTTTGTTTGTTTTTTCTTTACAGCCTCAGCTACTTATCCAGGAGAAAGAAACTCAGGAAGGATATCCCCAAGAGAGGAGTGACCTGAATTCTAATTCACCGCCTGCCACAGGAGGTTTGGGATTAGATAAACAGAATTACACACGGTTAAAATATACAGCCATCCTTGCAGTAAACCATGTATATATCCCAGCATCTATAACACCATATGCTAGGACTCTGCTGGATCTTAGAAACTAAACAGTGTTGGGTGTGTCAGTACTTGAATGCGAGACCTCCAAGGAACACTGCGTCAGTATGCAAAGCCAATATGTGACACTGCCCTCTGTATCAGTACTGAATAGTCCAGCATGCTGTTACAGGCAGAGAGAGGAAGCACTGTACTTCTGGTTTTCCAACAAGTTATGAGACTGAGGTTCTGGCCACTTTGGATGTATTTAAGATCAACTAGAAATTATGGGCTTGATGCATGAATCACTGGATGAAATTCTCTGGGCTGTGTTATGCAAGAAGTCAGACTAGATGAGGTCTCTTCTGGCCTTAAAAATAGGAGTGAAGACTCCTCTGCTCTTTTCAGGGGAGTGTGGAAGTTGTTATTTTCATGGATAAATTCCATTCTGGATAACTCCATGCTGCCTCTAGTATGCTGTTCCTCTCCCCTTCCAGTCCTAATCTCTAGGTTAGTATTGTGTGCTGGGATTTCACCAGAGATGCTAACATTTCAGTGGTCGATGAAATGACAACAGCATATAGTGTCAGGTTTCAGAGTAGCAGCCATGTTAGTCTGTATCCGCAAAAAGAAAAGGAGGACTTGTGGCACCTTAGAGACTAACAAGTTGATTTGAGCATAAGCTTCATATTCTCTGTGTATATAAAATCTCCCCACTGTATTTTCCACTGCATGCATCCGATGAAGTGAGCTGTAGCTCACAAAAGCTTATGCTCAAATCAATTTGTTAGTCTCTAAGGTGCCACAAGTACTCCTTTTCTTTTAGCATATAGTGTGTATATCTGATTGTAAAGTGCTTTGAGATTCTCCAGGATGAATGGTGCTAGGTAAAAGTAATACCATTGTCATAAAAAAATTAGAGATGGGCAACAGCTAAAACCTTGGTTCTGAATACACCAGATCCTTGGAAAAGTTTGAATCCAGATTTGACCTTTGCAGCTTGAGCCCATTTCTCTCACAAAGACTTATGCAGAATGAAGTTTTACCATCAGTGAATGTTGCAGGAAACTGGTCCTTTAATGCTTTCCCTTGAGTGGGTAGGGAAAGGGAACCAGCAAGAGGTAGAAGTTGTCATTAACACTGACATGCGGTCAGCACAGCTGCACCCTCATCCCTTTACCGTTGGTGGCATTTAACCTGGTGTGCAAAGCAAGCTAACTGACGTTGGGGAGCCAAACCCAATCTTGGTTTCTTAGAAAGTCCCTGGAGATGCCATATGATGAATGCCAAGTTTGTTAACCTCAGTTGTTTGATTCGGTTTCCTCTTTGACTCCTGCTCCCATATCACTTCCTGCCACTGAGTTGCATGATGACATCAGCACAGCCCCAGGCTTATAAGTGATGACCTCACTTCCTGCCCAATTCTCTGTCTTATTTCTGCTTTTCATAGAGCTCTTAGCATCACCCAAAACTGCACCCTTTCAGTTTGAGCAGGACTGAGGGCACTGGCATGTAGAATACATTTCCCTCCTGTTACACAGACAGGCAGGCACAGATGCATTAGGATAAGCAGAAGCTGCAGTGAGTGTGAGATGGCAGTGTAGCATGTGGTACTGTGGTACATGTGGTACACAGCCAGCTAGTTACTTCGGTACTTTCTGATACATAGATGGGGATGCTTTCTTCTAGTGTGTGTAGTTCACTTCCTAGAGGTGCAGAGATTTGTAGCACTGGAGACAGGAAAGCTGCTGTGTCCTGGAGTGAAGCGTGGAAGGTAATACAAAAGCATGCATAGTATGAAATCTAATACTCCTCCTCTCTAGCATCATTCACAGCAATTTTAATTCAAACAGGAGCCTGAAAATTAATCTGGGATGCAGTTTTGTATGCGGAGCCTTTAAGCTGTCTTGCCAGAGACTTTATAGATTCCAGATTCATTCAGGAGTGTGATACAGCTGTAGCTGCTTCCAAACCACTAGTTTCTGAATGTGAGGCAGTTCCATGCACCTGCAACTAACTTAAAAACTGGGTGCTATGCTGCTGACAGGAGTTGCACTCTCCACACAGGTGTGACAGCTCTAGGGCAGCTAATCACCAAGATGTCTATTATCTTTATTGAGCTTTTTCAAGACAGGACTGAGATGCTGTGATAGGAACAAGGAGTCCTTGTGGCACCTTAGAGACTAACAAATTTATCTGGGCACAAGCTTTTGTGGACTAGAACCCACTTCATCAGATGCATGGAGTGGAAAATACAGGAGCAGGTATAAATACATGAAAAGATGTGAGTTGCCTTACCAAGTGTGAGGTCAGTCTAATGAGACAATTCAATTGACAGCAGGATACCAAAGGAGGAAAAATAACTTTTGAAGTGGTAATGAGAGTGGCTCATTTCAAACAGTTGACAAGAAGGTGTGAGTAACAGTAAGGGAAAATTAGTATTGGGGAAATTAGGTTTAGGTTTTGTTGTGACCCAACCACTCCCAGTCTTTATTCAGGCCTAATCTGATAGTGTCCAGTTTGCAAATTAATTCCAGTTCTGCAGTTTCACATTGGAGTCTGTTTTTGAAGTTTTTTTGTTGAAGAATAGCCACTTTTTGGTCTGTTATTGAGTGACCAGGGAGATTGAAGTGTTCCCCGACTGGTTTTTGAATGTTATGATTCCTGATGTCTGATTTGTGTCCATTTATTCTTTTGCAAAGAGACTGTCCGGTTTGGCCAATGTACATGGCAGAAGGGCATTGCTGGCACATGATGGCATATATCACACTGGTAGATGTGCTGGTGAATGAGCCCCTAATGACATGGCTAATGTGATTAGGTCCTATGATGGTGTCACTTGAATAGATATGTGGAAAGAATTGGCACCGGGGTTTGTTGCAGGGTTTGGTCCTGGGTTGGTGTTTTTGTTGTGTGGTGTGTCGTTGCTGGTGAGTATTTGCTTCAGATTGGGGGGCTGTCTGTAATTGAGTACTGGCCTGTCTCCCAAGGTCTGTGAGAGTGAGTGATCGTCCTTCAGGATAGGTTGTAGATCCTTGTTGATGAGCTGGAGAGATTTTAGTTGGGAGCTGAAGGTGATGGCTAGTTGCATTCTGTTACTTTCTTTGTTGGGCCTGTCCTGTAGTAGGTGGCTTCTGGGTACTCTTCTGGCTCTGTCAATCTGTTTCTTCACTTCAGCAGGTGGGTATTGTAGTTTTAAGAATGCTTGATAGAGATCCTGTAGGTGTTTGTCTCTGTCTGAGGGATTGGAGCAAATGCGGTTGTGTCTTTAGAGCTTAGCTGTAGCCAATGGATCGTGTGATGTTGTCTGGATGAAAGCTGGAGGCATGTAGGTAAGTATAGCGGTCAGTAGGTTTCCGATAAAGGGTGGTGTTTATGTGACCATCGCTGATCCAACGCATCATCAAGGATCTACAACCTATCCTGAAGGACGACCCATCACTCTCACAGATCTTGGGAGACAGGCCAGTCCTTGCTTACAGACAGCCCCCCATCCTGAAGCAAATACTCACCAGCAACCACACACCACACAACAGAACCACTAACCCAGGAACCTATCCTTGCAACAAAGCCCGTTGCCAACTCTGATGATGCCCCCTGAATAGATATGTGGACATAGGGCCTAATCACATCAGCCACACTATCAGAGGCTCGTTCACCTGCGCATCTACCAATGTGATATATGCCATCATGTGCCAGCAATGCCCCTCTGCCATGTACATTGGTCAAACTGGACAGTCTCTACGTAAAAGAATAAATGGACACAAATCAGACATCAAGAATTATAACATTCAAAAACCAGTCGGAGAACACTTCAATCTCTCTGGTCACTCGATTACAGACCTAAGAATGTCTATTCTTTAACAAAAAAACTTCAAAAACAGACTCCAACGAGAGACTGCTGAATTGGAATTAATTTGCAAACTGGATACAATTAACTTAGGCTTGAATAGAGACTGGAAATGGATGGGTCATTACACAAAGTAAAACTATTTCCCGATGTTATTTCCACCCCTCCACCCCCCCCCCCCCACTGTTCCTCAGACATTCTTGTCAACTGCTGGAAATGGCCCACCTTGATTATCACCACAAAAGGTTTTCTTCCTCCCCGACCTCTTCCTGCTGGTAATAGCTCATCTTAAGTGATCACTCTCTTTACAGTGTGTATGATAAAACCCATTGTTTCATGTTCTCTATGTATATAAATCTCCCCACTGTATTTTCCACTGAATGCACCTGATGAAGTGAGCTGTAGCTCACAAAAGCTTATGCTCAAATAAATTTGTTAGTCTCTAAGGTGCCACAAGTACTCCTTTTCTTTTTGTCCAGTGGATCTCTTGTGTGGACTGGGAGCGGATGGGTTATTACATAGTTTTTAGTTTATTTCCCCATACTAATTTTTCCCCCTATTGTTACTCACACCTTCTTGTCAACTGTTTGAAATGGGCCATCCTGATTACCACTATAAAAGTGATTTTTCCTCCTGCTGATAATAGCCCACTGTAATTGATTTGTCTCGATAGAGTTGGTAAGGCAACTCCCATCTTTTCATGTTCTCTGTATATATATCTTCCTACTGTATTTTCCACTCCATGCATCTGATGAAGTGGGTTTTAGCCCACGAAAGCTTATGCCCAAATAAATGTGTTAGTCTCTAAGGTGCCACAAGTACTCCTCGTTCTTTTTGCTGATACAGACTAACATAGTTACCATTCTGAAACCTGTGATAGGAACGTGTCAGGAAGCTTGCACTTTCTAGGAACTGCCCTATGCACAGCTCTAACTGGGGCTGATGGTCCCTTGTGTCGTGATCACTATATTAATACACAAATTAAAAAAAACAACCTGGAAATATCCAAATGGATGTGGTCTGGCCTGACTCCTTGCTGGTCTCTCCTTAATGAGAGCTTGGAGGAGAAAGAGGGAAGTAGAGGGGAAGAATCAGAGAGGAGGGGCTCCTGAGAAAGTGCTGTGGGCGAGGCAATGACAAAGAGTTGAGAGAACTATTCCAGAAATAGTGATTTGTTTCCTGGGCCCTTTGCAGCCTGAACCCCTTCTTTCTGTGATATTCCCAGGGTGCTGATTCTGGGGTTTCCTAACAGCTCAGAGATTTTGCTTTGCACAGATTTCATTACTTTTCAGTTTCCATATTCTCTGTGATGACACCAACTGCAGCTCAACCATTGAAAAAAGAAAAGGAGTACCCGTGGCACCTTAGAGACTAACAAATTTATTAGAGCATAAGCTTTCGTGAGCTACAGCTCACTTCATCGGATGCATTTGGTGGAAAAAGCAGAGGAGAGATTTATATACACACACACAGAGAACATGAAACAATGGGTTTATCGTACACACTGTAAGGAGAGTGATCACTTAAGATAAGCCATCACCAGCAGCAGGGGGGGGAAAGGAGGAAAACCTTTCATGGTGACAAGCAAGGTAGGCTAATTCCAGCAGTTAACAAGAATATCAGAGGAACAGTGGGGGGGGGGAGGGAGAAATACCATGGGGAAATAGTTTTACTTTGTGTAATGACTCATCCATTCCCAGTCTCTATTCAAGCCTAAGTTAATTGTATCCAGTTTGCAAATTAATTCCAATTCAGCAGTCTCTCGTTGGAGTCTGTTTTTGAAGCTTTTTTGTTGACGTATAGCCACTCTTAGGTCTGTGATCGAGTGACCAGAGAGATTGAAGTGTTCTCCAACTGGTTTTTGAATGTCAAGACGTCAAGAATTATAACATTCAAAAACCAGTTGGAGAACACTTCAATCTCTCTGGTCACTCGATCACAGACCTAAGAGTGGCTATACGTCAACAAAAAAGCTTCAAAAACAGACTCCAACGAGAGACTGCTGAATTGGAATTAATTTGCAAACTGGATACAATTAACTTAGGCTTGAATAGAGACTGGGAATGGATGAGTCATTACACAAAGTAAAACTATTTCCCCATGGTATTTCTCCCTCCCACCCCACCCCCCACTGTTCCTCTGATATTCTTGTTAACTGCTGGAATTAGCCTACCTGCTTGTCACCATGAAAGGTTTTCCTCCTTCCCCCCCCTGCTGTTGGTGATGGCTTATCTTAAGTGATCACTCTCCTTACAGTGTGTATGATAAACCCATTGTTTCATGTTCTCTGTGTGTGTATATAAATCTCTCCTCTGTTTTTTCCACCAAATGCATCCGATGAAGTGAGCTGTAGCTCACGAAAGCTTATGCTCTAATAAATTTGTTAGTCTCAACCATTGAAGTTTCTCTAGTTGCCCAGGCTAGATGTTCCTGCCACACCCTCATGACAGAGTGCTGCTGCTAATGCATGATTAATGATTAATAATCACCTACTTCCCGAAAACCACAGAGGAAGCCTTGGCTTGTTTTGTTTTATTATTTCAATAATACATCATTCTTTCTAGTGAAACATAGGGGAGCAAGAGAAGCCCGCAGCTCTGCAATCAGTGCTGCCAGGACCCAGCCAGAAGCAGGAGGGAAATTTGTATTTTGTTTCCTCCCTGCCCTTCTCCCACCGTTCGCCTCCTCCCTTCAGTCGGACTGGTGGTGTGAGAGTTCAGCCCACTGGCAAACCGCTGAGCCACTCCTTTCCCGGGACCAAGCGTAACAGCCATCCCAGCTTTCCCTGAAGCAGAGAGCCAGGTACAGGTCATGGGAGCTCCCTGATCATCGGCTTTGACCTCCTGCATAACGCCAGCTGAAAAACTTCACCCAGGGACTCCTGCATCCAGCCCATAATCTCTGACCTTTCTGAGCACACATTCATGTAACCATTGGAAGGTTCAGATATTTATGTGGACTCTGGGCCTGATTCGCTACCCACTGCAGTCACTGAGTGTGTTGCCATTGACTTCACTGAAGCAGAGATCGAGCCCTTTATGAGTTGCCTTCAACCCACCTCCTCGCAATCCTCCATTTACTTTCTGACTTCCCCTTTCCTTCCTCCCCTCCTCCTCAGCAACTTCAAACAGCTATGCAACTCCCACTCCATGCTCTCCCTACACCCTCCCAGTCCTTCCAATCTCTCCTGCTGTCCCTCCAGTGAAAGCCTGGCACAGGCCACTGAAACCACCCCTGAGCATTGCTGCCCAGGTGCACCTAACTACTGTAGTTCAGGTCTTTGTACCTTGGGGATTTGGAAGGAGCCCCTCAAGGCTGCATGATGCTCAGGGACCACCCCTATTGCACATGGTGCTGGGAATTCTTTAACCCAATGCTGTCGCTGTAACAGGGAGGTGTGTGGGACTTCAGAGCTCTAACCCCATCTTTCTCATGCTATCTCCCTTTAGGCGCTCCTGGAAAAGATTCTCATAGGACGGGCAGGATTACAAGCCTCAGGAGATCTCTGAGCACCACCCCAGCTGCACCACAGTAGCATCCAGCCTGCTGATGTTGTACTGAAGCCCCAAGGATTAGGAAAACCAACCAACCAACCTTAATTTCACACTTAAAATACCCCCCCCATAACTTTGGCAAAGTTGCTGCTGCCCTCCTGCTCACCAAGACAGCAATCTCAAGCATGACAGCCAGAAAGCTATATTGAAAAAACAGCAGCCTCCTTGTGAAGGGGCCTCACCTGGTTTGTATTTGACCTTTGCAAGGAATTAGGGTTACATTAATCTCTTAAAAAGCCTTTACAATTTGTGCTTACAGGAATGGCCATAGTCCCACAGGGAAGGGAAGCTGACTTAATATATGCAGACACAATGCAGGTGACCTAGTCACACTGCTACTGTTTGAGCTCACCAATTAACACCATTGGGGGAATGGGGCATAAGTTTCTATTTTCAGGAGAGCATTGAGAAAGCCTTTGGGGACCAGTTCCTGAATTGGTTACTGCTCATTTCCTCGGGCAGCGAGGAATCCTTTCTCCCACTCTCCCCAAATAGAAAAAACAATGGCAATTGCCGTACTGCCATGGGCCAGTGCTTCATCTGGTCAGTTACCTTTGCTTCAATCTAGAGACCTTGGAGGAAAACGTTAGACTTGAAAAAGCTGGACTGCTGGGCGGGGGAGGGGTAGGTCTTCCTCCCCTGTTGATAATCTTGCTCCCTGAATCATTTGGGTTGATGAACCTTATTTTTTATCCTAGCTAGTGTCAGTCCAGGGGTTATTTGGGGGGCCATATCCCCACAACCAGTGCACACCCAGGAACAACTCTCAGTGAAGTCAATGAGAATATTTCATGAATAAGCACTAGATAAACACAGAGTAAAGACCCCTGGATTCTTAACAGGCGTGTCTGCAAAAAAAGGGTTGCTTCTTTACTGAGCGTCATGACTGATGTTACCAACTCCAAAACCACCTTGTAAATTCAGTCACCCCCTGATATGTCTGCATGTTTAGAAACTAAACATATGGCATCAGTCTGGTGTTGCAATTGTGCATATGAAAATATCTTTATACACTCCAATTTCAGGAGTGCCTTGGGATATAGCAATAGCCAATCAGTTTTGTGTTATTGCAAGTGGCTGTTGGTCTCATGCTTCTGTGCCAGATTTGATCTATCCAATTCTTGGGGTCCAGGGTGTTTTTAATATCCAGTCCCATCCAGTGGAAATCCACTGGTATTTTCTATCCATTGGAATGAATTCCTGCCTCATAAAATAGGCGGAGTAGATATTTCAATTATATGGGACAAGATATAAAAGTGGACAGCTTTTACACTCGTTAAAATATTTAATAGGACATAATTGGCTATATATGTAGGGAAGCAACAGCAGAAACCTGTGAAATGGCTGGATTTATTGAGCTCAAACGTTAATCTTTTACCAAAGATCTGTTCCTTTAGCAGGTAATTATTTCACATAGAAAAATCTCTATAGCTTTTTAGAAGGAATGTTTAACTCTGGAGAGTGGTAATAGAATGTGGGGCCTTTCACCTCTAGGCTCTGAGATCAAATCCAATCCAACATAATAGTAACAAAGGGTTTTAGACCCCTAACTTCCATTTATTTTAATGGAAGTTGAGCATCTAAATCTCTTTGGAACTGGGCCTAAGACCCCGATCCCGGAGTTGACTCCATGCAGGGGGACTTCTTGCTCTAGTAGTTGTTTCTGTCTAATGGCTGCTTTATGGTAGTCTACTTGAAATGAGTTAGAATGACTCAGCTGAGTTCCTAGTGGAACACCACATCACAATAACCATTTCCGCTCTTCTGACAGTCTTATCAGAGCAGGCAAGGCTGAAGTGGTGAAGATACTGAATGACTTTAGCAATGCGGTGGTCACCCCCTAGTCAAGAATGAGGCATGTGGGTGAGGGTTGGGAAAGATTGCACTGCTACTTATGCTATCCCTGTTCTATAGATAAGTAGAGGGATTTAGGTCCTCAGGGCTGACAATGCGATGGCTTTCCTAAGCAATAAATCTGCTCCCAGATATACAGAGAGAAAATTTTATCCTTGCAAAGTTTCCATGAAAATTTATCAGCATAGGCACAAAAACTACCCTGGACTATGCTGCTGATGCAAACTGAGGAGGAAGAAAGGAATAATATTTCACTCACCTATAGATTTCTTGTAGGTATTCTTGCTGACATAGTCTATCTTCCCCAGATGGACAAAATATTATTTGTGGTTTCCACCATCCCTCTCCATGAGTGCAATGATGGTGCTTTGGAAGGGGAAAGGTGAGCATGTTTCCTGCTGCATTTTCCTTAATTTTTTTTTAGATACCTCTACTGCTTACCACTTTTAACTATTCCCAAACCTGGCTGCAGCGGCATAATGGGTGAGATTCATATTTTTTGGTACATTCCATTAGAGGATCCATTTTATGTTCTTCTGAGTTCAGATACTGGAGATGGGCTTTGTATCAGGTGGATACAATCATCCAGTTATGGCTCATCTCACAACTCAAAGGCTGTGCTAGATGGACACTAGAAATCCATTTCAAGTTCAGGTGAATTAACAGACTGTAGGAGTTCTCTGTCTGCCAGACTCTAAATGCTGATTTAGCTAATATTTTTCATCTGTGAGTGTAACAGGCAAAAATGCCAGACTGGGATTTTCTCTTCACCTGACATGGATTTGGGGTAAGCACTTGTACAATATGCAGTCTGGTTAATTACTGTATCGTGATTGACATTCAGGCATTTCTCAGTATATTATCTAGATCTTTCTCAGTTGCTGTGCATGCACAACGACAGGGAAAGGAGACTGGCTATTGTTTTAACACAAATGACTGAGAAATCTGGTTAGTTTCAGGTAGGGAGGGCAGTTCCCCTTTGGCCACATCAGTGTCCTCTGTCTTGTAAAACGGGTCAGTCTTTGCTACCTCTTGCTGTCTCCCTCAGCAACCACAACAGAAAAAGTCGCCATAAAAGCATGGCTATATTGGGAACCACAAGCAGAATTCTATATTGTTGGGAGATAATTTGTGTCTGCTCCTTTTAAGAGTCTGGTGCTGTGAAAAACCTACCTGTACTTTTTGTTTCAATCTTCTTGTAGAGACTGGGGGTGAAAACCTCGCCCAGCTGAAGTTAATGGCAAAATTGCTGTTGCCTTTAATGGGGCCAGGATTTCACCCTATAGCTTTATTAGTTCTTAGGAAAAAAAATAGAATGCTTTTTATTCCCCATGTTTGACTTTTCAGTCTATGCAAAACAATGGGCCAGAACCAAAACCCTGCATCTAAACGTATGAATTTGTAACCTTTGCAATGCAATCAGATCAAATATATCAAGTCTTGCAATCAAATCAAAATAACTACAAGACAGATTCAAAATCTCAGTAGACAGATTCTGATTTTGCAGAATAAAAATTGCAGATGTTTGGATCCACATCCCATTTTATATGTGCTCTAAGTTTGGTAGGATCAGATAAATGGTTCTGGTTTTGGCCCATGGATAAAGATAATGTTAATTTGGGATTATCTTTTAATTTTGTTAATAAAGATGTAAGTCATACAGCACCTCTGGGTTCAATTTTCTTGTTCTGTGTGCTTTCTTTTTGAGTGATAAACCCAGTGAGAGTGCATGGCATTTGCAAACCACAGGACATCTGAGCTTTTCTTCCTTCACCTTAAACAAAGATTATAAAATAATAATTGGTCTGTATGGCACAAACCCTCGGGTCTACACAAAAATGATAGAAAATGAATTCCAGGGAATACAGCATAAGAACGAACAGGCAATTCACATAAGCCAAATTTTCAAACTTGGGTGCCTAAAGTTAGACACCTAAATCCTTATTTACCAGCATCTTCTGATAAAAAGACAGTAAATTTAAAGGTGCATAAACTAGAATTGGTTTAATCAGAGTAACAATTAATTCTGCTTCCCCCTGAACAAACGCACACTTCCCACAATTTATTCCATAATGCACACATCCCACAATAAAATTAATTCTGTAGCTCTTTGTACAACTAATTCTGCTCTCTGACACACCCAGACTCACCAGTTAATTCCACAACCTGCTGATCAGTCCTTCACCCCCACACAACTCCCCAGCTCAGCATGTGTCCCCAGTCAGTCCTACCTCTCCATCAATTCTGACCCCATACGCTGTCCCTCATCCTAATCAATCCTGTTCCCAAATACACTTCTTTACAGGATTTGTGGTTGAGGGAGTGGCAGCAGCCCTGGAGGGCTTTTCCCATCCTCCCGGAAAGAGGTGGTTATGTGGGGCTGCAACATAACCCTGGGAGAGGAGGGCTACTTCTTCCCCCTCTGCCAGGACAGGCTGTTTGTTCTCAAGGCTGCATCATTCCAGGAAAGCTCCAGCCTGTGTTGGCAAGAGCAATGCCTGTTTCTCATGCTAATGGACAAGCTGGTCCCTAAGCATGTGCAGCAGCTCTGATCGGCTGTCATTCCCCAAAAGGCAGGGAAATAAGGCAGAGAGCCAATTGTATGGGGATTTTCCCCTTAGATTCAGAGTTTTCCCTGCACACCCTGAAGCCCCGCTTGGTTTTATGCCTACTATGAACATCTTCCCTCCCTGCATTTAGGGGCTGCCCTACATTTCTGCACAGGTCAGGGGACCTAAAGCTGGAGTGGGAGGTAGAGCAGAAAGGGAACCAGTAACTCTGCAGCATGCTCCCCCCAAGCCCTGATTCACTGCTCAGAGGGGGCTACACCTCTGCAGGGTTTGGGCTGCCTGGGTCAGGAAGGGCTGCAAACATGGTGGAAGGCCAAGGGGAGCCACTGCAGAATGCAGCCTTCACAGACTCCAAAGTCAGAAGGGACTACTGTGATCATCTAGTCCAGGGATGGGCAAACTTTTTGGCCCGAGGGCCACATCAGGGACTAGAAATTGTATGGCAGACTATGAATGCTCACAAAGTTGGGCTTGGGGTGCAGGAGGGGGTGTGGGCTCTGGGGTGGAGCTGGGGATGAGGAGTTTGGGGTGTAGGAGGGTGCTCTGGGCTGGGACCAAGGGGTTTGGAGGGCAAGAGGGGAATCAGGGCTGGGACAGGGGTGCAGGTTCTGGCCGGAGGTGCAGGATCTGGGGTGGGGCTGAGGATGAGAGGTTTGGGGTGCAGGAGAGTGCTCCGGGCTGGGATTGAGAGGTTTGGAGAGCAGGAGGGGGATCAGGGCTGGGTTAGGGCATGGGGAGAGGCTCAGGGGATAAAGGTTCCAAGCAGCACTTACCTCAAGTGGCTCCCGGAAGCAGTGGCATATTCCTTCTCTGGCTCCTAAGCGAAGGCGCAGCCAGGTTGCTCTGCACACTGCCCCATCCATAAGCACCACCCTGCAGCTCCCATTGGAGCGCGTAGGAGCCAGAGCAGGGCCATGCCGTGGCTTCTGGGAGCTGTGTGGTGTGGCCCCAACCCTGCATCCCAGCCAGAGCAGGGTCAAGCCACTGGTCCAGCCCCCAACACTGCACCCCTGCTGCGGCGGGGTCGAGCTGCATGTTCCAGCCCCCGATCCAGCACCCCAGCCGGAGCAGGGCCAAGCCGCATGGTCTGAGCCCCAACCAGCAGGAGCAGGGCCGAGCCGTGTGGTGCAGCTTGCAGGCTGGCTTAAAAATGGCCTGTGGGCCATAGTTTGGCACCCCTGATCTAGTCTGACCTGCTGTATAACGTAGACTGGAGAATTTATCCAAAATAATCCCTAGAGCAGAGCTCTTAGAAAAACAGCCAATCTTTATTTTGAAATTGCCAGTGATGGCGAATCCACATCAGCCCTTGGCAAATTGCTCCAAAGGTTAATTACTCTCAATGTTAAAAATAAAAGGAGGACTTGTGGCACCTTAGAGACTAACAAATTTATTTGAGCATAAGCTTTTGTGAGCTACAGCTCACTTCATTGGATGCATGCTCAAATCAATTTGTTAGTCTCTAAGGTGCCACAAGTACTCCTTTTCTTTTTGTGGATACAGACTAACACGGCTGCTACTCTGAAACCTGTCATTGGTCAACGTTCAGTCATTGAATCTTGTTATGCCTTTCTCTGCTACACTGACGAGCCCATTATCAAGTAATTGTTCCCCATGTAGGTAACTAAATTGAGTTCCTTGAGTCTATCACTATAAAGCATATTTTCTAATCCTTTAACAGAGATGCCAAGGGTTGGATATCCTTAAGAGTGAGATTTACAGCCCCAAAGAGTGTGATTCAATGACAAAAAGCAAGACTTTCCAGATGGCGTGTTAGGTCATTGCTCAGGGGTGGTGCTAAGAGAGGCTTGTGGGGGGCTACAGCCACCCCAAAATGTAGCAGCTGCCACTCTCCAGCCATCCAGCTCTGAAGGCAGAGTGTAGAGAGTGGCGGCTCTTGGCTGGGCACCTAGCTCCAGCAGCAACACAGAAGTAAGCCTGGGCAGAGGGCTGGGGGGCCCAAGAGCAGCCCCATTCCATGTTCCCACCCCCTGGAGCATGCCGCCCAGGCCAGGTGGAGGGTCCGGGATTCCCAACAGCAGCCTGTACTGACCCGCTTCATCCCAGGCTCCTGGGCCTCACCCTCCATAGTTGCTGCTCCCTGAGGCCTCTGTCAGCCCTGGAGCCGGGTCCCTGCCTAGGCAGCTCTTAAAAACTATGACCAGCCAGTGCCCTGCACTGCCCAGCTCAGCTCTGGCTTCCAGCCCCTGACCTGGCCAGGGCCACAGATGAGGACAGTGCCAATGGAGGCATGGGGCCTCATGCCGAGGGAAGGTGCAGCCCTCCCAGTTTTCTGTCTGGCCACCTCAGCCAATTAATAACCCCTAGTTTAGGCACACAGTCAGTGGACAAAACAACAGAAATATTCAAAAATAAACTGTTTTTATATAAACTTAATAAAAAAGAAAACTGCTTTATTAATACAACATGTTTATTTTGCATATCACTTTGTCCTAGTAATCATTGATTTGAAAAACACTTTATAAGTACAAATACTATTTGGTTTGTGTAATATTGCTCATGTTACATTTACAACAAACTAAAATGATCAGATTCCAAAATAAATAAATGCAAAATAAATTCATTAAAATTAAATAATTAAAATAAACCACAAGCAAACAATACATTGCATAAATATAAAAATATATAAAATAATCAAATTAAATTTAACTAATATGAAGTTAAGAAACCATAGATAAAGGATTCAGATTCCACATTTCTTTTAATATTTAATTTGGTTTCATGTTTTATTTTTGTGCTTTGTTATATTGCCATGAGACCCTTTTTATAACTTCTTTTGGTGGCTCAAACTTATACCATGGCTCAGGATTTGCCAGCTTCACTTGGATAATAGAGACCAGTGGCCCTTCTAGTCCGAGGTTTGGTTTGAATGGTGTCTTATTTTTTCAAACAAACTGAACGCTCTCTCTTCTCCTGCATTTGAGTGGGATAAAACTAAGACAAGCCTGGCAACTGTAAACAGTAACGGGAACTTGAGAAGACCTAATTTAAAAAAAGAAGTCTTGCCTGCTACTGGGACAATGAAGGGCCATGGATTTGTCCAGTATGGTTTAAATTTTGAACTGGATTTTGAAGAATCTACAATCTTTCAATCAAGTCCTGCTCATTTTTGGGGCAAACTCATTTTTTTGACCACCATACCTCACCTCTGGATAGCCTCCTCTCTTGGGCCTATAGTCTCCATGGTTACCACAGTACACAAGCTTAGAAAGTGGCTTTCCAAGCTCCAAGCCCTATGCCTGAGGCCCCAGGTGTATTGTTGTCTCTTTCAGCCCTTGAGTAAAAGTATTTTAAATCTTTGTATATTTACTCAAAATGGGTGAGATAAGTTTAGGAATATGTGTGCAAGTGAGATAGCATGCTAACAAGTGAGTCTCACACCCAGTGAGTAAGACTTGTCATGTCTGCCTTTAATCATTCTTCTGGCTCTTCTCTGAACCCTCTCCAAGTTACTAACATCCTTCTTGAATTGTGGGCACCAGAACTGGACACAGTATTTCAGCAGCAGTCGCACCAGTGCCAAATCACCTCTCTACTCCTATTTGAGATTCACCTTGTAAGAGGGTTGAATTAGGCCAGGGGGGTCCAATCAACCAATTAAGCAGCAAGCAGGGGAGAGATTTAGGCTAGGAGGAGCCACTAATTGGGAGCAGGCTCAGCTGGACAGGAATAGGCGGGACCTGTATAAAGCCCAGGAGCTGGGGGCTGCTGGGAAGTAGGCTGTAGTCACTCTTTAGAAGGAGTGTTTAGATTTGTCTAGGGTAGGTCATGGTTACTTCCTGTAGAGGAGCATTGGGAGACTTGTGAACCTAGAGCAGGAGAAGTGGCTCAGGGAAAAGTAACAAAGAATAGGAGTATAGACCTTGGCTGCTGATTAAAGGGCCCCTGAGCTGGAATCTAGAGAAAAGAGTGGGCATGGGTTCTCCTACCAGCCACTGGGAATGTGGCACTGACCAGGCAGAGAACAGTAGACTACCTGGATATGACATTCTATACCTTGGGGGAGCATGTTATAACCCCCATATTCCTCATTTTCATATAATTGTGATCTTATGTATAAAGCATGCCTTGTAAGGTATCATGGGGAAAGGTTATGATCTGCTGAAAGTCATTTCTCTATCCATATATGTAGTTATGAGAATTGTGTAGTATGGTTGTTGCTAAAACATGCTGTAAGGTGGGGGAATCAGCCAGATATTAGCTACCCAGAGGCAACAGCAAGGAAAGTAACCAACGCCTGGGTGAGGTGTCAAACAACCCATCAACAGCCATTGTCCAGCCTGGGAGCTACAATGCCATGACTCACCTGCATGAGGCCACACCAGGGAAATTGTTCAACCTTGCTTGACTTGGGGGTTAGGAAAAGCCAAGAGGGAAGAAAGGACATGGTAAGAGGGGGAGATGTTTGCCCTGTGTGCGTGCTCTCGCTCTCTCTCTCACCAACATCTACAGACACCACACCAAGCGACTGAAGCCCTGATCAAAGGGGAGAGCCTGGCTGAAAAGCAACCAGCCAGCCTGTGATGAGAAGCATCTAAGTTTGTAAGGGCACTGAAAGTGTTAAAATCAGCTTAGAATGTGTTTTGCTTTTATTTCATTTAACCAAATCTGACTTGTTATGCTTTGACTTATAATCACTTAAAATCTATCATTATAGTTAATAAATTTGTTTACTCTACCTGAAGCAGTGCGTTTGGTTTGAAGTGTGTCAGAGGCTCCCCTTGAGATAAGCCTGGTATATATCAATTTCTTTGTTAAATTGACGAACTTATATAAGCTTGCAGCACCCAGTGGGCATATCTGGACACTGCAAGAGGGAGGTTCCTAGGGTTGTGTCTGGGACCGGAGATATTGGCTAGTGTCATTCACTTGCAAGTAGCTGGGGACAGCTTACATGCCAGAGGTTGTGCATGGACAGCCCAGGAGTGGGGGTTCTCACAGCGGAGCAGGGTAAGGCTGGCTCCCAGAGTCAAGGATTGGAGTGGCCTAGCAGATTACTGGTCTGGATAACACCAGAGGGGAATGACACACTGGAACAATTTGTTCTGGAAAGACTTTGTCTCTCTCCCCCACCCCCACCTCTGCAAGGAGAAACACATGTGGTGACTTGGCCGCAGGGCCAAGTCATGAAGAGGGAGCCCCCTGAAGGGCAGATGGCGAGAGAACAGCAGGAGAGACACCATGGGAGAAGGGCATAATGCCTGGCCCGAGCTAATCCCCAGGATGGCCAGGAGGAGGTACCACCAGCAGTAAGTGGACCCTGTGACACACCTGTTTATGCATCCAAGGATTGCATTATCCTTTTAGTCACAGCATTGCACTGGGAGTACATGTTTAGCTGATTCTCCAGCACAACCCCCAAATTTTTTTGAGTCACTGCATGCTGGGATAGAGTCCACCATCCTGTAAGTATGGCCATTTATTGTACCTAGATCAGGGGTTCTCAAGCTGCATTGCACTGTGACCCCCTTCTGACAACAAAAATTACTACTCAACCCCAGGAGTGGAGGCTGAAGCCTGAGCCCTGCTGCCCCGGGGGGGGCGGGGGGCAGAAGACTGAGCCTGCCCAAGCCCCGCTACAAAATAAAGTCTGAGCCCTGCTGCCCCAGGCAGGGAGGCTAAGGCCAAAGTCAAAGCCCAAAGGCTTCAGCCCCAGGCAGAGGGCCTGTAACCTGAGCTTAGGCTTAGGCCCTGGGCAGTGGGACTCCAGCTTCAGCCCCAGCCCCAGCCCCAGCAAGTCTAATGCCAGCCCTAGCGACCCGATTAAAACAAGGTCCTGACCCACAGTTTGAGAACCACTGTCCTAGATGTATACATTTATATTCAGCCATATTAAACCACATATTTGCTTGCACTATGCTTACCAAGAGATTCAGCTGGCTCTGTATCAGTGACCTGTCCTCTTCATTATTTAATCACTCCCCCCAACTTTTGTGTTTCTGCAAACATTATCAGTTAATTTATATTTTCTTCCAGGTCATAATGTATTAAGTAAAAATGTTAAATAGCGTAGTGCCAAGAACCAATCCCTGCAGCACCCTATTTGAAACACACCCACTCAATGATAATTCCAATTTACATTTACATTTTGAGACCTCTCAGTTAACCAGTTTTTAATCTATTTAATGTGTACCATTATATTTTATATCATTTTGATTTTATCAAAACATCATGCTGTACCAAGCCAAATGGCTTACAGAATTCTATTACATCAATACTATTACCTTTATCAACCAAACTTGTAATCTTGTCAAAAATAAAAGGCTCTACTTTCCGTAAACCCATGTTTATTGGTATTAATTATATTTCCTTCCTTTATTTCTTAGTTAATTGAGTCCCCTAGCAGCCACTCCATTATCTTGCCTGAGATTGATAGGTCTATAATTGCCCAGGTCACCCTGTTTACCCTTTTTAAATATTAGCAAATCATTTGCTTTCTTCCAGTCTTCTGGAACTTCCCCAGTGTTCGAAGTCTAATTGAAAATCAACATTAGCAATCCAACAAGCTCCTCAGTGTTCTTTAAAACTCTTGGATGAAAGTTAGCTGGACTTGCTGATTTTAAAAATATTTAACTTTAGTAGCTGTTGTTTAATATCCCCATGAGATAGAATGGAAAGAATGTCATCATCAGATGACATGACAATCTGTTTTTTCCCCAAATACAGAACAGAAATATTTATTAAACACTTCTGCCTTATCTATGTTGTTGATAATTCTATCATTTCCATCTGTAATAGACCAATATATTAAGAAACCTCCTTGTTGTCCTTAACTCCGCTGGCTGTAGAGTTCGCCTTGTGTCCTTTTGCTTCCCTTATCAATTGTCTACAATTCCTATTGTCTCTGCAATCCTGGTAGATAGTCTAGTGTATATCAGCAAGAGACTCTCAGTGCTTCTTCAAGCAGTATTCATCCCCACTTTTTTTGCAACCTCAGAAGGATTTATTATTGGTATGAGTGGGGATGTCCATGAGAATGTGGCTTGTCCAGAAGTGGGCTGGCAGAGCAGAAGTTCCAACCACAGAAGCCCTGGCTTCTATACTCCTTGATCATGCATCCTTGTGATCTGCAAGGTGGATTGTCTCACCCCAGTTTGCTCTCCCCCAGAGAGAAGCATTCAGCAGAAACTCTGCAAGCCAGATTGTCGATCTCAACCTGTTGATATTTTTTCTCATGGAGGGGGAGTATATTCTGCTCGAGTATTCAGTGTCTAGTACTGTGCTTGGAACATGCTGATTCAGCATGCATTGGGTATATGTGCTCAGCCATTTTTCCTGAAAAATGAAAAGAAAAGAAAAGACTAAAAATCATGCCAGATTTCATGTAAATACTTTAATTACATCTGAATGCTTAAAACTTAAGTTAAATTACACCTTAACACATCTACTAAATTATATGTATATGTACAGTACCCTGTAAGGAGGTACTATTACACTAAAAAAATTCACGTCAGCGATAAGGAGTCTTGAAAAATGTTCCCCTAAAAAGAAAAAACCAATGTTGTTTAGTTCTAAAATAGTTCAGAAACCTAAGGCCTGCCAAGCCCCAATGGGCCTTACAGCAACAGCTGAAATCTACAAGGGAGAAATCTGACAACTCAGTTGCTGGCAGCCATTTCTGAGCCAATAAAAAAAGATGCTGGTTCTCCCAAAGCAGAGTAAAGTGTGTGATGTGTTTGGTTCAGATTCTCAGCTGGGGTAAAATCAGTGTAGCTGCATTGAAGCCTCCAGGGCTCAGAACCTCAAAAGCACCTAACTCCCATTGAATTAGGCACCTAAATATATTTATGGATCTGGGCCATTGACAATGTCCACCAAACCCAGCAGAGCTAGGCTGTATTACACCAGCTGAGGATCAAGCTTATTTCCATACACCTCACCCTGTTGTGAGCAATCCTTTTGGAGTGGGAATACTAATGGCAGACTGTAGCTGAGGTGCTGGGATGCCTTTTCATAGATTCCAGTTTTTTTCTGGCTATGTGCTAAGGGCCATTTTCTCAAGGGCAGCTATAGACTCCAGGATCAAACAGGTTCCAAGAATCCTCAAGCTTTTAACAGGGAGGGGAAGTTTAAAAAAAATAACCCCCCCCAAAAGGCTCAGTCCTGCAAAGTCTTATGCAGGTGAGTAGTCAGTGAATACTCTGGTGGGTAAGGACAAGTTGCATGAGAAGCGGTTGCAGGATCGGGCCCAGAAGCAGGAAAGGTATGTGCACATATGAAAAGGGGAAATTTGTCAGAAAATGATTGAAGGGAGGGTACACTGACCAGCAAGTCCTGACTTTTGCAGTTCTATGAATACCCAAACTGCTGGACACTCCGACAGCCAGTCACCTGCCTCTTTGCATAATGCCCACTTTCTAAATATAGGTATGCATTCAGATTTTGGCTGTCATTTTAAAGAGAGCTCTTTACTTTGAGAGTCATGTAGTTGGCTCTCTCTGCACTGGAGCTCCTGGGCAGAAGGCAGTTCTGTTTGACAAATGCATGTGCTGAAGGAAAACCAATAGATAATCAGTGCATCAACTGTGATGGACACATGCATGTGCTGCATACATCAGGTCTCAAACTTACTGGGGGAACAGCTGGATCTCTTGACTGTATCTATATAGATCCATAGGTACAGACCCATCACCTGGTATTACAATCTACCTTTGGCATGAATATATCAATCAGGTCTTTTGCCCAGGGAGTGGAGGTTAGAATATCATGGACAGGCAGGGGTTCTCTGATTTGCTAGGTTCCCCCAGTTTCCCATTTCAATTTCAGGGTTGGAGAATGGGACAGAAAAGATAGGGTAGTTGTCTTATGATCTGGCTGTGTTGGGGGACATGGGTGAAGGGAAACTTACAGACAGCCTTTTACACTTTCCTACTATCATTGCTTAGGTCCTGCTACTTGCTTTTGATGTTCTCCCTGCAGTGCCTGGCCATATTGCACTTCCTCTTGGTGACTGCCAGAAAGCTCTGCTTATTACAGTGCCAGCTCCATACTGCAGTGTACTAAGTTGGCCAGTGGCAGTGGGGGCCTGGCAGGCACCATAACACCACTCTTGCCCAGGGGCTCCCTCTTCAGCACTTGCCTTATCAGTTAATGACACAGCTGAGAGAGAAGTGCATCAGTGATAAAGGTGAACCAAAAGGATTTGTTTTTACCTACCAAGACCCAAGTTCAAGATGTTGCATTGCTTCTGCATTGCTGGCTGATGTGACTGAGACAAAAAGCAGAGCATTTTCTTATATGCTGTACACTGCTTTAGATGGGGTCATCTATTTCAGCAGGAGAAGCAAAGAACCCTGAATGCAGGTTCTGGCAGGTAAATAAGTAAGGATCACACTTTTGACTATTTTGTACTGAAATTTATATTCTCTCTTTCTCTCACACACACACATACACACACACACACACACACTCACTTCCTCAGTGTTCTTCTTCCCTCAGAAAACTTGGCTCTGTAAGAACCATCTTCCTTGGCCAAAGCACAGGAGTGGATGGGACTACATCCAAGCCCATTTATTGATTAACTATTATTATTATATTAATTCTACCACTGTGGTATCCGGTCACCAATCACTGCCACTCCTAGCTAAGCCAGAGGGAGCTCTACAGAGGGAGATGAAAGGTCCCAGCTTCTAGGAGCTGAGTGGCTCGTCCTTACATTCTTATTACATCACTGATCTGGACATTCAACCATTTCCTCTCTTTAGATTTATGTATTCAATTTGTTTTTCCAAAGCTCTTTGATTCACCTTTAAAACTAGTGAAACACCAGTGCTACAGAAACCAAGGGGAAGACCACAAGGAATCTTTGAGTGCTACCCCATGAGTGTGTTTATGAACAATCCAGGCAGCACAAGAGGCAAGACGGACGAGCTTGCCCTTGGGATAATATCACGTGCACTGCTGAGGAGACAGGCACAGCTGCCCTGCCTTCCAGCTCAAGGGGGCTTAAGTTACCTCCAGGCACCTGCTAAAGCTCTGTGGAAACCATTAAATTACACTGCAGGACTACAATCATGAGATGTTATGATATAAAACCACTGGGAAAGCCCTTCAAAACAAGTGCTCCCACCCCCACTACGATCCCATGACTTGGTAGTGTCCTGTGTTCTGACCAATTTAGCTTCAAGACAGTTTATCTTCATTTCCTTGCAGCTTGGTAAGATGGCACTAACCGGGATCGCTCCTGAAATCTGAGCATGGCAGCTCAGGGCCCTTTGGTAGCGATGGATGCACCAAAAGTTGCTGCAGTCAGCCACCACCAAGCATTTGCTGCCTGAAATGTGTAAATGCCCAGAACTGCTCCTCAGTCGCAGCACAAACTGATGGGGTGGTCGGTAAGCTCGGTATCCTCATCCATGCTTGTGGTATGTAACTGGTTGGCTCCGTCCTCCCAGTGATCCAAAGCAGGGGCAGGTGTCATTCATGCATTGATAGCGTTAGCGACGTCTGTGAACACAAGGCGGCTGGGTCTCTGGACGATTCCCTGGTTCATCAGGAGGATCTGCAAAAATGAAGCAATGAGAGATAAGACAAGGCAAGGATCTGCAGAGATATATGCAAACCCACATGTCTGTTCATAAACTTACACACTGTGTCTTACTTACATTCACAGGCCTGCGCAGCACATTTCATTAGGATGTGCACCCAGGGAATTTTTTTTAAAAGGCGAACATTTATTGAATTACTCAGTCATAAAGGACATTATTTTTATTCATCAAACAAACTAAATAAACTAAAACTTAACTTAATTTTTTTTAAATTAACAACTAAACCAAATTTTTGCTGTAGTGATAACCAGGTGTATACAAAGATAGTCAATTTTCATGATCTTTATCTTTAACCAGATAATGAGCTAACCCAAATTGACCAAAACAGATTAAGGTTTCTTCATCTTCCTGTCCTAGAGACTGAGACTTCGCTCACCAGGTGTTATGGACTTAAATTACTCAATCACATCATTGTAATTAACTGACTAAGCCAATTCTTGTTCAATGTACAAAATCATGAGTGAGTCGAGGCACTGTTGGAACATTGTACTTCTTAGTTTGTTTTTTACATGTGCTAGTTTCGAAAAGGCTCTTTCACATGAACAGCTTGTCTGCTCCTTTTCTTATCTTAACAATGAACCGATCCATATTTTAAAATTAAAAGGGGGTGTCATACAATTGAATTAAAACGTAAAGCCACGGGCTTATTAGACTATTTCAGCAGAGTACATGTGACAAAACTTACAAACACTGTAGACTCTGTGCTGGGCATGCCCGACGCAGCCGTTTATATAGGTCAGGGGTCCGCAACCTTTTAGAAGTGGTGTGCCGAGTCTCCATTTATTCACTTTAAGGTTTCGCGTGCCAATAATACATTTTAACGTTTTTTAGAAGGTCTCTCTCTCTCTAAGTCTATATATTATATAACTAAACTATTGTTGTATGTAAACAAGGTTTTCAAAATGTTTAAGAAGCTTCATTTAAAATTAAATTAAAATGCTGATCTTACGCCGCTAGCCCACTCAGCCCATTGCTGGCCTGGAGTTCCGTTCACCTAGGCTGGCAGCAGGCTGAGCAGTACCTGCGGCCGGGAACCCGGCTGGCAAGGGGCAGGCAGCCAGAACCCCAGACTGGCAGCGGGCTGAGCTGGGCCGGTGGCTGGGACCCCAGACTGGCAGTGGGCTGAGCGGCTCAACCCGCTGCCGCTCAGACCGCTGTCGGTCTGGGGTTCCATCGGCCGGCTCCTGCCAGCCAGGGTCCCGGCTGCCAGCCCCATTCAGCCCGCTGCCGGTCTGGAGTCCCGGCCCTCTCCGCATAGAGTAGGTACCTACCTTCTCCCTGGTTCTAGCCCATTCTCTTCCTCTCTCTGCACTGAGATGAGGGTGGGAGTGTGCTGAGAACAGGGCTGGGGGTGAAGGAGAAGGCTGGGGGTTGGGGTGCAGGGTCTAGCCAGGAGCTAGAATGGGGGGGGGGGCCTCAGGGTTGTGGCAGGAGGTTTGGGTGTGGAGCGCTTACCTTGGCAGCTCCCATTTGATGCGAGGGGTGCAGGTGGGAATGTGGGGGGAGGGGGGATTGTGCAGGAGCTCCCATTTGGTGCTCAGGGTGGGAGTGGGGATGTGGGGGGTGCAAGAGCCAGGGCATGGGGTGTGTGGAGGCTGGGTATGTGTGCGGGGTGCAGGAGTCAGGGCAGGGGGGGCTGGGTATGTGTGGGGGGTGCTGGAGTCAGGACAGAGGGCTGGGGGTATGTGAAGGGGTGCAGGGGTCAGGGCAGAGGGCTGGGGGTGTGGGCGGGGGTCATGGAGGTGCTCCCAGCCCTCTGCCCTGAGCGGTTCACGGCAGGGGGCTGGAGGGGATATCTCCTGATTCCACCCCCTTCCCCAAGGTCCCTGGAGCAGAGAGCGAACTGGGGCTCTGCTTTTCCCTCTCCCCCTCCCTGGCAAGGGCTGTCAGCTGATCGGTGGCAGGGAGGGAGAGAAGGAGAGGCAGGAACCCAGCATGCTGGAGAATGAGGTGGGGGAAACTTGCCTGCCCTGCAAGGAGAGGGCGGGGCTGGATTTTTAGTGGCACAGGGCGTCTGCCCGGGGCCAGCAGACAGCAGTGTGCCATTAAAAATTGGCTCGCATGCCATAGGTTGCCGACCCCTGATATAGGTCAAAGAATTTTCTAGACTAGTAGTCGGAGGGGAGGGGAGAACCAATGGTAATGCGGCGCCGCAGCAGTGGGGACGCACGCTGGAGCCAATGTGGGCTTTCCACAGAGAGCGGATCATGTGGTTATATTAAAACGCAAAGGCCCCCCCCCCCTTTTTTTTTTTTTAGAGACATTAGGGCAGCCGCGGGCAAACTTTTTGGCCCGACGGCCACATTGAGGTTCAAAAATTGTATGAAGGGCCAGGTAGGGAAGGCTGTGCCTCCCCAAACAGCCTGGCCCTGCCCCCATCCGACCGCCCCCCTCGGAATCCCCGACCCATCCTGCTCCTTGTCCCCTGACCGCCACCCCAGGACCCCCCCGTCCCCTGACCCCTATCCACGCCCCCGCCTCCTGACAGACCCCGGAATTCCCACGATCCAACCCCCCGTTCCCCACCCCCTGACCGCCAGAACCTCTGCCCCAGCCGGCCCCGATTGTCCCCAGGACTCCCTACCCCGCCCGCCCCCCTTATCATGCCGCTTAGCCCCACCTCTCCCCGGCGCTGCAGCGGCGGGGTCCAGCGGGACCTGAGCTTGCAGCCCCGCCCCCTTACCACACGGCTCCGAGCGGCAGGAGCTCCGGCCCCGCCGCTGCTGCGCTGCCCAGCGCCGCTCCCGGATGCGTCGTGCTGAGGCGCCGGGGAAGCCTCCCTGGCTGGGAGCTCGGGCAGGACGAGCTTGCCCAGCCCTGCATTAGGGTGTGCCTGTACGCACGCCTATGCCTACATTCATCACTAGGGTTAGTCTGATTAGAAAACACTGGGCTTAACAAGTCTGTGACCCAACTATATATTAGGCCAGATATTGAAGTCAATAGAGACAAGCCAATTTACACCATCAGACAATGGGGATCATTAGATGTAGTTTATCCAGGCTGCATGGATAAACAACATGTAACACTTTCTTTCTCCCTGCACCATTTGAATGGTTTATCTCTTTATCAATATTTGCATGTACAAGGCAGTCACTTCCAAACTGTTGCAGCCCTAAGGCTCTTGCCCCGTGGAACCTGCCACACGCTGTTGTGGCTCCATTTTGGATATTCTCTCTTACTCTTTCAAACCTTTACAATTGCCATTTACCATCAGAGGCAGCTGTGAGGTAGCAGGCCCCAGGGGGATCTGAGGAGTCCAGCAGCACAGTCTGTCCTAGGCAGTTGCCTTGGGCATTGCTACTGTGCCATTGTTTCCCTCCCTCCCCCACTTCATTAGCTGAATGAGCTCTTCCTTATGCATCCTGTATTTCTTCCTAGTAGTATTTTAGTCAGAATCCCTACTTTATATATTATTCCTGTACTTTTCAAAAATCAACATGTTAAACACACAACCCTCTGCCACCAACAATCCCTCCAAAACATATACACAAGCAGTGATACAAGGGGTAAGTGATCCCAGAAGAACCGGTCACCTAAAATGCGGTAACCCAACTCCCTGCTCTATCCTGTCAAGTAGAGTTGGGTTTGAAGAAACAGCCCATATTTGTGGGCAGGCAACTGGAATCTAAATCCAGATTTGGCTCCAAATTTGGCCACTGGCCTTTATTGTGACAATGGAGCTATCAAAACCCCTTTTCCAAAAGCCCTGTGAATTTCAGGGCAGTCAGCCTGCTGATCAAAGTTTTGTAGTTTGTGCCCATGTCAAGCTCAGCAGTGTGTATTCTCAGGGACCCTTTGTTAGTTCTGGAAGCAGAATTTTAAGATGGTGACTGTGAAGGAGAAGATACAGAAACAAAGGCTACCATTGTTTACTTGTTACCTCAGGTGTCTCTACCTGCCCACATTACAGTTTGCTACTACATTTTTACATGTATGCTTAGGCAATAGGGGAGGTTCCTTTGAGGAAAAAGGCTTTACAGTTACAATTTCTACTTATTTTTCCTCTCCCCCACTCACCTCCATTAATCTGCTGCCAATTAGTTAAGTAAAGTATGTGTGTGAAAACAAGAGCACTTTCCACCCCTAAAGAAAAGCTCCATAGGAAATGGAAAGGAATATGTGGGCTGGTTGGTACAGCTAAAGAGAAATCTAAGGAAGGGGAGCTGTTTACTCTACAGAGGGGCTGCACCCTCATATCACTTGCTCCAAGATGTACCTGTTCCGGCTATCCCTGATGCCTGTGTATTTCATAAGAACCTTTTTCCCCCACAAAGAAAACAAAGAAGATTGTGAAACTGGCTGAGAGTGGTAAGTAGCTCTTTTCCCTACTCCTCCACAACCTGGTGCCCTGGGCAAATTGGCACAGAGCTAACATGTTGGCTGAGATACTGCAAAGGCTATACCAATAGCAATTGAAAATCACTAGTGGAAACCCTCTTCTCAAAGCACTCTAGTGTAGCAAGTCAGCAGCATTGTAGGACTTTGCAGTTGTCATTATGGTGCATACCATGGCCATTCAGAGGTCTGCAGCAACTGTCAAACCTAGAGCCTGGGCGCTTCTGCTGCAAAAGCCCATCCCATTTGAGCTAAAACAGAAACTCGCCTGCCAGTCTTTCTTCTAAAGCCTTGTATGCAGTAGCACTCAAGTAACCTGCTTAGCCAAGTCCGTGCATGCTTCACCATCACTCGTCTACTCAGAAATGCAGTGTGTGCTAACTGCAATGATTGGAAACTCACAGGAAACTGCACCCCTACCCTCCACAGCAAGGTCCCTGCTGAGACACACTTCTCCACACTGCCTTATGGACCAGCCAGAGGGTTAGATTCCTTCATGCAGATGAGAAATTGGTTATTCCCTTTGATGGGGCTTAATCCCCACCAGCTGCAAAGCAAGAGACAGAACTGCAAGTAGGCATGCTCTGCACCTGGAGGGGTGACTTACTAATTGCCTCCTGATCAGAGGAGGCAGAGCTAGTCTGTGGAGCTCAGTTTAGGAGAGACTGCTGAGGTGGCAGATACTGGTGGAAAGTGCTCTGGGACAGGGTTTAATAGGCAGGAAACAATGGTAGAAGAATTCTAGGCTACAGGGGCAGGTTAGGTTCCTACAAGGGAACCTCTGAGGCAGAGGAAAACAAGGGAACCACACCGAAGCATGAGGGGGCAGAAGCGCTATTAGTGTGAAGATTAGTTTGGACTTTTATTTAGATTGTTAGTTTGTCCTCCTGCAGAGGGGGTTTAGACTCTATCTGGTTTGGCTGGATGACCAACCTGCAGAACCACAGAGAGGGAGTCAGGGAAAGATGTGGCCTGAGATAGGCCATTGCAGCCCCAGGAAGAGCCCAGAAGGAGGAATGTTAGAGACCAGGACTCTATGCAATGCTGTCACTAGAGAGGAGGGGGTGCTCATGAGGTGAAGATGCCCTTCTCCATAGCCTGTGCAAGGGCTGCGCACCTGGCCATGCATGTGCTGGGCTCTTTTTGTCAGCTCCCACTCCCAGCACATACTGGCTCCAACTCCATTTGATGCTCTGCTAGGCCCTTGCAGCACATTGAGAGATTAACTATAGGAAACCTATCCTTAATTGCTGAAACCCTCCCTTCCCCCTCTTCTAGTTTGCCAAATTCTGCATTTTCCCTCCCACCATCTCTCTCTAATGACAACCCTGCGACCTTCCCCTTTCCCTGTTCCCCAGGCTGCTCTGGCCTTCCACCCCAACCTGTACCACATGGTTAATGAAGACCCCAGAGGCTCTGTGTGGCTTACACCACTCACGGTGTTCATTACAAGACTAACTCCAATGCATTTGTTGGGCTCAGTAATAACAGGCCTGCACATCTCTGAGTGGGTTGGGCAGAAAGAAGGGTGATGTGACTGTGGAAGCAACTACTACCTTGCTCTGGGTGGCCTGGGAAGATGCAGCATCTCTCCCATGCTCCAGCAGCTCTTGTTCCAGCTCATCCTGTTCTTCTGTGGGGTCGAAATTGTACATGGGCATGAGCTGGTGCCGCAGCTTCTCTAACCTGCCAAAGGAAAGAAGAGCAAAGTGCAGCATCGAAACCTGTGGCCGAGGAAAGAGGGAGAATGAAATAGACTGGTTAGTCTTCCCTCTCCACTCTGTTGCTGGGCAGCTGCTGAAACATGTGTATGGATCTGCATGTAGGGGTAGATTTTCTATTTTAGGGTGATTCTTGCTGTTAAGAGAGGATTTGGCTGTAACTCACTAAGTGTCATGTTCCTGTCCAGGGGCAAGGATAAGATCCAACTGCTGCTACCAGCTAACCAGGTTGTTTTGTTAGACAAAGTGGAAGAGGCCGGTACTGAATGTGCAGGGTTCAGTTACCTCCGGTAACCTGTGGCTGCACAGCAGGGGCTCATGTGGGGATTTAAACTCACCTAGAATCTCAGGATAAGCTTTATGTGGCAGGGGGAAGTACGTACCACATTGGTTAAGTGTGCTGTACACACACACACCCCCACCACCACCACCACAGTGGCTAGTCCACATGTTGGATAAAAACCTCCTATTGCCAGCAGAATTACATCTTCAGCTCAAGTGGTAGAGGCCTGTGTCTGGTTGGGAGTTCAGTCTCTGCCAATAACCTGGGAAGGAGGAAGGCGGGATTGGTTCATAAAAATCTAAAAGGAGCTCTTGAGGCAGCTGATGGACACATAAACACTTTGTAGTTCTGTATGGCTTACCTGCTCTCATGCTAACAACGCAGCCTGACCCTGCAAAGAGTCTCCCTTCATGCTGGCCTAGACAAAGCAGTGATGAGAGGGACTGCTGACCCATCACACAGGCATACTTGTGTGTAGCTGTCAAATCCCCGGCATGTGTTGTGGTTGTCATTTTGTGGGGAGGCAGGGATTCCTGAGCTGTTCCAGGCAGGGTCACCATTACAAATATCCCTTTTGTCCCAGGCTCAGATGATGATCTCCAAATGACCCTTGCCTGCCTCTGGCTGGGTTCTTCCCACTAAACCATCAGTATGTTTATAGGCTAAATGTTTCAGCACTGTCATTAGCCGCTTCTGTTTCTCTCAAGTCTCTGCTTTGGGAACCAGCTTGTAAGTTTTCTGGCTAGTAGCAATGTATCCTGCAGGCTGTATGTAGCCTAGCATTGCCCACAGCAGTCACTAAGTGAGGCACCGTCCATGGCACAGAAATCCACCAGTGTCTGTGTCTATTTGGAAATAGTAGGAGAATTAAGGAGAGATGTCTTTCCCTGCTTGCCATCCTTCTCCTGGTTTTCAGCAGCAAGCTTAATGGGTGGGTGAGGGGGTGACCATTAAATCTTGAGCTAGGAAACTTAGTGTCTTGTAAAACCGGTTCCAGGGGAAATGTGGAGTCCAGCATTCTGCCCAGCAGCACTGCCATAAACACAGAGGAAAGCAGGGGGAAAGGTAGGCCCACAGCCCTTGCCAAGCTAAGCCAAAGCTTTGGAGAACTGGGGTCTGGCAGATGTAGCCTTGCCAGGCAAACCTCATTACATAAGGCTGCTGGAGCAGAGGAGCCCTGCCTGTAAGCGTAGCATTTGGGATTGGCTGAAATGTGACAGACTCCACAGCTGATAGGACATGCCTGATATACGGATAACAGTTTCTTTGTACAAACACAGAACCTTCCCCCTCTCTTTAACCTTCCATATGTGAGATAAGTTAGGTGTTGTGTAGGAAACTTACCACACATTCAGAGGACTTTTGGCTTCCAAAATGGCAAGAAGCTGGCTTAGAAAAGGAAATCTACAACCGGGGGAAGAGAGGGAGGGAACTCTGCATTCCCATCTGACTCCCTTCCCTTGGCCTCCCTGTCTGCTAGAGATTACCTGGCCTTTGCCTTAGCTTTGATGCATTGAGACTCCCCAAAAGCAGACTGCACTTACCTCTTCCTCTTCCTGATATAGAGAACCTAGAGGAGAAAAAGAAACACCATTAAAACAGTTCTAGTGAGGAGAGGAGCAGGAGATAGTGCCTATCTTTAAAAAGGGGAACAAGGAGGACCTGGGGAATTACAGACTAGTCCTGGAAAAATACTGGATCAAATTACTAAACAATCAATTTGTAAGCACATAAAGGATAATAGGGTTACAAGGAGTAGCCAACATGGATTTGTCAAGAACAAACTACACCAAGCCAAACTAATTTCCTTCTTTTAACAGAGTTACTGGCCGAGCGGATGGGTGAAATAGTAGATGTGGTATATTTCAATTTTTAGTAAGGCTTTTGACACACTCCCAGGTGATAGTCTAATAAGCAGACTAGGGAAATTGGGTCTAGATGAAATTACTCTCAGGTGGGTTTACAACAGGTTGAAAGACTATACTCAGAGGAGTTACAGTTTGCTGTCAACCTGGGAGGGAGTACCTGGGGAGCCTGCAAGGATCTGTCCTGGGGCTGGTACTAATCAGTATTTTCAATAATGACTTGGATAATGGAGTAAAGAGTGTGCTTATACAATCTGCAGGTGATACCAAGCTGAGAGGGGTTGCAAGCACTTTAGAGGACAGAATTAGAATTCAAAACAACCTTAACAAATTAGAGGATTGGTTTGAATTGAACAAGATGAACTTCCGTAAAGACAAGTGCAAAGTACTTCACTCAGGAAGAAAAAAATCAAATTCACAGCTACAAAATGGGGAATAACTGGCTAGGTGTTAACACTGCTGAAAAGGATCTGGGGGGGGGGATATAGTGGATCACAAATGGAATGAGTCAACAATGAGAAGTAGTTGCAAAAAAGCTATCATCCTGAGGTGTATTAGCAGGAGTGTTGTATGTAAAACATGGGAGGTAACTGTCTTGCTCTACTAAGCATTGGTGAGGCCTCTGCTGGAGTATTGGGTCCAGTTCTGGGTGCCACACTTTAAGAAAAGATGTGGACAAACTAGAGAGAGTGCAGCCGAGAGCAACAAAAATAATGAAAGGTTTAGAAAACCTGACCGATGAGGAAAAGTTTAAAAAAACAACAACAAAAAACTGGGCATGGTTAGTCATGAGAAAAGAAAACTGGGGAGGACCTGATAAGTCTTCAAATATGTTAAGGATTGTTATAAAGAGGATGGTGATCAACTGTTCTCCATGTTAACTGAAGGTGGGACAAGAAGAAATGGACTTAATCTGCAGCAAGAGAGATTGGTTAGATATTAGGAAAAACTTTCTAACTATAACAGTTGTTAGGTTCTGGAATAGGTTTCCGAGCGAGATTGTGGAATCCCCATCACTGGAGGTTTTAAAGAGAAGGTTATAACAACACCTGACAGGGATGATCTAGGCCAGAGGTTCTCAACCAGGGGTACATGTACCCATGGGGGAACGCAGAGGTCTTCTGGGTGTACGTCAACTCACCTAGATATTTGCCTAGTTTTACAAAAGGCTACATAAAAAGCACCAGTGAAATCAGTACAAGCAAAAAGTTCATACAGTGACTTTATACTGTTCTATATACTACACACTGAAATTTAAGTGTAATATTTATATTCCAATTGATTTATTTTATAATTATATGGTAAAAATGAGAAAGTAGCAATTTTTCAGCAGTAAAGTGCTGTGACAATTTTGTATTTTTATATCTGATTTTGTAAGCAAGTAGTTTTTGAGGTGAAATTAGGGGTACAAAAAACAAATCAGACTCCTGAAAGGGAAGGGGTACAGTAGTCTGGAAAGGTTGAGAGCCACTGGTCCAGGTTGACTTAATTTTTGTCTTTGCACTTAGGCACTTTTGAAAACTTTATCGAAAGTCTGCAAGAAAATTCTGCAGCAGCAAGTTCCACAAATTAACTTGTTGCAGTTTATAAGGGAAGCTGGCCCTAGGAACTGATTTTTGTTGTTAACACCCATCTTCTTCTACTAGAGAAGGACCCCAGCACTTTGGGCTGCCCTCTTTGTAAGCGACACACATTCAGGGCTAAGTGAGAAGGAAGGTTTAGAAAGCCACTACCTATAGCAGAAATGGAAGGGCTGGCTCTGTGGAGCAGCTTGGGGAATTTTAAGGGTTTGTTCAATATCCCGTGGGAAGAGTGTGATGGACTCCACACCACAGGTCATTAGACATACCCGTTGTTATTTGGATAACAGTTTCTTTGTACAATCACAGAAACTTCCTTTTTTCTTTAACTGTCCATATGTGAGATGGGTTAGGTGTTATGTAGGAAACCTACCACACATTCAGAAGTCTTTTTACTTCCAAATTGCCAAGGGATCTACTCAGGAGCTGGCTTTGAAAGGAAACGTGACAATGGGGGAAGAAGGGGAGGGGAGATCATTCCCTCTTAATATTTCACTGCCTAACAGTGCATCACCTCATGTAATCTCAAGTGCTGACCTATTTCTGCTGGGTCCATATCACAGGAAGCTAGACAGCCCCCCCCCACCTCAGTCAAGGGAGACAGAACTTTCTGCAGGGGCAGAGATGTTGGATCATATTAAAAAAGTTCTGTATTAAAATCACAAATGAGTTTGATTCCCCATAGTTTAAATTCCAGGGTATTACTAATTAAGAGGTCTCTTGGTCTTTGGTACAGTTTCTCTCCCTCTATGTGTGAAACTTGCAAGCTGCTAATTGTTTAGTACATTCTAAAACAGAGTCTGTTCTCAAAGCAATTCTTTGTAACAACAACTACTCACGCAGAGAGAGACTCAAAGCAATACTCGGTAACAATAGAAATAAGCACCCAGAGAATCCCCGCCTTTTGTTGTATTCATCTCGCTTTGTTAACAATTATGATTAAAATAGAGATAGAGGATATATGTGGATGGATGCTTGGTGTGGATAATAACTGAATGATCAGGGAGGTACCAGCCTAAGAATCCAGTGTCCATCGGCTGAAGAAGGCGTCAAATGGAAGTAACCAGAGGACCCCCGGAAGGCAGACTGGAATCCACCCAACAGCCACAAGAATGGGAGAACCAAAGAACAAGATAACATCTGGCAGCACGGAGCCGTCAGGAATGTGCCACCTGCTGATTGATTCAGCAACAGCATGATGAAGCAATTCCCATAGACTGGCATAGGAAGAAATTCCTATAAAAATGGACTCTAGAAAGTGAGAACTTTGGGGTCTGATTCTGCAAACCAACTTCCAGGAGCATCAGATGTGCATCTGACAAGGCCCTGTTCCCTCCTCATGTCCAGGCCATCTGGCCAGTGGCTTGGCATGAGCAACTATAAGGCTGGTAACTATGATAACAACCTTGCAGAACCTGTGTGTGTGTGTGTGTGTGTGTGTATGAATGAATGTATGAATAAATATGAGATTGAATGGAATGTTATAGCTATAACTAACTGCTTACTATGATTCTTTCTGTATTCACAATAAATGTGGTATTTTGCCTTTTCCTCTTTAATAAGATCCTGCTGGTTTTTATTTTATTGGTATAACAGAGACTGTGGAATGAACTTCCCCAGGAACTAAGAGCCATCACAAACCTCACTATCTGCTCCAAGTGCAAGGCACGTTTCTCTGACTTTGTCTCTTCTAATACACATTTAGTAATAGGCATATTTTTATTAAAAAAAAACAGACACCCTACCAGACCAAGACTTTCCACTGCACATGCATATTCCTCTGGGGGGAGGATGAGAGCATAAACAACAGATGGATAGTCATGTGGCTTAATGCACTACTGGAAGGTGTTTAGATGCCACAGTGATAAGCATGGTATAAAAACCTACATAGGACAGAATAGAGTAGCTAACCCAGATTTACAACTCAGAGCAGAATCTGCCCCATTTTCTTTTAAATAAACTCAAAGTTATTTTAAAATATGCTCATACCACATATGGGAACTGGTTCCTGGCATCCTCAAAACTATTGGGCACCCTGCCTGGACTCAAGTCCTGGGAGATCCCAGAAGCACTGATCATTGTGCTGCGATTTGGGTTCCTACTGGGAGCCTACACACGCCTCTCAGACTCGGTTCTTTCTGAGCACTGGATAAAGACAGTTAAAAGTTGTGGATCTCCGACACTTTCGGTGCCCAAAACTTTTGTATGGTTCTCCGGTGTGGTGGCTCTTTCTTGGTTCAATCAAGTTACTGGGACTAAAACTCGTGTTGATAAATCACACCCACCCTCCCTACTTTAGAAAGAGAAGTATTTAGAATGCCAGATGGAGTGGGTCTCTCTTACCATTGCTACAGCCAACCCAATCATAGTAATGATTCCAAATGAGAGAAGCATTGTGCTCAGGCCGGGCCCACTGCTGACCACATCTGGGATTTTGGTGCTGTTAAAGCTGGTGGTTTCAGGGTTTATGGTAGCAGTTTCTGGTAGAGCCCTGTCCATAGTTGACCCTGGGTCTGACACAGAGATGGTAGTGGTGCTGCGGTACAAATCATGTACAGAGGGCATGCTGTAACTCATCCTGGACAAGAGCCCCACGTCCTCTCTTACTGAACTGTCTCCACCCACTTGGGACTCTTCGATTTCTGCTACTAAGTCATAGGGTCTCTCCTTATGTCAAGGGCGCTCCTGTGAGCGCTGTTGTGCAACATCGTCCTTGTTGGCCCTTCTTTGAGGGAATCCTGTTGCTTCTCCCTGTGTTTGAGAGAGATAAGCAGAAGCTTTATGAATCACAGATGCACAAGGTGACAGTCCTAAAGATACATGACCAACATTTTCTGAAATGACAACTGATTCTGAGTATGAGATAGATTAGATATAATTTTGGGGGAGAGGGGAGGCTTAGAGAGTATTTTTAGGTGCTCAACCTGAGTTGGAAAGTGGCTGATTTTTCAGAGATGCTGAGTGCCTCCAACTCCAGTTGAAGTTAGTGGGATCTGTGGGTGATCAGCACCTTTAAAAATCAGACTATTGATTTACGTGCCTAATTTCAGACACCCAGATTTGCATAGGCTGACTTTTGTTTTTGCTGGTGGGTACTTTTGAGGAGGTGTGTGTGACTGCCAGTTTTTTGCGGGGGAGGCTATTTTCTGCATATTCATATACTTATTTCATATTCTAGTTATTGAATGCATCTATATTGGTATCTTTACTATTTTAATTATGATTAAATTGCTATGAACTACATAATTACATTATCATGAATTAAAGTATATTAAAATCATTGCAATCACCTACAAGCTGTCTTCACTAACCTCCAGGAGTGAAAATAGGGCACTACCCTCCAGTACACAGTACCAGCAAGAGATTTTTAGCGGGTACAGGATACCAGAAAGACTTGGGACTAGCTCCCCCCTCTGCTTAAAGGAGCAGAACGTGGCTAGGGAGGGCATTAAATCTTTAAATGGCATTAACAGCACAATATATATGCTAACAAACTTAAGCAAAGGCTTTGTTTAAGTTTGTTGGTTGGTCAGGAGTCCTCAAGAGGGGAGAGGTGGGAGGGACGGAAGGTGTTTAAATAGTGTTTTTTATTTTGTTTTCCCCATTGGTCTGAATTATCCATGACATCCATATTGCATCACATAAAGTCCAAATCATTCGAGGAATTCCTCTGCTTGCACTAACCAGAGGATGTGTGGATTCTGATGTCAGCCCAGTTCTGCAGCCTTACAGGAATCAGGTGTTGTCCCCAGTGTACACAGAATTCTTCTTTGCAGCCAAACTAGTCTAACATGCATTTTGTTAACTAGAAGTGGAGCAGCAAAACAATGAAAACAAATGCCTAATTTTCCAGCTTTGTGGGTGAGAGAACTATAACATTATAATGGCAAACACTGACAGCCTTAAACCAGCTACCTCAGGAATCTGCCAAGAATTTTGCTGAAAATATGTTCCTCATCTTAGCAACGGAGCTAAGACTTATCACACATCTGCCCACCTTTATTTGAATGAAATTCCTTCTGATCTGACAGCTCAGGCATTGTCAGTTACATCCAGAACAATTTACAAACTTGGAACCTAATCCTGTAACCCTTAATCATTTGATCAATCCCATTGAAGACAATGGGACTATTTGCATGACTATTGACCACTTTTGTGGAATGGTAAGAGTTTCAGGAGTCCGTTCCTATAAAGGAAGTTGTATCCCCGATTGAAATGCAATGTTTGGGTACAATACCAGAAAGCAGTTTAGGATACAGTTCTACTTAAAATTTGTCTTTTAATAAGTCATACATATGCTGAAAGAGTTCCTCACCCAACTCCCATATTCCATATAAACAGACTGAAATACTACATATTTGGGGGGAAAGTGACTAGTTAAGCATGTTGATTATTGTATAAACAAAGCAGGGTGTCAGAAGGGATGGGGAGAGCGCGGGGGCCCCGGACTGAGGGCGGGGAGGAGTCACATGGAGGGTCACATGCCCCCCTGTGTCCCTCCCATGAGTGCAGTACCAGCAAGAAATTATTTCTACTTGCACCACTGCTAACCTCCCAGTTTAAAGACATTATGTCTCACTGTAGCTTTCTAGATGAAACTGCCAGCAATCTTATTTACATCTAGTTCCCTGGTATTGCCTTGATGCACATTAAGGCCAGCTACATTATTCAGTTGTCTGTCCCACTGATGACTGGAGATGATTTTTAAATCTTCTCAAGCTGGAGAATGAAGTTCAGGGTGATACAGGCACAGTGAAAAAGATTCTTATAAATATGTAGTACTCTGGAAACATAGTGCTTCCAGAGTACTGCAAATGACTCCAAGCTCTCTTTCTTGATGGGTAACAGCTAATTTAGGCACCATCATTTTGTGTGTAGTTGGGATTATATTTTGCCATGTGCATTACTTTGCATTTAACATTGAATTTCATCTGTCATTTTGTTGTCCAAATCACCCAGTTTTGTGAGATCCCTTTGTAACTCTTAATTAAGTCCAAAGCAGACTGCAATCTTGAGTAATTTTGTATCACATTCCACACTCAAGATTTGGCTCCTGGGTGCTGAGCACCCACTATCTTTTTCCATGGGTGCTTCAGCCCCAAGCACCCACAGAGTCAGCGCCTATACAGGTTTGACTATTTTAGTTTTAATATCTCTGTACTTAGTTCCCCATCTGTATGGCAGGACACTGATATTTACCGAAAGGCTTTGAGATGTCTGGATAAAAAGGACAAGGAATTATTAGGATGTTCATTATTACTATGTCTGGAACTATCACCCAAGAGAAGTATATGCAATATCAACCACCATCTCTAACAAGTGGTACTTGGCCATTGCAACCTCATAGGATGTGGATTTTCAGAGTGAGACCTTATGGTTTCCTCCTAAACCACCTTATAGTTGGATGGCCCCTCAGCCTCCTATGTAGTCCTCTGTGGCACAGCCTGACTCCCACAGGCCCCTTGCCGCTCTGGTTATCATCTTTCCGCAGAGAGAGAGAGAGAGGCCATCCATTGAGCAGACTTCCATCCTACCCCTCCACTTCAGGACTGCCATGTTGTCTGTTCTTTCATCCACTGCTCTCAGGAACGTTCATTGCACCTTGTTGAGAAAATTCACCTTGACATCTCTCCCCATTATGTGTGGGGCAGGAGAGGGACTGCCCTGGGGTTACTATTTGCTCACTATCTGTCCTTAGGTACAGTATAACAGGATCTCACTTAGAAGGTGGTGGCTGGCTCCACAGCATCTCCCAGACCAATCAATTATCCAACTTTTGTGAGCCTTTGCAGAGTGGAGTTTGGGCAGATGCCATCCCAAGTCCATTTCAAGAACTAGAGACAACTGAATTCTGCAGAGCTGCCTGTCACAGCAAGGTGCTGGGGTCTGAGCAGAGAGGGTTTCAGGGATTTAGCTTCATGGACAGTCACTTCCCCTAGCACTGGGAAGTGTCCCTTCAGACTTTTCCAATGAGCCAAGCGTTCCCAGCCTGAACCATTTTGGGGCCTTGAGAGATTCTCTTGTGCAGAGGCTGGGACATGTCTCTCCTGGATGAGAGACTGTTACTTAACATTGCATTTCTATCAGGATTATCCATGACTGCTGAATTTCAAACCTGTCCCTGAAGACAAGTCTGTATGAGAGGGTGTATGAGAGGGTGTCACAAGGGCAATGGGACCAGCCTTGCCTATGCCATAATTAGCTACCTCCCAGCTGAATAAGAGAGGATTAACTGGGGTCAAGTGACAATCTGATGAATACAAGGGCTTCTAAGGGCAGACAATGCAATTTAGAGGAGGAACCATAGGGAAAAGGTTGGGTGCCCATGGAAGGGCCTGAAGTAGGGGCTAGAAGAAGCAAGGGAGTCAGGCCTTCATTGCAGAGAGATTTAAAAAGAGCCCAGAAGGGACTGGGAACTGAGCCCAGAGGACAGACTGGAGAGGAGTCCAAGGGGAGCAGAAGAACTTTTTGTTTGTATAGACTCTTGTTACCCAGGTTAAGTTTTGGCTAGTGACTTGGATGGAGGGCTAAGCCACATCACTAACTCCACCCTATGTGGGGAAGGCTGAGGGGACCTTCAGAGGAGGAAATTGAGGCACGGAACATCTGCAGAGCTCTCCTTTCACTCTTGGTTTCATTCAGTCTTGGGTGGGATTTGACATACTAGAATAAGGGAGATGGGTGGGGGAAATTCATTGCCTGCCTGTATTAACCTCAATGCCTTGGCCAAATTACAACTCCATCACTTCTATTCTCCCTATATAAAACAGCCTGCACCCCCTGCAATTCCAATTAAAGTTATTCTTCACCCCCTCTTCTAAAAATATATTTTTACAGTACCGCTGGTACAGGATGGCTGCCAAATTCCACCCCAGAAGTAACTGCATGTCCTTGCTGGGTGATGCATATTCACATAGCAATATGCTTTCATTGTTTAGGGCCAGGCTGATGCTACTGCTTCTCACATCAGCTTTCAGTCCCGGTGGCCTGCTCTGGATTCATCCCCCTCCCACTTACTTTCAGTGTAACAAGCTGGTGCATGCTCCTTCCCCCGCAACCGCCTAAACAAAACCGTGACATCAGCACTTACTTAATTCCTCCCAGATGAGGAATCGAGTCCCCTTCTGGTTCCAGTCGTCCGTCTCAGACTGGAAGAGTAGCCCAGGCCAAGCCTCCCGAGCCGGCAGGCGGAGGGACTACCCACAGCCCACACAGAAACAGTAGCCGCTGGCCTTGTCCCCGGAGAGCTGCTGTCTAACCTCGTCGTCTCACACCGCAACTGGGACAAGAGCAGAAGTGCAAAACGTTGGGCGCCGTGTGTGTGAATGTGTGCACGCTAGGGGATAGAAACAAATTGCCCTCTCATACAGAAAGCTGCTTCCAATGGACAGCAAAGAGCGACCTTAGCAGATGGATAATTCTTGGTTTGGTGGAGACAGGGCTGACGAGCCGCCCTGGGCAGTGGAACTCAGGTTGCTTGCACCGGAGATAGAGGACCCGCGGCTGCTGTTATTGCGCTGCTTGCCATTGTATTTTCCAAGATGCCAGGAGCTGCCCACCCCTCCTCCCCTTTCTCTGATCTCCTGCTTTGATCTCCGTTTTGCCGGGGATTGGCAGGGAGAGGACGGGGTTCTAGCTCAGGGTTGGCCAGCCTGTTTGTCACTCATGAGCTTTTGCTGCTGCAGGGAGATTGAGGTTAAACAGTGGGAAGCTGGGATTTGTAGCACCATGCACTCTCAGCCTGGAAGGATGCCACATACCATTGCCCCCACAGAATTGGCGGGGGCTGGGAGATTTTAGCTCCTGTATAACCTTTAGGATTGTGTTTCGCTTTGCAGTGTTGCACTCGGGCTTGGTTATATGGAATTCCAGCCTTGCCCAAGTCTTCCCAGGGCAAATCTACCAAGAGGGCATTTGTCCCCACCAATAACCACTGTGCCTTTTACCCAGTGCAATTGCCTCACGTCCCTGTCAGTGATGGTGATGACAATTGGTACTTTGCTCTATTGTCTTGCCAGGGTGCTGGAACAATTTTTATAGTGGGGGTGTTGAAATCAGAAACCACATATTTTGTTATTACTCCTTCAAGCGAGGGGGTGCTATCCCTAGTTCCAGCACCCCTGCGTCTTGCATCTTTCATCTGAGGATCTCAAAGCGGACGCTCTCTCTCTCTTAACTGAAGTATAACTTTAAATGGTGCCTCCAATCCAATCTTGTAGTTTCAGCCTCTGTCTGTGGGAAAAATAAAAGGAGTACTTGTGGCACCTTAGAGACTAACACATTTATTTGAGCATAAGCTTTCGTGAGTGAGCTGTAGCTCACGAAAGCTTATGCTCAAATAAATTTGTGAGTCTCTAAGGTGCCACAAGTACTCCTTTTCTTTTTGCGAATACAGACTAACAGGGCTGCTACTCTGAAACCTGTCTGTGGGAAGGAATTTGGAAGATAGAGGCAGTGGAAATCAAGCTCCTTTACACTGGGGTCAGTCAGGAGCAGCTTTATGACATTTCACCAGCAGAAAATCAACCTGCTCTAAGTGGAAGCAGCATCGGCATCAGATGCACATTGCTCACCTATCTATTTAGAAAACATCCTGGACATCGGCAATACCAGGAGAGAGGAGCTGGAGTGCCTTTGAAAAGCGAAGTCAGGAAAGTAACTGAAATACTTCTCAGTAAATACAATCCAGTCATACAGTCCCTCAGTAAATACAATCCAAATACAAATACAGTCCCTCAGTAAATACAATCCATCCTAAATTCTCAATTACTGAGGGACAATCTACACTTATTACTATATTTGCTTTCCACAAGTTACTCTTAGTATAACCTTTTATGAGTGATGTATCTGAATATCTGAATGCTAATATCTAAACTTTTTTGTTAAATGTATTAACCTGAATTTGGGATATTGCAGATTGTGTACTATATATATTTTATGACTTTTAAACCTAACTTTGTACTTTTGGACAATTCAAGCATTACACTCAGATGTATAGTCATTCTTTCCTTAACCTGTGTATTTGATAATTTTAACATTAGCTTTAATAAAACAATTTAAATATTTTATTGGACTAACTTCTGCTGGTGAGAGAGAGAGAGAGAGAGAAACTTTCCAGGCTCCTGAGAAGAGCCCCTTGTGTTAGTGGCTGAAACCAGTCCCATGAATTATTGTTTATTGTTTACACTGTGGCTGCCCCTAGAGGTTTCATGGAGGGCTGAGGACTGGCATTGTGCACAGGTGTAACCACCAAAGGACAGTCCCTGCCCCCAAAGGTCTTCCAGTCTAAGTAGAACAGATTCCGGTGCATGAGAGCCCACGTGTGGATCATGAGGCATTGGGTCCAACCTTCAAAGATGATTGCCTGAGTCTTCCAAGGAATGGCCCTGTTGATTGCATAATGAGGTTTAATGAAACTGGGGAATATCTGGTCTACTCCTGAAAATTACCCCAGCCGGGACGTGGCAGTCACTACAGCGCAAGCGGCACTGTTCGGGGACGCTCCCTGGTCACCCACCTCCGCACTGGGACCTTTTTTCCAGGGCGCAAGGGTGGGGAAGCTGCCCCCTCCCCTGGATTCCTCCCAGCTGCTGCCGCCGCTCTGAGCTCGCCCTCTTCTCCCCTAAGCAGCCGCTCTCCCTGGAGTCCTGCTGGCGGGGGAACAGTGCAGCGGAGGGAACCCGTGCACGGAGGCCGCGGTTGCACGCTGGGTCGCGCTGCCTGCAGCCCCACCCGGAAGTGCTCCGAGAGCGAGTCGCTAGAACGTGCTGCTGCTGCGCGCTCTGCAGGCGCCGGCTTTTCCCGGGGAGTCCCCGCCGGCGGGCTCGGGGCCGGACAGGGGGGAAAGGCAGCAGGGGCTGCCAGGAGGTCTGGGTCGCCGGTATGTTGTAAAGAACCCGGTGGATTTGCTGTCCCAGCACCTCGGCTCCGGCACAGGAGGGAAACCCCAAATCACTCCCCTCCTCCCTCTGGCTGGTTGTTTCTGGGGTTGGTTTTTTCTTTTATGGGTTTGCGTTTCCCTCAGCGCAGCAGGATAAAGTCCCCGGAAGCCCGTCGGGCTCTTTTTGCTTCTAGTCAGTTCCCCTCTGGTCTGCTGCCGCGCTGGGGATGCAAATGCTGCAGGGAGGGGCGATGTGGCGGTGCGTGTCCTTAAGAGCCACTGTTCCCATTAGTCTAGTTTAAAAACAAACCAAGGCGCCAACATTTCCCCTAGTAAAATTAACAAACCTTCCGGCGGACGGGGGAGGTTACAAAACTCAATATTTTGGACAGAGGTGGGTTGACTCGGTCCCTTTAATTCTCACCGGATTGGCTCTCTCCCGTGTTATTCCTCATGGGGAAACCTTGGCCGTTCTGTTCCAGACCATATTGCAGCTGGGAAAGGTTATTTTGCTTTTCACAATGGCCCTCTAGGCACTTGGGACAGGCATCTCGCAGGGTTGTTAAGCAGCACCCCATCGACTTTCCAAAAAGAAAATGTGGGCGTAAGAAGCAGCCATAGCAGCTGCAGGGAGGAGGGACTGAAAAGGGAGAGCATCCCCTCACAGAGCAAAACTGGGGAAAGTTTTGGCTTGTGTTTTCCATTAAATCCCAGCTCCAAAGTGTGGTGTTGAAAAACTGTTTTATAGAGTTCTGGCTCCCTTTCTCTTTTCTCTCCTGGACTTCCTGTTTATTTCTCTTCCTTCCATGCATGGATGCAGCTGTTCTTCTCTCCCCAAGATGCCCAGGGCTTCCCTCTAGCAGATTTTCCTGTCTTGAGCTGGCCTTTGTCCACATTAGCGTGTTTCTCTCCCCCTCATTCCTACCCTTCATGAGCCAATCTCTCTTCCATCCCCTCTCCCCAACCTGTCTGTCCTCTCTCCTTTCCCATGCCCAACCTCTTTGCATGGAGACTAGAGCCCAGCTCCTGCTCACTCTCCAATGCAGCTGATGAGAGTGTTTTGGAGGGTGACTGGCAGTGAATTTGCAAGGCTCTCACTCTTTCACTCCAAGAGTGGGTGAATGTCATGAGCTCACATTAAGATGGAGAATTTGGAACAGACTGGAAATAGAACGAGGGTGGCAGGATACAGAGATGGTGCATTGAGGAGAATAGAACCAAGGCAGCAGGACACGCCGTCCAATGCAGCCACCTCAGGTGCATTGTGGGACAAAAGGTCCCAGGCCAAGAAGTGGTGGCTGTTTAGCCATAGCTGTGTACTGGCTTCTCCCAGACCAAATGTGTTGACTGGCCCATCCTTAGAAGGTCAGGCCTGCAAAGCTGAGCAGTGTTGCTATGATATGGACTCCAGAGGCAGCACTCTCCAGGTGATAGACTAATGTGCCCCCAGTTAGATTTCATGAGTCATTGCGTTTGTGGAATCATTTTACACTTTGCAAGCAGGTTTTGGTACTGAGGAGAGGTGTCAAAGCCTGGAGTCTGTTTATCCACAGCACAAGCAACAGCATGCCATGGTCCATATAGGCTGCTCCAGCAATGTGCTTCAACCCTGCAAGGACTACCTATAGGAGTGACAGGGGAGCCTGGATTCTGCATCTGTTCGCTGCCTTTTCTGTAATGCCAGCAAGAGGGTGGGGAGCACATTGAGCCAGTTATGGCAGTGGTTTGGTGTGTGGACAGGGCAGGGGGCTGAGACTATGGACTCATTTCACATAGGGGTCACCCTTTACACTGTAACTCTCAGTTGCTACTGTCCAAGGCGAAACGGAGCTGGTGACTGAGAGGCAAAAAGCCCCATTCCCAGTGTCCTGCCCCTACTAGTTCCCTGCTGTTTAATCTCAACCCTTTAAACGTAGATGCGTTTTGTGATAGCATAAATGAATGATTGTGTTTTCCTGTGGACAGTGAGTGCCTTTCTGGCTGGGAGTGGGGAAAGCACCCTGCTCTCTGGTGGATGGATTCCCTTTGACTCACTAGCCCATAAGCCACATGTGCGCTCTCTCTCTCTCTCTCTCTCTCTCTCTCTCTCTCTCAGCAGAGGAAGATGTCCTGAGCTGGTGCCTTGATGTGAGGAAATGCTCACAGGATGCCTTTCACAATGCCTGTGGGCATGAGAAGACTCCCGCAGTGGCCGAGTGTCTGGTGGGCGTTTAGCAGCCATGATGTGGGAGTGTCAGGTGGTGAGGAGACCATGTCCCCGGCTTGCTGAGGCTTGAGATTGACTAAGTCTGGTGAAGGTGGCCTGGGAAGGAAGGACACACGTGGCATCTTGGAAAGTGGCATCTGACGAGATGAGGCTCCTCAGCAGCCCATTGCGCCGGATGCTGTTGGGCCTCCTGAATCTCTGTGAAGGAGATGGAGGGAGTCCTGCCAAATGCTGTATCCTAAACCCCCACCGCCTGCTTCGGAGGCAGAATTTTGGTGCTAAAGTGACAGCCACTGAGCTGGTCAGCTACTGGCGAGGTGTGTTTGAGGCGAACGGGATCCCTGAAGCACAGGAATCCAGCGAATATATCGTTTCCTACGTCCTGGGAGCAAAGACAGTTAAGTGGTGCAGAAAGGATTATGGTTGTGTGGTCACAGCACTCCTGATTCGTCAACAGACTTGGTGATCTTGATTAGATTGTTTAATCTCTCTGTGCCTGTGTTTCCGTAGCTATGAAATTGGGAAACTGACACTTCCCTGTCTCATAGGAGGATGGGGGTGAGGCTAAATTCATTAATGTTTGTAAAGCATTTTGCCCTCCTCTAATGATTTCTATACAGGGATCTGCCAGAGTTAGCACTGGTTATAGCATGGGAAACAGGCACCCAGATTGTGCCCGGACCTGTGGCTATGTGGCCTTGAATTTGGCCCACTTTCCTGAACCCCAGAATTTAGCAGGTAAATGCAGAGGAACTGTTTGAGTCAGTCACTTCTAAGTCTCTATGTAGATTCTGCTAATGATTTGGGATCTCAAAGAGTCTGGGGTGTTATTTATTGGTGAATGTTCCAATACCCTTTAAAGGTGCTGTTCGGGGACAGGAGAAGGAGTTGAGCAAGCTGCACAGTTGGACAGGTATTAAAGCGATTTCCTCTTCAGTTTCACAGCTTGGGTGCTGGCAGCTTGTCCACCCCGCTCACATTGGAGCAGCGGCAGCAGATCCAGAAGCTGAGTACGAAGCGGCTACAAAGGTAGGAACGTCCCCTTTTAAGATCATCCCAGCATCTTTTCCTTCCAGTGGAAAGGAAGTAGTATGGAGGAAACAAACAGAGCGAGGAGGGTTGTGTTCCCATTCAATGGGATAGAGCAGACGCTAGCACTGTGTCGTTGTTGAATGACCAGGGAGTGGCGGTAGTAGGAGTCTGCCATTGGAGCAAGGAGGCTGCATTGGGTGGAACTTTACAAAAGAGGCCAGGCCCAGCTGAATGTTGGCTCTGAGTCCGTTAGAGAAACTATCAGTAGTGCCTTGTGCTTCCACTCTCCTGTTAGTTTCCGCTGGCTACGGTCCTCTTCTCGGCTCCCTGACCTCAACTGTTGTGCAGTGTTGCTGTGCAGTGTTAAATAGCTGTCATGTTCCACCCCAGAGAAGGCAGATCCATCCTCTGCGGAATTTTCCTGATATTGGGGTCTCCCTGGCTGTTGTAGAGTTGGCAAACCCAGTATTCCCCTCCCTCCCACCCCAGGATCTCTCAGTACAGGGGTGAATTTGGCCGATGTCTACAAGTCACCTGGAATTGGAGATGGTGGGGCAGTCTGTGAGGAGAGGAAATGCTTAGGGACTTGGATCGTTGAGAAAACTGAGACCTCCAGAAGGCATCTGGAGTGAGCCTAGAGGAGATATGGAAAAAAATGTAACCCTTTGGATACTGCAGACATACATCCTCCCAATTATCCATGTGACTGGTGGTTATGGAACATGCTTGTCCTGCAGTGAGGGTTAGCAATGCGATGCATGACAGAGGAGTCTGTTGGGGATTCTAGAAGAGGCATCATGTGTCAGCAGTGGATGCTGGGCTTCATGTATTATCCCCTCACTGCCCATGTGCTTATGGATCATCTTGTTAGACCCCTTCAGTTCCACATCCAAGGATCTTTAGCAGTGCCAGGTATTGCCCTCCATCTCCTGAAGTAAAGTTGCTGGCAATGACAGTGCCCATGGCTTGGAGGTTGATAAGAAGGTGATTGAGGGCTTGTCTGTAACAGGGCAGTCTAGTCCTAATATGATGTGTAACCCACCCCCTCCTGTTGCAGGATGCCTGTGCAGTACATCCTTGGTGAATGGGATTTCTGGGAACTGACCCTCAAGATGAAACCCCCAGTCTTCATTCCTCGGCCTGAGACAGAGGTAAGACCTTGGAAAGGAGGCGTTTAAGCTGCTCTTTCATGCACTGCATTGCTACAGATGTGCCCTGTACTTTATGAGAGTCTATAGGTGATGAGCTGCCCAGACCAACCATCTCACTCTTCCTTCGGGGTCGGGTGTGGGAGGAGGCAAAAAAAGAGATATGAAATTGTTGTAGGTGAACTTTGCTTCCTGGCCCATGCTGCTGGGGGAGAGGTTGTGTTTCTCCCAGTCCCACAGTAGGGTAGGTTTTGTTAGCGATTCTATTCACCTTGGCCAGTCACAAGGAAACCCAAAGTGGAAGTAGTTGGAGCGTTTTCCTTTTTTTCTGCTATGTAATGGGTTTCTCCATACCCTAAGGACATTGTTAATTGGCCTAATGTCTTGGTACTTTGATACCAGAATAAGAAGCCTGCAGCTATTCAGAGTTTATGTTAACAAAATCAGCCTGTGGTTGGAGGTAGCAATCACTCTTCTTGAAATCTCAGGATATTGGTAGTGGGTATTTGTGTCTTTGCTGGTCCAGATTGAGCCTGGGTCGGTAGGGGATGGAAGCTGGTCTCTTTGGGTAGCTTCTGCAGGACAGGTACTGAAGAAACAGGACTCAGATCACTGACTCATTCCCTAGGCCACCAAACAGGTCATTTCTGGCATGGGCTGGATTTGAACCAGTGTCCTAGACATGGTGGGGTCCATATCTCATCACCGACCCCTTGAGTCACCATGTGTTCCTCATCTACCTGGACTGATGAGAAAGTAAGGAAACTGGATGGCTAAGAGGATTGGCCATGGAGCTTTTCACCTCTAGGTCTCTGGCTCAAATCTGCTCCCAACTGGTTAGTAACTAAGTGCTTTTACCATTTGAGTACATCTTGGTGGCCATTATGAACTAAATTGGTGGGTCACTGCTCAGTTCCTCCTAGGCAGGTGCCCACGTCACAAAAATGACCGATACAATTAGCCCCCTTGCAGGCAGTCTCAGAGATGCCAAAGGCAGGATGAATCATGGAGACTGAAATATATCACCCATATAGGACAGATCTGCTACCTCAGGGGTGAGCCATATGGGGGGGGGGAGGAGAGGGAGAGACTGTGTGGAAAGCACCTAGATATACTGTACTTGATCTGTAGATAAAGAGAGGACCTCCAGTCCCAGGGTTTTTCATCCTGCTTCTTTCATTAACCAAAAATAAAATATTTGAGAAAAAAACATTTCTATTATTTGGTTAGGCAAGAGGATAGGGGCCCAATCCAGCTCTTCCTGAAGTCAATGGCAAAGCTCCCATTGATTTTAATGGGAGGAGGAGCAGGCCCTAGGTGAAGAATCCCATTACCCTCGCTTGTAGAGTGACTGTATGAATGTTCAGCGCTGGAGTCCCATTCAGGACTGTGGCATCAGCACAACTTCATTAGTTTCCTACTAATAAAGCCCTGGAAATCTGTGGCTATCCGCATCCATGAACCATATTTGCAGATTGTGGATGGATGCAGATACAGATTTTTTTTATCCATGCAGAGTTCTACCTACTAAGCAAGATTGCTTTCTCTAAATGTAGTGCTCACATCCAAGAGTGGAGACTGTCTGAGTTGTGTCTGATGCCTTGCTTTTGTCTTGCTGGTTATGGTTATCCAGTTTGGAGCAGGGGCCCTGAATTATTGTTTTCTTAAGTAGAAAGCTGCCCCTCAACAGCTACATCCAAAATCAACCGCCAAAAAGGACAGTTTCTAGCAGCTGTGTTGCATAGGTAGTCCTGTTCTTGTCAGCTTCAGAGAGCATTTCCAGCCTCTGACCCTCTTCTAATTCAGCGCTGCAATGTTGGCACAAATGCCAGAGGGAGCTTGTATGTTCTGGAAGTCAAACATTTGCTGATGACACTTCCTTAGGTGCTGGGCTCTAATTCTTTCCATGCAGCACCAGCCCCTCCAGTCCTTAAGGACCTATTGCCTACAGAGCAGGCCATGATTGCCAATGCAAGAGAGTATTGCTGGTTGTGCCCATGTGCTTGCATTGTTTGGTAAATGCATCTCCACTGGCCCAAATTACAATGCAGTGTGCTGGAACATACTGCATTTAAAGGTGTCCAGCGCAGGCAGGAACCCAGTGTGAAAAGCTAACTGAAGCCATGTCTACAAGGGAAAGTTTTACCAGTTAGACCACTATAACCCACTGTGTGGACACTCCTATTCCAGTATGAGTGGCTTTTTTTTTTTTGGTATAGCTTGAATCCCTTCACAAGTGACATAAATTAAACCTAAAGGAAGTCTCTGTAAACTGGAATAAGACTGCCCACATAGGAGTTGATCCTGGTATAACTACAGTGGTTCACACCTTAGGTCGGGGTGGGCAAACTTTTTGGCCCGAACCCACATCAGGGTTGCAAAACTGTATGGAGGGCCGGGTAGGGAAGGCTGAAGCCTGGTCCCCGCCCCCTCCCCCTGACTTCCCCCCTCAGAACCCCTCACCCATCCAACCTCCCCTGCTTCTTGCCCCCGACTGCTCCCCCTCCCCCCGCGGAACCTCCCACTCCTAACCACCCCTCCCGGGACCCCACCCCCTATCCAACCCCCCCTGCTCCCTGTCCCCTGACTGCCTCGACCCCTATCCACACTCCCGCCCCCTGACAGGCGCCCCCCCCGTGACTCCCATACCTATCCAACCTCCCCGTCCCCTGACCGCCCCACCCCAGAACCTCTGCCCCATCCAACCATCCCCTGTCCCCTGACTGCCCCCTTGAACCCCCTGCCCCTTATCCAGTGCCCCTGCTCCCCACCCCCTTATCATGCTGCTCAGAGCGGCAGGACAGGCAGCCGTGCCGCCTGGCCAGAGCCAGCCGCGCTCCCCGCACAGCGGCGTGGCTGCGGGGGAGGGGCCGGGGCTAGCCTCCCCGACCAGGAGCTCAAGGGCCTGGCAGGACAATCCCTTGGACTGGATGTGGCCCACGGGCCATAGTTTGCACACCTGTGCCTTGGGTTATAACAAAAAATCTTTTCCATGCAGACAAGGCCATAGACATCCTAGCCACAGTGCCTTTTAAACCAACAAAATGCAGCCACATTTCTACATTCCACCCAAGTGGATCCCAGCTGAAATTTCCTCAGGGTCACCCCCTCCTGCACATGGGTGCCAAACCCTTTGTTCACACAATCCAAGAGATTCAAAAGGCTTTAAATTTCCCCTTTGTTGAGGTTCCTGTGAGTGTTTCTTATGTCAGCGAATTCCTTTGCAGAGAGAAGTGGCATGTCTTGCCTCCCACTAATTTAGATCTAATTTGCCAAGCCTAACTGGAAGGAGGAAGCAATCAGGCAGGCACTTGTGAGAGGCCAGAGGCTGGCAGGCAGGTGGTCTGTGCTGCTGCTGAGTTTGGGAGGACAGAGGATTTGTCCTATGTATCATTTCATCTGGAAATATAAGAGGAAATAGCAAAGGATCTGATGAATGAGGGTGATAGGGAGGAGTAGTGGGAGGGTGCTGATGAGTAGGGGTTAGAGGGGAACCTACCCTGTGGCAGAATAAGTGTCTGTCATACTCAGAAAGCACAGCAGCAGCATATACCCCAGGCTGCTGCTGCTTCTCTTTTAGCTGTTGCTGTTTCTTGGCTTTCTGTTGTCTCACCATCATTTCTCTAATGTCATATGCTGGTCATCAGTGGCATGGCGAGAGATGATGAGGTATGCTGAGCTTCACTCTTGCTGCTGTGTAAGTCTGTGTATTGCTCAGGTCTGATTCTGTTGATCCTACATTAAATAATGGGAGCACCTGCTGCAGGCTCTGATGAAGCTGCTGTATTTTGAGCCAGCCAGTTCTGGTATCTGATGCAGAGAGATACGGGTGAAGATCTGTGTGTTCTTTGTCTGGTCTTAATCCCATCCTATTCTGTCACCATTCCCAGCCGTGCCCTCTAGTTTAATGTCAAGCTAACAAAAACATTGGGAACTCAGTTGTTTGTTGTCTCGAGAAGGTGTGGGGCAAGACCATTTACATCACAATCACAACAAACACGTGGCCCAGTTGACAGGCCATTGACACTGTGGGAGCACTCCTGGGCCAGCTTTGGGGGAGGATAGTTGGATAGGAAGTGGGTAGGGACAGGTCAAGATATTGAGCACCGTCCAGCTGGATGATGCTTTGTGCATGTACTCTTTCCAAGCACCACATACTGTGTATAATCTGTTGCACAAGTTGAGTGAGTGTCCAGCTCCTTTCACTCTGCTGCTTCAGACATTGAACTCTGTGTGGTGTGTTTCAGAGGTGAATGTTGCTTTGCATATGTTGCCAATGTAACTTTTCAGAAATTCCATTTTATTTTAAAAATGCAACAGGAAAATCTCTGATTTATTTTTTGAGCAAATAATATAGTCAGTACATTTGAGCTGTCTTCCTGCTTGTGATTTGTCTGCAAGCAGCTTGCAATGTTCTCATAGCAATTGGTGGTTAGAAATCATTCACCAGATAATGTCTGAATAATTCTTGGTCTGTAGATCATGCACAGGCAGCTCACTGCCAGTAATTGTTATCCCATATTTGAACTGGTTCATTCTGTTTGCATGCAAGTCATCTGGCATGTTTCTGTTCCCTGATTGGCTGAGTGTAACTCTTACTATTGAGACTCAGGTGCAGATACATTTACAAGTACAAAATGTGCTTCCTGTTGCTACTTGGTGAAACTTGGCTGCTTCCACGAATGTTCCTGCTTGTAAACATGGACACAAGCTAGGAGAAGAGGCTGTCTTTATTACACATTTGTAGAGTTCTTAGTACAATGGGGTCCTGGTTCTTGATTGGGCCGCAAGGTGCTACATTAATACAAAAAAGAATAAGGAAACAGACACGTAAGGGGTGTGAAACCAGCAGAATAATATTTGATTGTATGAGCAAATATATAAATGAAAAATAAACACCTTTTTCTAGTTTTCTTTTTCACCTGTTTGAAATTCATCACTTTCTATTCTATTCAAGTTCTTACACTGCACCCATCTCCATGGTGTGTAAACTCTCAACCCACATTTTTTTTGCATTCATTTCAGCTCATACGGTTTCACACCCTTTCTTGTATTTTACATTAGCATTTGGATTCCTTTGAAACCCATCATGATGAAGCTGAAATTCCATGTGAAACCAGAGTTCTTTTAAGCTCTAATTGGCTTTGGGTTCATGAGTGCTCGTTCAGTTCATTTCGTTGCCAGATTTCTTTAAGAAACCGATACTAAACTCTGTCTCAGAAAATTTCTGCCTATTCAAGGGCTGCCTAAGATGTCTGAGAATCAAAGTGAAAGACACAAGACACCAAAAACCTTTTGCAAGCAAGGTGGTTGGCTTTATTTCTGTATTTACACCCCAGATTTACCTGTATCAGCAGTTTGCATGAGTGGAGATTTTCTTGCCAAAGGTTGGCTTTTCTCTACTTCTGATGTATTGTTATGCATCTTATTTTTTGGATTGAAGTGGTGCCTAGTAGTCTCCAGCATGGACCAGGACCCCATTGTCCTAGGTGCTGTAGAAACACAAAAAGACAGTCCTTACCCCCAAAGAATTTACAGTCTAGATAGAGTATAGTTCCACAATGGGTCCTTGGTCTTTTGAGGAAACACCTTCCACAAATTCCCAGGCTAGATTGTGTGCTGTTCTTCTGCATAATTTACAGGTGTTTTAGCCTCTTATGGAATAGAGAAAAACAAAATAATGTGAAGGATGTCTCAAGCCAGAGGCAAACCATATATTATCTTACATGTGTAAGCACAGACTAAATTAAGCCTCCTCATAATTTCACGTATAGGAGTTTTTAATTTGATCCTATTATTTACCTCCTAGATTATTTTGACAGGTTTCAGAGTAACAGCCGTGTTAGTCTGTATTCGCAAAAAGAAAAGGAGTACTTGTGGCACCTTAGAGACTAACAAATTTATTTGAGCATAAGCTTTCGTGAGCTACATGCATCCGATGAAGTGAGGTGAGCTCACGAAAGCTTATGCTCAAATAAATTTGTTAGATTATTTTGGTAACACACATCTCACCTCTAGAGGGCACTCCAGGCTCAGATTTACTCCCCGCTCCCTAAGTTCATTTGACTTCCAGGAATTATTTTCCTGTAGCTGATGATTAACAGGGTTTCCCGTGTCTGTTTTCCTCCCTGACTGGTGAGGCTGTATTTTTTAGGTAAATTAAGGCTTGCTTTTAGAAGTAAACGTTGTCTCCCTCTAAATCCCTCTCCCCTGGAGATGGCTTTCCTGCCAGAGAGGAATAGTTGATTCTGCCAGAACCTTCTGAAACGCCTTCCTGTGGACTTGCTGAATGGAGAGCCACAGGAAGGGATAACTTCCAGTTATCCTTAGGAGGCTTTGCCCCCTAAGCCACAGAATGGTTAATTAGCGCTACCTCTGACCCTGCTCTTAGGCCTTGTCAGGGCCCACCGCCCCACTTGAGCCTTAGGGGATTCATCGTGACAACCTTTGACACCTCCACAGCCCTGTGGCTGGCTGGGATATCAGCACCATTTCAGAGCTGTAGGAGGCTTTTTAATCCCAGACAAGCCTGTCTTAGATTGGTTGTGGAGGCTAGATCATAGAAATAGATCACTGACCTCTAAAGAGGAAAGGAGGGAGTACAGGACTAAGAGGCACATTCAGCATGAGAGAGGTGTGTGTGTGTGTGTGTGTGCGCGTCTATGAATCGTAAACCCCATCTTCTGTGATGCATATTTCCGATACTCTATGTGCAAAGACAGGAAGAGGGATGGCTGGCTGGTTAGCATTGCTGTGGGGCAGAGTTAAGGGGTTTTTTTGGGGAACGTGCATCCTTAGTTGTGCATTTCTTAGGTTTCTGACTCCTTTTTTTGTTTATTTGTTGTTTTTGTTCTGGCAAGAGCAGGAGTATTGTGTTTTATTTATAACTCTGATGTTCTTGAATGGAAGTATGCACTAAAACCACTGCTGTCTACTTGCCCCCTTCAGCTAGGGGTGTGATTCCTAGATTGCAGAGAGATACTCATGTTAGCTCAAAAGAGTAGTGTAGCCACAGAAGCCTGGGGAATGGAATCATGATCCAGCTGCCCTGATTACGTACCCACAGGATTCAGGTGAGTTTGTACTCATGGTAACTAGCCTGTGCCACTGCTCACCGCTGCCCATGTTACTGTGACTACAGCCATCGAGCTAGTGTAAGTATAGCTATGCGAGCTGGGAATCATACCCCTACCTTCAAGTGTAGGCTTTGCCTGAGTGACATTTTGTTTGTGTTGAAATATGTTATAAAAGCATGTGATCAAAGTTGGACTCAATGAGGGCTTTCATGGATTATAACTGAACTTTTAGTTAACCTTAATTATGAACTTTTTAATTTCTTCAGAGCCATACAAAAGGGAGAAGAACAAGAAAGATCTGGACTCGTTAATCTGTGTATTTTAAATAGACAAATTGCAAGGTGCAGGATTTCTCCACTGTTTTATGTGTAGGCGGCATTATGTTCATCTGCTTGAGAAGCCAGTATTGATGCTGGATGGATCGAAACCTCAGTTTTTATTCCTCAGATTCTTTGTTAATGCCACAAACTTTTCAGCAAGTGCAGAAGGCCATGTAGTCTAGTGGTTAGAGCCAGGGACTGGGAGCCAGGAGACTTGAATTCTCTTCCCAGTTTTACCAGTGAGCTGCTGTGTGACCCATGGCAAATCACTTCCTGCCTTTGTGCCTCTGACTTCCCTGTGTGTGAGGTGGAGATGCCAATGCTTGCCCGTCTTTGGAAAGGGCTTTGGGATCCTTTGATAAAGGCAGGGGAGAGTGGAGAGTGCCAAAAGAAACTCAGAAATGTCAATTTTTAATTAAAAATCCCCAACCTTTCTTTGCAAACACAATTTGCTCCCCTCGGTGCTAGGCCGAGAGGAGACAGCTTTCATAGATACTAAGGTCAGAAGGGACCATTCTGATCATCTAGTCCGACCTCCTGCACAGCGCAGGCCACAGAATCTCACCCACCCACTCCTATGAAAAACCTCACCCATGTCTGAGCTATTGAAGTCCTTAAATCATGGTTCAAAGACTTCAAGGAGCAGAGAAGCCTCCCTCAAGTCAACCATGCCCCATGCTACAGAGGAAGGCGAAAAACCTCCAGGGCCTCTCCAATCTGCCCTGGAGGAAAATTCCTTCCCGACCCCAAATATGGCAATCGGCTAAACCCTGAGCATATGGGCAAGATTCACCAGCCAGATACCCAGGAAAGAATTTTCTATAGTAACTCAGATCCCATCCATCTAATATCCCATCTCAGGGGATTAGTCCTATTTACCCTGAATATTTAAAGATCAATTACTTACCAAAATCCCATTATCCCATCATACCATCTCCTCCATAAACTTATCGAGTAGAATCTTAAAACCAGATAGATCTTTTGCCCCCACTGCTTCCCTTGGAAGGCTATTCCAAAACTTCACTCCTCTGATTGTTAAAAACCTTCGTCTGATTTCAAGTCTAAACTTCCTGGTGGCCAGTTTATACCCATTTGTTCTTGTGTTCACATTGGTGCTGAGCTTAAATAATTCCTCTCCCTCTCCTGTATTTATCCCTCTGATATATTTATAGAGAGCAATCATATCTCCCCTCAACCTTCTTTTAGTTAGGCTAAACAAGCCCAGCTCCTTAAGTCTCCTTTCATAAGACAAGTTTTCCATTCCTCGGATCATCCTAGTAGCCCTTCTCTGTACCTGCTCCAGTTTGAATTCATCCTTTTTAAACATGGGAGACCAGAACTGCACACAGTATTCTAGGTGAGGTCTCACCAGTGCCTTGTATAACGGTACTAAAACCTCCTTATCCCTACTGGAAATGCCTCTCCTGACGCATCCCAAAACCGCATTAGCTTTTTTCACAGACATATCACATTGGCAGCTCATAGTCATCCTATGATCAACCAATACTCCAAGGTCCTTCTCCTCTTCCGTTACTTCTAATTGATACGTCCCCAACTTATAACTAAAATTCTTGTTATTAATCCCTAAATGCATAACCTTACACTTCTCACTATTAAATTTCATTCTATTACTATTACTCCAGTTTATAAGGTCATCCAGATCCTCCTGTATAATATCCCGATCCTTCTGCGAATTGGCAATACCTCCCAGCTTTGTATCATCTGCAAACTTTATTAGCACACTCCCACTTTTTGTGCCAAGGTCAGTAATAAAAAGATTAAATAAGATTGGTCCCAAAACCGATCCCTGAGGCACTCCACTGGTAACCTCCCTCCAACCTGACAGTTCGCCTTTCAGTAGGACCCGTTGCAGTCTCCCCTTTAACCAATTCCTTATCCACCTTTTGATGTTCATATTGATCCCCATCTTCTCCAATTGAACTAATAATTCCCCATGTGGCACGGTATCAAATGCCTTACTGAAATCTAGGTAAATTAGATCCACTGCATTTCCTTTATCTAAAAAATCTGTTACTTTTTCAAAAAAGGAAAAATAAAAAGGAAAGTCCCTTTCCTTTAGGGACACACATGGACCTGGATGTGCTTGGAATGGATTGACTTAATGCATGCTCTGGGTATCGCCTCTCCACCATACTAGTTGTTCCCTGTATCTCTCAGCCCTCATACCACACATGGACTCTTACTTTCCTGCCTTCCAAGCCTCTGCTCCTTTGGAATCCTGTTCTGTTTGAGATTGCGATCTCAGGTCCATGTTTTTCAGGTCCTTAGCTGAGAGGCAGTGTGATTTAGCAGTTAAAGCACAGGGTGGGAAGTCAGGACTAGAGCTGTGTGAAACTCCCGCAGAAAAGTAACTGGGGAGAGTTATTTAAATAAAGCCTGCAGATTAGCTTGGACAGAATCCATGACCTATTTGCTTTGTCCCTCACCAACGTTAGCCTAAATGGGGTTTTAAGAACACAGGATCCTGCCAGACAGGATCAGATCAGTGGTTCATGTTGTCTGGGATCCTGTCTTTGACAATGGCCAGTACCCGCAGCTTCAGAGGAAGCTGGCATTTTGTGAATGTTCAGGGGCAGCTACGAGGGGATGAAGATTAATGCTGGAGGCATCCATGTAGCTGCCTCCTGGTCTGTATAGGATCAAAGGCCCCCCTCAGTGGCCTTGTGTTGGGTTGCTGCCCCAAAAGCACTAGCATGGCTGCCTCAGAACCCCATTGGCATGGAGCTGTCTAGAGTCTGTGTGGGAGGCTTGTGAGGTGTGTCCCTTTCCCCACACTGCTGGCGAGGGGGTGAACTGGGATTGCTGTGAGCTGTGCTGCTATCTGAATATGGAGCTGGCCTGGAGGCCTTGTGTTTAAAAGGGGTCGGGGGGAATTTCTATGGCTTCCATATGCTCACGTTTCCTGCTTGGTCTCCGTGTGCCCTGTTGCAGATCGATTGGAAGCCAGTGGACAAACAGACAGGAAGGGGGCGATCAGATTAGGCTCTACAGGGAGGCCTGGATTCTGGAAAGTGCAGTTTCTGGGGGAAAAAAAACCACACGTAAAAGCATACCCAGAGACACACACTCTCGCTTCCTGGGAATTACGACAGGGGTGTACACCCAGCCTTCTGTATCCCTCACTGTGTCCCCCTGCTTCCCAACTCTAACCTGAGAGATTCGTAGGCAGAACACCACTTTTACCCTCAAATCTCATTGTCCCTGCTGCCTCAGGACACTTGAGCCAGAAATGGCATGAAGTAAAGGGATGCTCCCAGGGAATGTTGAGAAGCGTCAGAGTCAGAGCCTGTAAGAAGCATTTGGGGTGCTAAGAGGGTTAATATGCTATCTCCCTGCCCCTGCAGCTGTTAATTTTGTGTTTTGTGAAAGAAAAACATGGGGTTACTCTCCAGTTTTTCAGACAGTACTGATTATTAATATTTATTACCTATGCTATCATAGTGTCTAGGAGCCCCAGTCATAGACCAGGAATCGATTGTGCTAGACGCTGTACAAATACAGAACAAAAAGGCAGTCCCTGTTCCAATGAGCTTCCAACCTATAATACTCTATCATCCCACTGCTGGGCCCACACACTGCTCTGCCACTGCACCTCAGCCCTGACCTACAGCCCACTCAGTGGTACCTATCCTACCCTCCAGTATGCACCATATTGAACTGCAGCACCCCGTCCTAAGTCTGTTAAGCACAGAGGGTGCCAGCAGCACCAAACTGTGCAGGGTTTCTGTGGTACTGTTATACAGCCACTGGAGGATGACTAGATATCGGCAGGTTCTTTTCTCTTGTACCCATAAGAGATTGCATGAGCCCCCCACCAAACTCTAAGCTGAATCGCTTGCTATACCTCTGCTGACAGCTTTCGCACTGCAGTCTCCTAATGCAAATGGGACGTAGGATGACATCAGCAAAGCAATGCTTGTCCAAAGTTCACACTGTGTTCCATCCTGAGCCGCAGAGAAGTGGTTGGGGTGAAGAGGTTAATTACACAGGGGCTTTTCAGCATTTAACTAGTTTCTTAAGGAAGATGTTTTTCAAATGATTTGTTCTTGTAATGAGCCTGGACACAGTGACTAGTTTGTGATGAATAACTTATTCCATGAAATTCACTTTTTTTTATTTAATTCACAAATTTCCTGTGAATGGCTTGCAAAATTCTATTAATCTGTCAAATAATTTTCCTGAACAATCATGGCCCTTGAAACATTAGCGAACAGTTCATTGTGATCTTCCGTACCTGTGAAACATTGGTTCATTTTGATTGGAAACATGCATCACGCCTGTGTTTTTTGTTCCCAGAGTGGATGACCATTAACTCTTAGGGCTTGGCTCACTCTGGGTGTTACAATGGCACAGCTACAGCCATTTAGCATCATAGTGTAGATGCTTCCTACAGCAACGGAAGGCTTTTTTTCATCAGTGTAAGTAATCCACCTCCCTGAGTGGCTGAAACTAGGTTGACAGAAGCATTCTTCCATTGACCTACCAGCCTGTACTTAGGTCTGCAGAGCTACAACACTCGGGTGTGAATTTTTCATGCCCCTGAGTGAAGTAGCTAGGTTGCTCAACATTTTAAGTGTAGTCCAGGCCTAGGAATCAAGTTTTCACGGTGGATGCTTGTACTTTGAATCTTAGATTTGCTGTTTACGTGAATATTTTTGCTGCTGGAAAGCGAATAGAGGAAGGACATTCAGTGAATGGGACGGGGGACTGGGACAATGGAGATCTGGGTTCAGCCACAGATCTCCTGTCCCTTGGTTTCCTCTCTGTAACATGGGGGTAGAGTTTCTTACAGGAGGGTGGTGAGAATAAATCCATTAATGACTGCAAGGAGGTTAGATATCCCGGGGCATATGTAAGCATCTTTCTAGAAGATAATGGAAAGGGGTGTGAACCTGGCCAGTTCAGATTCAGCATTTTGATTCTAGCTAATAGTAACAAACAGGGTAAAGTGATTTTTGTAGGTATTTGCTTAGCTCTAGTCATGAGACTCTCAAGTGTATTTCCACCTCCCCATCTTCGCATTGCAAGCTGCCTGGCCATATACTATCTGCCAGATGGAGCTGCATAGGTGGAGAGCTTGTGGTTTGGGTTCTGACGAGAAGTGCCCTGACTTTCTCTTTGTGCAGCTGCAGTTCCAAGAAACACAGTGAATGAGAGACCCAGCCACAGGGAGGGGGAGCTAATACCGAGAACCTGTGCAAATGTGTCTGCTGGAGGGGTGGAGTCAGAGTTAATGGGGAACTGGGGGTGTTTGCAAATGAACACATTTATTTCACAATTAGCTTGGGAAGTGGAAAAAATAAACCATAGCATGAAGTTAGCTGGATTCAGACAGTGAACTCAAACAAGTCACTTTGGAAAAGCGGCTGAGGGCTCAGTGGATTGCTTTGTTAAGGCAGGCGAAAGTTTGAGAATCTCAGAATGATGGGAATCAAGCAACAGTGGATACACTTTTTTTTTTTTTTGCTTGGTAACGGAGATTGTTTGGAAAGCTCTTCCCCTCCCCCCCACCAAACTCCAAGGATGCCCTGCTCCATTCCTTTTCCAGTCTCTTCTTAAATTCCCTCCCTGCCTCAAAAATAAAGAGGGGCTGGAAATCGCTACCTCCAGAGGCTGCGAACAGCACCCCATTTGTCTGCCAAAGAGGGTCACTAAAGCAATGTACTCATTGTGCTCACGGCCTCTGAAGTTCTCCCAGCCTGGTTCAATGGGGGCGCCAAACTCGGATCCCCACACACAGCAACCCTTTGCCCTCTTCCTACATCCCCAGCCCAACCTCCTATAGATATAGATCACAGGTATTATGTATGAATCACCATGGATGGGGCTATTATATTTGTGGATTTATCCCCACACTGCCCCTGTGAGATGAGGAATTATCATTGTCCCCACTGTACAGGCGAGAGCCTGAGGAACAAAGAAAGAACATGACTTTCTCATTCTGTGGCAGAGCTAGGAATTAACCCGTGGTCTCCTGAGTCTCAGCCTGGAGCCGTGCTGCAGCACCATCCATCCTTCGCAGGCTAACTAAGGGCAATAGAGCACAGCTGTGCTGGACAATAGACAGCGTGAAGGTGGGCCATGCCCCTTTTTGCTGGACTTAGAGTGCAGCAGATGGGCACTCCTTATACAGGCAAGGATAGGAGCGCTGCAGACGTGGGGCAATAATCTCTGCCCCTGCCCCCCTGGGTGGGACTGGAGGAAACTGGCCGCCTCGTCTGGGGAGGGAAATTTCAAGCTTTCGTTCTGGTATGAAACTTCTACATTAAATGCACCACTGGTCCAGCCCATCATCTCTACTCTATCCCCTTGTCACTCTTTCCCTCCTGGGGTCAGTATCCTGCCCTTGTCTCACTCCATCTGCTACACTCTAGGGTCACCATCCTCTTCTCCCCCCTTTCTGCAGCCTTTCCTTCTGTTGTGGATCACCTTTAGATATCCAGCCTCTGGGAAAATTGTACAATCTCTCCTTGAAGGCTGTTAATGGCTTTGTGGGTCATGCCAAAGGGTGCCTGGGTCCCATTTCCACTGGCAAAAGGAGAGGAGGATCTCACAGTCTGTCCCCTCTCCCCTTGTTCCCTCTCCCCCTAAAGACTACTGCATGCCAGAGCAAAGGTGCTGGTAGGGGTTATTCTTGGGATTAGATGGGGAATTTTCTTTTAAACAACCATTCCTCACACACACTCAGTTGCATAGAAAGGAGCATAAATCCAGCAGCTCTGCCACTATCTGTAGCAGTGACTCAGGTCAGCAGGATTTTGAGCATGTGAGCTGCATGCACACTGGCTCTGACATTTATTGTAAGCAATAATTTGCATTTTAATAGCCCCGTAATTGAGCATTTCTCCATCAAGTGGATAACACACTTCTCCAGTGCCCAGTGATAAGTATCTAATTAGGTCGAATTTCTAAGGTGAATTGTTAATGTGTGTCTTAGGTTTTTAATACACAGCAGTAAAAGCAAAACAAAAAAATAGTTTGGCGGTAACTAAGCACTATGTTGACATGATGTGCACCATCTGATTCTGACCTTTCTGATCTTCACTTTTCCCAGCTGCCTGAGATAGAGACACTCAGCACAAGTTTTCAGAGCTGTGCCAAAAGGGAAAAAATGAACTTGGGTCTCCCATGCCCCAGGCTAGGCCATTTCCCTGTTTTGCCACAGACTTCTTGTGTGACCTCAGACAAGTCACTCAGGCCTGGTCTACACTTAAATTTAGATCAACCAAGCAGTGTTGCTCATTTGCTTAGTTAAGCTGACCTAGCCCCAGAATAGAAGCATTCTTCCATTGATCTAGCTACTACCGCTTAGGGCGGTGGATTACCTGTATTGATGGAAAAACCATATCCATCAGTATAGGAAGCATCTATGCTATGGCGCTACCGGATCATAGCTACAACTGTGCCTCTCTACCGCCCATAGTGTAGACATGGCCTCAGTCTCTCTCTGCCTCAGTTTGCTATCTTTACAATGGGGATAATAGCACTTCTGTACCTCACAGGGGTGTTGTGCGGATAAATACATTAAATAGGGATAGGTGCTCACCATACTATAGTTAATGGGGACATATAAACATCTAAGCTAAATAGGATGACTAGATATTCAATTTTTGTAGATTTTTAAGAGCACTATGATTGTTTGGTCTAACGTACTGCATGTAGTTCCTGCAGTAGGGGGAATTACTATTCCTTTTTATGTAATTGGCACTACTGAGCCCAACAAATTGTGTCTGAACTAGAGCATATTTTTTAGAAGGGCATCCAATGTAATTAGTTTAAAGACAGCAAGTGATGGAGAATTCACTACGTCCCTTGATAATCTGTTCCAAAGGTTAATTACTTTGACTATTAAAATGTTTCCTGTGATTTCCAATTAGAATTTTCATAACTTCATCTTCCAGTCCTTGGATCTTGTTATGCCTTTGTCTGCTAGATTAGTGGATTGAGATTACTGAAAGGAAATCTGCATTCTATAGCAGTAATTAGCTCAGTGAATACTCTCAATATGAGAATATATACTATATATTGTATAATTAATATGTAAAGCCATTTTAGAAACCTCTATTTCTAATCTATATTTCTTATACCGTGCTCATCACCAAAGTATTTGAGCACTTTCCAGTATTTCATTAAGCAACCTAAAACCTTTCACATGTTTTTTGTTTTCTCAGCCTCTCCCCAGGGGAGCAGCATGTGCAGTGGAGAAGGGTTTCTGATAGGGTTTAGGAGGGAAGGGGTTAGTATACGTATGGCTGTATATTTATGTTAGGGAATGTAAGGTGAAAGAAATGTAGCTTGTACTTGGAATGCAAGGTGGTGAGGTTTGTGCTCAGTTTCTCTATGGCTATGTCAAGTGCTGGCATCTCTAATACTTCCATTTTATTGCTACTTCCCAGCTGGAAGCTCCAGTCTGATGATGTAGAGTAGGATCTGGGGAATGAAATTTCCATCTGAATACAAGTCTATTTTCCAAGGGTTTGTCTGCTTAGGGAAATTGACTGGCACAGCTGTAGTGGAATATCCTGCTATAGCTATCCCGGTATAATTCCCATTTGTGGACACTCTGTTGTGGAATTCTAGAATAAAGTCACTTTTATTCTGGAATAGTGTCCTCAGGGGGGTGTTATATTGACACAACTTTAGAGGAGCAATTAGGGTATTGTTCAACAGCCACCACTGGCCTATGTCAGCTGACACGGACTCGCAGGGCTCAGGCTGTGGGGCTTTAAAATTGCAGTGTAGCTATTCAGACTTGGACTGGAGTCCAAGCTCTGGACCCTCCCCACTCGCGGGGTCCTAAAGCTCGGGCTCCAGCCCAAGCCAAAACATCTCTATTGCAATTGTACAGCCCTGTAGCCTGAGCCTGGTGAGCCTGAGTCAGCTGACATGGGTCAGCCACACATGTTTAATTGTCATGTTGGGCATACCCTTATTCTGCTATAGCAATGCTGATCAATTTCCCTGTGTAGGCAAACCCTTAGTCTCCTGGCTGTGTATTCACATGAGAGCTGATTTCTCCCAGGTGAGCATATTTCTTAAATTAAATACCAGAGCGTTTGCCCTGGGATGGAGTCTGTGAAGGAGAATACTGCGCCTTTGAGGGACAGGCTGGAGCCTACAGCTGGGGCAGCCTGGGGGTAATCCAGGAGGCTTTTCCCCACCCTAGGGCTGGGCTATGTAAACAGGAAGAGGAAGCAGAGCAAGAGAGAGAGGAGCGGAAGCCATACAGGCTTCAGAAGGGCGGTGGGGTTGTTTCTGCTCAGGCTCTAGGAAATTGACCTAACTAGAGACTTTGATTGTGAACATTAAGTTTGGGAGCATAAGCAGGGCTCTGAGGTGAGGGCTTTATGACTTATTTATTGTAATTGTTCCTGCCTTGAAGCCTTATGTAAAGATAACTTGCTCTTTTGTTAGTGTGTTAGTCTCTCCTTTTCCCAGCTCCTACCCCATCCTGGGCTGTTCAAGTGAATCTATTGACATCTCAATCAGGAGGAGTCAAGGTGGGGCACATCTGCAGCACCAGACTGCGCCACAAGGGAGCATGTAGGGACAGCCCATACTTTTACTTATGGTGCTTGGACATGGACTTGAAAACGCCCTGCCATCAAGGAGGGATGAGAATGCAGAGAGGTGCCTGTACTAGCCCTAGTTGTGAGATGTCCAACCTCCCAGGCTGGGGGACAGAAAACAGTGATGATCCCAGACGTTCTGGTCTCTGGCATGGTGGTGGGGGAGGTGGTAGGTTCAGCAATGGCAGCAATTGGACAGGCCCGTGATAAAGGCTGAAAGGGGAGGAGACATGCGGTCCTGCCAGTCAGGTGCACTGGCTGTTGCCAAGATGGGCATGTAGGTTGGGTCTGCCCCTGTGGAACCAGAGACTATCTGGATTGCTGACCAACACAGGGGCCTGAGACACCTGAGGCAGTCTGGACTATTAAGGATATTGGACCCAGACATCTGCAGAAACTGAACAAAAGACTGAGGGGACACAGTTTGGGATGAGGAAGAGTGATAACCTGGGGGTAACTTGTAAATAAGTGTGGGGGAAAAGGGGCCTGTTAGAAGATGCTGCCCTCTAAGAACTTTGGACCAAGGAGCTGTCACCGAAGTAAAGATTCTGAAGTTGTGGGTAAGCCTGGGGTTGCCCAGAAGCAGTCACTGGGGGGCAAGCTTCAGGGCCAGAGGTCAGCCATGGGTTTCAGATTATTTCCAACTTGCTGAGGATGCCTTGACTTATTTGTCATCTTCACAGCATGAGGGTGTGAGGATCTTGAGTAACCTGATACAGGAGCCTGAAAAAGACGCAGTTAGTTGCTCCAAAGGACAGCAGGGTTCCCAGACTGGGAGAAGGCAAAGACTTAGAGGCAGTCAAAGGTCCTGGGAAGTGGGTGTCATTAGGGTTCAGATGGTGATATTGAACAGTCCTAGGTGATATTGCAGTCCTAGATGCTGGATTCTTATTGAAACTGGCCAAACAAGTCTAGCTACTAGAAGACAGGCAAAAAGAGCTGGTTGCAGAGAAGAAGAGAAGCCACTTGGTTGTGGCTATGAATCAACACACTGGAAAACAAGTATGTCTTTCTTCAGAGAAAGATCTGGGTTCGCCTTTATGAAGCCCTGCAGTTAAAGAAGCAGCACCAGTATCTGCATGAGCAGATGAATGCTGAGATGACCCAAATGCAGGAGAAACTTGCAGCTCATAAATATGGCAAATGCCAGGCACTGTACAGCATAGATGGTCTGATAGCGGGGACTGCTAGTTACTGGGATCAAGGAGCGCTGGACCTAGAGAAGAAGTGGTGCCGCTGGAGAAGCAGAGAAACAATGAGATAGTGAACAGCCGGTTCAAGGAAGTAAGTCTTCAGGTCAGCCAAGTCCAGACAGATTTGCAGGCCAAGTTGGAAGAGATACATTCCTCCAGGGACAATGTCTTGGCTCAATCCATAAAACTGGACCAGGAGTATGCCCGCCTGAGGGCAAAAGAAGAAAACAGAGAGCAACATCATTTGTTGTTAGAGAGAGACCTGAAAGAGCTTCATGAGGAAATACTCTGGCAATACAAGATCATTGAGGCATAGGATAAGAAAGAACTACTGTTATGTACTCACTCCCTGTGATTGTCTCCTCTTTGTCACACTGGAGTGTTCCTGTAAGCATCGCCCTTTCGTAAGTGATCAGAGACGGCCAGGATGCAAGGGCACTCTTGCTGACCAAGTTTTCTGGGTACTAACCCCTTCCAAGGACATGAGGAAGGGTGCTGCTTCACGTCTGCAGCCAGTCTCCCCAAAACCAGCTGATTCTGCTCCAAGAGAGGGGCCTTGTCTGCACAACACATGCTTTGCTGGAATAGGTATATTGGCAGAGTCCGCTAATGAAGGTGCATCTTATGCCAACAGAAGTTTTTCTGGAAGCATATTTACACCACTTCCCTGAATGACGTTAGCTAGGTTGACAGGAGCCAAGATATCAGCCAAGTTGCATCTACACTGGGGGGTTTTCCTGTTGGCAGGAGGGCAGTTTTTTCATACTGCTGACCAATGTAGTTATGCCAACAGCACTTCGTAGTATAGACCTGGCCAGAGGCATACTAGACCACCATACACTGCGTCTTGAGTACACCTGCATGTAATCTGACCCTGTTGCAGGAGGAATCCACAGACAAGGAGCTCCCTTTAAAAATGGGACAGTCAAACTGCCTTTCCCACAGTCAGGTCCAGGTCAGGGGAACATTGAAACAAGCCAGGCTGCTCATCAACTACAAGCTCCAGTTCTTGCTTGGGACAGAGTGTATGTGGATTTTTTCTTTAATGGATTGAAGAGCAGCTCACGCCTTGTACAAAAATGTTTCTGGAGGTTTCTTAGGAAGGCAACTGACCTCTCCCAGGTATTTCACCTGCTTGTCTTCTTTTATTGCTAGGGATAGCTTGCTGCATGGAAATAGGATCTTTGTTTCTTAAGGGCTCGTCTGCCACAGCTGCTTATTTCTTCACCTGTTTGCAACATCTTAGCTGTTTCCACACCAGCTTGCTGTGGTACCACAAACTGGTCTGTGGTACCACAAACTGGTCTGTGGTGTGGAATAACCAGCAAAGGCAGATGAACCAAGCAGTTTTGCCTGAGGCCTCCTGTGCTCTCTAATCCACGTTAGGACTGATTTCCAAAGCAGGGTGTGGGAAAATGCTGGGATGTCCATGCAAATAGGGTTCACTCTGCAGGCAGCTCAGTGCTGGCTCCTGAGAAAAATCTAGCATTTTACATAAAGGACTTTGACCTTCCCACCAGTCACTGATTGTTACTTTATGGTGTGACAGGGTCTGGCCAGATGGCTACAGGAGAGTGATAGAAGGCAGATATATTAGCCCCAGGTTAAGTAGGTTCCTTTTCCCTGGGTAAGGTAACAGGGAAGGTTCCAGAACAATCAGGAACCTTCTGGAAACAATTAAGACAGACAGGCTGATTAGAACACCTTCAGCCAATCAAGAAGCTGTTAGAATCAATTAAGGCAGGCTAATCAGGGCACCTGGGTTTAAAAAGGATCTCACTTCAATTTGTGGTGTGCATGTGAGGAGCTGGGAGCAAGAGGCACTTGGAGCTGAGAGTGAGAATGTGTACTGTTGGAGGACTAAGGAGTACAAGCATTATCGGACACCAGGAGGAAGGTCCTATGGTGAGGATAAAGAAGGTGTTGGGAGGAGGCCATGGGGAAGTAGCCCAGGGAGTTGTAGCTGTTGCACAGCTGTTCCAGGAGGCACTCTAGACAGCTGCATTTCACAGGGCCCTGGGCTGGAACCCGGAGTAGAGGGTGGGCCCGGGTTCCCCCCAAACCTCCCAACTCCTGGTCAGACACAGGAGAAGTTGACCTGGACTGTGGGTTCACGAAAACGGCCAAACTGAGGGCTGCCGTGAATCTCCGAGGGGAGCAAATCTGCCAATAAGCGCAAGACACACCAAGGTAGAGGAGGACCTTTTGTTACAACTGGTGTCAGGAGTGGGATCTGGTGTGCACAGCACAGCAGAAGAACAAGAGTGTTTGGGGGGAGGGAAAGGAGAGGGTTTATTTTTTTTCTCACCACAATGGAGAACGTAGTGCGGGCACTGATACAAGCCACAGCTGCCCAGTGGAGGCTACCCGTGTCCAGGCAGTCGCCCAACAGGAGGCAGTGCGGCTGCAGCAAGAGACTAATCACCTGCTGATGGACCAGGCTGCTCAAGACTGGGCTATGTTGCGGGAACTGGTAAACCAGGTAAAGGCCCTTACAGAGCTGAACCGCGGCCATGATGGGACGCAGATCATGCAGGCCAGCAATTGGCTGCAGAAAATGATGCAGGAGGATGATGTAGTGGCATACCTCCTGGCCTTTGAGAGGACAGCCTTGCGGGAGGCTTGGTCCCGAGAACAGTGGTCTGGCATCCTCGCTCCATTCCTGTGTGGGGAGGGCCAGAAAGCCTATTATGATTTGCCTGAAGAGGCTGTGTCAGACTACCCCCAGCTGAAAGCAGAGATCCTGGCCAGATCTGGGGTAACGACCGCAGTGCGGGCCCCGCAATATCATGAGTGGAGGTACCAGGAAAACAAAACCCCACGGTTCCAATTATATGACCTCATCCATCTCGCACGAAAGTGGTTACGAACTGAGTCCCGGAGTCCGGAGGAGATACTAGAGATGCTTCTGGTCATTTACTGGTACACGAGAGGACTACCGCCAGACCTTCACGCCTGGGTAAGCCAGAACAAACCCTCCACCTACGATGAGGTTGTCGCACTGGTAGAAAGGCGAAGGACGGTGAGGGAGCTGACCGAAGCAGTTAAGGAAGAAGCACCCCAGGTTAAACTAGCAGAACCAAGCTCTAGAGCTCGGGTGACTGGGCCGCCAGGAGAGCCCAGGTGGAAAAAGAGAGGGGCTGAAGACCCACCAGAAGCCACAAAGAGTCGGAGCACTGAGGGGGAAGAGGATCGTGATGTGAGACCGCCCAAACCAAGAGACAGGGGAACGCCTAGGGCTCCATACAGATGTGACGCCTGTGGGGAGTGGGGACACATAGCTGCACAGTGTCCCAATGCTGAGGAGCCTATGCAGTGTAACCTGGGGAATTTGGCAGACCCATGCTCCCTAATCCACCTTGTGGCGGTCTCACTAACCCCACGTATGTACACCAGACCAGTGAAGCTAAATGGGATAGAGACCATGGCACTGGTTGGTTCGGGGAGTGCTATCATGCTTGTCTTGGGGAAACTTGTGAAGCGTAGTCAGCTGCTGTGAGCTAAATGTACGGAGATAACATGCATCCATGGGATTATTGGTTATTACTCCTCCATCCTAGTAAAAAATCGAGATTCAGGGAAACACTACTGAGGTTGCAGCAGGTGTAGTCCCTAAACTCCCATACCCAGTGCTCATAGGGAGGGACTTCCCAGGGTTTGGAGACTTACTCCCGATAGGGGAATTGGAGAAAGTGGGAAGCCCTGAAGTTAGTGAAGCATCCACAGTAGACTGTCAACCCCCAACCTTCTCTGAAATATCTCCAGATTTGTTCTCCACTCCCAGACATGGTAGACAGTTGAAAAGGGAAAGGAGGGCAGCTAAGGCCTTGGGAACCCGAATACTGGCCCAAAGCCAGAGGGTTGCTCTCTTAGGTAGGTGGACCCGAGCAGCTGAAAAGGAAGCCACCCAGGAGGGAGAAGCACCCGAGTCTGACCCACACCCTAACGCCTCTGAACCAGTAGAGGCAACAGAGACTGGCCCCCTAGATCTTGGGCAGATTAGCCCCGGGAGAGGAAATTTTGGACGGGACCAGGCTGAAGACCCAAGGTACCACAACATTAGGAAGAAGGTGACCGAAATAGATGGAGTCCTCGTGGCAGGGAAACTCAGGGACCAGGACCCTACTTCATAATGAAGAAGAATCTTTTATACCGGGTTGCACCAGTACAGGGGCAGAAGGTACAGCAGATCCTAGTACCTCAAAAACACCAGAATGCTGTATTAAGTCTTGCCCATAGTCATCTTTTTCGGGGGGTATTTGGTGGTAGAGAAGACCCTGGCATGGGTCCTGCGACGATTCTTCTGGCCCGCAGTACATGAAGAGGTGCGGAGGTACTGTGTGTCCTGCCCGGAGTGTCAGCTGCACAGTCCCCGTCCCCACTTGAGGGCACCTTTAGTACCCCTTCCCACCATAGAGGTCCCCTTCGAGCAAATAGCCATGGGCCTAGTGGGACCCCTGGAGAAGACAGCCCGGGGCCACCAATATATACTTGTCGTTCTGGATTATGCTACTCGCTACCCAGAAGTGTCCCCCTGCGGAACACGGCCTCTAAAACGATAGCTAAAGAGTTGGTGGGGATCTTTGCCTGAGTGGGACTACCAAAGGAGATATTAACAGACCAAGGTACCCCATTTATGTCAAAGCTACTGAAGGACCTCTGTATGCTGCTCCATATACATAGACTGAAGTGCTCAGGGTATCATCTGCAGACTGATGGGCTTGTAGAAAGGTTTAACCGAACCCTCAAGGCAATGATCAGGAAAGTGGTAAGTCGGCACGAGAAGGATTGGGACACCCTACTACCCTACCACGTGTTTGCAATCCAGGAGGTACCTCAGGCCTCAACTGGGTTTTCCCCCTTTGAATTATTATACGGAAGCCACCCCAGTGGCATACTAGATATTGCAAAAGAAACCTGGGAAGAGGAACCCAATGAGGGGAGAAATGTAATTGACCATGTGTTGCAGATGTGAGAACGGATAGCCCGGGTCACCCCTATTGTACGGGAACATTTGGAAAAGGCGCAGGAGGCCCAGCGAACCCATTACAATCGCCAAGCAAAAGTCCAACAGTTCCAACTAGGGGATCGGGTGATGGTGTTGGTACCCACGGCAGAAAGCAAGCTGTTGGCCCAATGGCAGGGGCCCTATGAAGTGGTTGAACCCGTGGGGGGAAGTAACCTACAAGGTGCGGCAGCCAGGACGCCGGAAACAAGAACAAATTTATCACATTAATCTCTTAAAGCCTTGGCACCAACGAGAGGCGTGTGTAATGGCTCAAGAGACCCCGATCCAGGGAAATAACATGCAGGAGCAGATCAGGATATCCACTGGTCTGACACCAAACCAGAAGAAGGAGGTAACTGAGATGATCAACCGATACCAGGATGTGTTTTCAACCAAACCAGGCTGCATCACTGAAGCATATCACCACATTATCACAGATCCTGGGGCAAAGGTGACTTTAAGGCCCTATCGGGTCCCAGCGGCAAAAAGGGAAGAGATCAAGGCAGAGGTAAAAAGGATGTTGGAGCTGGGAGTCATTGAAGAGTCCCACAGTCAGTGGTCAAGCCCGATTGTGTTGGTATTCAAACCCGATGGCACCACTAGTTTTTGTAATGACTTTCGCTGTCTGAATGAGATATCCAAATTCGATCCATACCCCGTATCGATGAGTTAGTTGACCGCCTGGGCAATGCCCGATTTTTGACCACCCTTGATTTAACAAAGGGATACTGGCAGATTCCCCTTGCCAAAGATACGAAAGAAAAGACTGCATTCTCTAACCCAGAGGGTCTGTTTCAATATATGATTCTTCCTTTTGGACTGCATGGGGCACCTGCCACCTTCCAGCATCTTATGGACAAGTTCCTACGGCCCCATACCAGTTATGCAGCGGCATACCTGGATGGTGTGATTATTCACACCCCCGACTGGGAAACCCACTTAGAAAAGGTGGAAGCGGGACACGCTAAGATGGGTTGGCCTCACAGCCAACCCAGCCAAGTGTGCTATAGGGCTAGCCGAGGCTAAATACCTTGACTACATTGTAGGAAGGGGCATGGTCATGCCCCAACTAAACAAACTAGAGGCTATCCAAAATTGGCCCCGGCCGAATCGGAAAAAGCAAGTCCGGGCATTCCTGGGTGTGGTGGGGTACTACTGATGATTTATTCCCCATTTTGCTACCAGAGTGAGTCCCCTGACAGACCTAATAAAAGCCCGGGGTCCAGACATGGTGAAGTGGACAGATGCCACAGAGAAAGGATCTACAGACAGCTCTCTGCAGTAACCCTGTGCTTATAGCCCCAGACTTCAACAAAGAATTCATTTTACAGACAGATGCATCTGAAGTAGGATTGGGAGCTGTCCTATCGCAGATGGTTGGAGATGAAGAACACCCAATCCTCTACCTCAGCAGGAAACTCCTCCCGAGAGAGCAGAAGATGCCCATGGTTGAAAGAGAGTGCCTAGCTGTGAAATGGGCTATGGAAATGCTACATTATTACCTTCTGGGACGACGGTTTACCCTTGTGACTGACCATGCACCCCTCCCGTGGATGCAGCGAAATAAAGAGAAGAACACAAGGGTGACCATATGGTTCCTGTCCCTACAACCTTTCCAATTCACCATACAATACCAGGCTGGAAGCCACCATGGCAATGCAGATGGCTTGTAACGAGTACACTGCCTGATGTCCCAAGTTGCCCAACCCTGTGGTGTTGAGCGGGGTGGGGAGGAAATAGGGTCGGGCCAGATGGCTACAGGAGAGTGATAGAAGGCAGATATATTAGCCCCAGGTTAAGTAGGTTCCTTTTCCCTGGGTAAGGTAACAGGGAAGGTTCCAGAACAATCAGGAACCTTCTGGAAACAATTAAGACAGACAGGCTGATTAGAACACCTTCAGCCAATCAAGAAGCTGTTAGAATCAATTAAGGCAGGCTAATCAGGGCACCTGGGTTTAAAAAGGATCTCACTTCAGTTTGTGGTGCGCATGTGAGGAGCTGGGAGCAAGAGGCGCTAGTAGCTGAGAGTGAGAATGTGTACTGTTGGAGGACTAAGGAGTACAAGCATTATCGGACACCAGGAGGAAGGTCCTATGGTGAGGATAAAGAAGGTGTTGGGAGGAGGCCATGGGGAAGTAGCCCAGGGAGTTGTAGCTGTTGCACAGCTGTTCCAGGAGGCACTCTAGACAGCTGCATTCCACAGGGCCCTGGGCTGGAACCCGGAGTAGAGGGTGGGCCCGGGTTCCCCCCAAACCTTCCAACTCCTGGTCAGACACAGAAGTTGACCTGTAATGTGGGTTCACGAAAATGGCCAAACTGAGGGTTGCTGTGAATCTCCGAGGGGAGCAAATCTGCCAATAAGCGCAAGACCCACCAAGGTAGAGGAGGAACTTTTTCACAATGGATTGACATAGAATGCTGCTAGTTAGAATTTACCCTGGAGCATCTTTCTGCTCATATACCTGTTGGCAAAATCCATACAATTCTTTGTTGTGGGTTTTTATATGTGTTTCACAATAAAGATCCTAGTGCTGATTTGTCAAAATAAAATAAAAATCCATGCTAACAACCAGCCATTCCTGAGTGTGACCCTACAATAACAAACCAGTGTTTGTAGTTGTGCATTGCAAGCCAAAACAGGAAGCCTACTTGATTGGGCCATTTACTGTATTTCTTGTCCATCTGCTGGTTGGCTTAGTGCTTTAGGGGTTGGTCTTAAGGGATTTCAAACCATGAGTAGAGTTTCAGACATGGCAAGGCTAAGACTGGTGAGTAATGAGGCTTTCAGAGATAAAAGTTAATGATTGTGGCAAAAGAAATGGGGGACAGGCAATGTGTGTGTGTTCCAGCTGCTTATTCTTTTCAAATGTCCTAAAAAATATCAAAGGATCTGTAGGGAACCTGCAGATTTGGTTACAGTCAAAGCACTATGTGGAGCTGAAGTTGTTTCTGGGATCTCAGTCCTGCTGCTGCCATGTGTTGCTTTTTTTTTAAATACAAAGATGCATTTGATTTGTTTACAAAGGTGAGAAATGGGGCTCTTCACCCTCCTTTTCCCCAGCTCTCCGGTGTTAGTTTGAGTCATCATCAGACTTGCACAGAAATAGCTCACTTTTCCTTTTCTGCTAGGATCTTGTCTCCTTGGTGTTGGAAGAAGAAATCCAGAGGAGCGGGAGCCCTGCAGTTAATGTGGGTCATCAGTGCCCCACTGTTGTCCCTCACCCGGTGATCCTGGAAATTGGCTGTGGCTCAGGGGCCGTTGCACTGAGTTTACTGAGCAAACTGCCCATGGTGGGTGAGCTTTTCATCCTTTGTATTATGGTAGCACTGAGTCCCATTGCAGTAGCAAAAAGATGGTCCCTGCCCCCAAAGAGCTGACAGTCTAGGTATAAGTCAAGAGACAACAGGTGGATACAGACAGACAAAAGAACACAAGGAAAGAATGAGACATTTATGAGCAATGCGATGAGCAGTAGTCACAGTTCACCAGCTACCCGATCACTGCCAAGAGCCCATTTTGGTGCCTGTCCCTTCCCCAGTAACATAATTCCTCACCGGTCCAGGAGGAAACAAAGTCACAGGATGGACTGGGATCTATAAGTGACTAAAGCCCCCTTCGGTCTCAGGTTATCAATCACGTGGGATATATCCCACCCCCAACCCAGACTGCAATGGATAATCCCTGCTCAGTGCTCCGGGAGGGGAAGAATGACCCAAGATCCCCGCCCACATGCCGTGGAGAGAAAAAGGCTTTCCCTTGTTCCAGATCCGGACATCAGTTCATCCCTCAGACTCATCCGGGCTGATCATCACCCTTGGAGAAGAATCAGTGGTATGTCGTCTATGTATGCAAGGCACGCTTTGCATGCTGACTGACAGTGTATTGTCCAACTGGTGGCCCGTGGGCCGCATCCGGTCCGCAGAATAACTCCGTACAGCTCTCATGATGGAGGACACCATTCGGTAGAACAAAATCATGTCCTCCTGTAATGGTGCGAGACTCACTCCTGCGGCGCCTCCTGCTGGTCTCTCAGGGAGTTAGTTCTTCCAGCCTCCAGAGCGCCCTCTGCAGGCCAGTGTCCCTCTTGCTGCTAGCCCCCGTGCCCCTCCCGGACCCCGGTGCCCCTTTTACCCAGGGTGCTGCCTGCTGGCAGTACCCCCACAGTCCCTGGGTCTCCCGTCCCCTGGGATCCCCCGTCCACTATCCCCACCTCGCCTCAGTCTTTGGCTACTGCCAGTGACCACTGAGCCCCTGCACACTGGGGCGGACTGCAGCGTATAAACCAATCATCACAGGCAAGGGGGTTTGGACCTGCTGCCTCTGCCTACCTTTGGGCTGCCCCCTGCAATCCCAGTACCTATCCTAGGCCGTCTGCCAGGCCTACAGCCAGGGGCTTTTCTAGTCTGGAGTCTTCCAGCTCCTCTGGCCTTCCCCAGCCCTGCTTCACCTCAGGTACCCTGGTACGCTCCCCAGCAGCCAGACCCATCTCCCTCCACAGCTAGAGGAGACTCTGTCTGCTCTTGGCCCACTGCCCTCTTATAAGGGACAGCTGAGCCCTGATTGGGGCATGGCCACAGGTGAGCCTGCTTCCCCAATCAGCCTGGGAACTGCTTGCTCCTAGCCACAGCCCTCTCCTGGGCTATTTTAAGCCCTTCAAGGCCAGAGCAGGTGACCACCCCACTACACCTCCAAACAGCATCACCTTGGCCCATACGGTACGTGCGAGGTTACATGGCATGGATGACACTATTTTGGATGCCTAAGGTGTGCCAGTGAGTTGACACTTATCCCAAGTTAATTGTACCTTAGAACTCTCCCCAGAGACATCGCTTGTAGCCAGTCCTGTGATAAACTAACAAGATCTATTAACTAGGAAAAATAAATGAGTTTATTTACAAGATTAAAGCAGGTAAACACACACTTGAGTTACAGTCTTAGGTTTCAAAAGGCAAGAGAAGTTGCTGTAATTTGCAAGCTCTAGATGTCCTTTAGGGCTAACCCAAACTAAACAGCTGGGGATTCCTTGCTTGTGCTTAGAAATCTTGCCTCCTCACTGAAGTCCAAACAGCATAGGGACACAGAGCCTTCTGATCGGCGATTTTTATTCCCTTCCCCAGAGTTCAAACTGTTATGGGATGAGGGTTTGTGCATGTCCCCTCTTCCTGGATGTCGGGGGGAGCAATCAGGAAAGTCTTTTGTCTGCGGACGTTCCACAGTGGTTCATCTGGTGTCTATAGGCCTTCTTTTGTTGGACAGAATATTGCACCTCTTGTGGTAAACTGGTATCTCACACTTAGTAATGCTTCTCTCCTGACAGTGGGGGTTTCCAGTTTCATAGCAAACACTTAACTATTACCATCTCCCAATAATAGCTTTTATAAGTGAGATTAATGCAGGCAGCAAGTTGTAAGCATTTTATTAAGTCCAAACACTCAATACATTTGTAAAAACTTAACATCTGTTTTAACAATGCTAACACACAGGTGAGCCAGATTGGTTTCCAGCTATGCATTTGTCAATGTTCAGTGTGGCCTAGGGGCCTTGACATGAGCTGGCATCTGGCCTGCCAGAATCACAGATATATTTAGGACTAGGTCATTAGCTGATGCAAATCAGTGTAGCTCCTCTGACTCCAGCTGATTCACACCATTAGAAGGTCTGGCCCTAAGACTTTTTATTAAGGTAAAATGCTAGCAATGGTAATGAAAATATTCAGTCGTGCTGAAGGCCTACCTACAAGCGCAGGGCCGGCCCACAACATTTTGGTACCTGAGATGGGGAGCTCAAATGACACCCCCATGCCCCCTCACTTGGGCCAAAACTTTGAAAGGTCTCAATTCTGCCTTCTTCCTGTTCTACTCCTCTCATGGTACTGCTCTGTTACCTACCCCAATAAAGGAGAAATGACAACTTAAAATGTCTTGTTCAAAAATGTTAAGGAACACTTAACTTTCAAACGCCTGAACTGCAAATGTAACTTTTCTTGTCTGCATAGTAAACACTGGCATTTTTATCTGTTTGAATAGTCCAAGTAGTGCTTTCCATGCCTTCTTGGTTGCAAAGATTTGAACTGCTTCCTGAAGGTCCACAGTCTGGGACAGTTCATGCTCTGTTGAGATGATTGCAAGGCTGACCAGCCTCTCCTGTGTCATTGTGGAGCATAGATATGTTTTTATTAACTTCAGCTTGGAGAAGCTGCGTTCTCCACTGGTAACTGTTACAGGAAGTGTTAGAAGTATGCGCAGAGCAAGAAAAGCATTTGGAAAGAGGGTGGTCATCTTATTTGTGCACATATATTCCAGAACAGCCTTTGGAGTTGATCCTGCTGAAATGTATCTTGAAAGGGCTTTCAGTTCATCACCTAAATCACTCGCATCAATATTGCTCATGTCATCATGTGTCAACACTGTCTCTAGTGCCCTGCATTGTTGGTGTAGGTCTTCTTCAGGTATAGCGAGGAGTTTTGGAATAAGCATACAACATCCCAAATATACTGCTGTGTTCCTTGAGCTGCATGAAACGTTCTTCAACTGACTGAATTGCACAATCTAGCAGCGGGTTAAAGAATTCAACTTTGAATTGTTGTTTGGGGTCTCTTATGGGATTATCCTGTGCCTCGTAATCAAAATGTCGTCTTCTTCAGTGACTCTTGTATTGTTGAATGGGTGGGGAAATAGCTTCAGTGTGAAGTTCCTCTGCCAACGTCTGTGGACTCTTCAGAATGTTTTGAAATCCCTCATCTGACCGGTAAGACTGTAGGTATGACTTTGCTTTGTCCAGTTGTTCATCGCTCCAGATATATCAAGGTCAACGCCTTGGAGTCTCATATTTCAAACAGTATGTCATGCCACAACACTTAGCCACACAGGAATTTGAAGTTATGTATGTTTCTGGTGATTCCGTTTCCCTCTGCCACTGTTCTCCCATGAACAGTTCCTGTCATAGCATTTTCCTCCATAATGTCAACTATGGCATCAGCTATCTTCCCTATTTGGTGTTTGATAGGCTTTATCGTCTCCACTCGACTTTCCCATCGTGTGGCATTCAGTGGTTTCAGTGTCAGAGAGGATGTTCCCAGATGTTGCTTCAAAATTTGCCATTGATGCAGAGAAAAATACATAGATGTTTTGAATTACATTAAAAAATTCAGCAGCCGCACTAGAAGCTGATGCTGCATCACTGACCACCAAGTTCAATGAATGAGAACTGCATGGGACAAAAAAAGCTTGAGGGTTTAACTCTCGGATCCATGTCTGCACTTCTCTGTTCTTTCCTCTCATGTTGGCACCATTATCGTAGCCCTGACCTCTCATGTCAGCTTTCACAATTCCCGTATCTTCCAGCTTTTTAAGAAGCACATTTGTCATACCAGCTCCTTTAGTATCATCAATGTCAATAAATTCTCGACAATACTCTCTGACAGTCACCATTGCAGGGACAGTTTCACTAGGTTCTGTTGTTGCAAAACGCACCATTAAAGTCATTTGTTCCATATGGCTGATGTCAGGTGTGCAGTCTAGAATAACAGAATAATCTCTTGCTGACTTCAGATCTGCCACAATCTTCTGTTTGACTTTTGTTGCCAGAAACTGTATGATCTCATTTTGAATTGTTTTTCCATGGTAGTGGTGTGTGTACATTTCTTGGGTGGTGACTCCTCTTAGATGCTTCTGTAGTACAGCATCAAACTCAGCCATCAGCTTCACAATTTTAAGGAAAAAGAAAAGGAGTACTTGTGGCACCTTAGAGACTAACTAAGGTGCCACAAGTACTCCTTTTCTTTTTGCGAATACGGACTAACACGGCTGCTACTCTGAAACCTGTCAATTTTAAGGAAGTTTCCCTAGTTTGGCACATACAGCTGATCTGAAGTGCCACGCAGTGCTAGGTTTTGGGTAGCAAGCATTCTCACAATGGCAATGAGCTTTTTCAGAACATTTTGCCAGAAAAGAGACTCTGATGCAATCTTCTCTTGATGCTGATCATCTATGGTGGCCTTTAACCTTAGTCTCATCTCAAGCTCTTTCCACCTATGGAATGCTTTCTGGTGATTTGTTGCCTTCTCGTGGCATGCCAGATTTCTAGCCAGATTTTTCCAGTCCTTTGTTCCTGTCGAACCCAATGTGGCTGGAACATTAGACTGGAAGAGTTTGCAACAAAAACAGTATGCAGCATTCTGGGTTTTTGAGTACATAAGCCACGGCCTCTCCACTTTGTCACCATTGGGGATTCCACGCAAGTAATGTGTTGGATGGAAACTTCTATTTTCATTGTCTTTGGGGAACATGAAGTTTTTCACTTGCTGTGGCCCATGCAGTACAAGGAAGTCCCTCAGGCTACTGCTCAAGTGGGTCCACAGTCCTGGATCATCTAGACTTAAGGAACTAAACTCAGCAGCAGCTGTTTCTTGCACGTCCACCGCAGTCTTCTCTGATCTACACTTTTCTTCAGGAATATGCATGGTTATATCCATTTGAGATGAAGATATCGATGCTGCAGTAGCTGCCAGATCACCTGCACTCTGATTAATGGAAGATCAGGCATCTCTTCACCACTCACATCCTGACTGGGGCCGGAAGGATCACCATGAATATTTGTGTCTATGTATCTCAGGAGAGCTCCTTCCTGCTTCGATAGAAAAGCATCATTTGCTTTCTTTCTTTTTCTGAATGCTGCCCCAGAGGGGCATTTTCTTCTTTCACTCATGACTGCTGTTCTGTGCCAGCTATAGTGGCTCTCAACACTCAATTGAGGGGACATATAAGCAGGCTAGTAGCCGGGCCTGAATGACAGAAGATATCGGCGTCTTATGGGCTCCTACTACTTCAGTTGACTGCCTGTTCTCCTCCAGTGGGTTCAGAGAAGCAGCAGAAACAGGAAGCTCCCTGAGAAGCTGGTGTTAAGCAGTCCAGGCTCCTGGGGGTGCTAGAGAGGTACATAAGAGGCTCCTCCTCCTCTCTCTCCCTGCAGCTCCTGCTGCTTTCTGTTATTCCCTCTCACCTTTTCTCCTGCCTGCCTGTTATGTCTCTTGTGCCCTCCTTCCTCCAGCACAGCACTCTACCATCTCTGTGCATCTAGAGCAGAGAGAATACATATGCACCAGCAGCAGACACAATTCTCTACACTCTGGGTCCTAGTGGCACCCGCGCCCACCCCCAACCCCACACAGTCTGGCACCTGAGGCGGCTGCCTCAATTCGCCTCATGGTAAGGTCAGCCCTGTGCGACTACACAACCCCAAAGTATCCTGCTCCCACGGAAGTCCTAAGATGGATTCTTCAGGGGCTATATCTGATTTTGGTGTTAGAAAAACAGAGAGACTCTTTCCAAGACATTATATTGGCATCATCTGTCTCATTTGCCCCTTTGCCACAGCCTGTATGTCTATTCATCAGCTAACAACAGTAATGTTGGTGATATAATGAGTATTTTGTTTCCTTTTGTGCCAGAGCCTTGTGATAGCTGTGGATAAAGAGGAAGCTGCTGTGAATCTCACCAGAGAGAATGCTCAGAGGTAGGAACGTATGCATTGCTCATTTTTTCTCTCTGTGAGTGCCCATTACTTCCTAGGACCCCTCACACTGATCCCCTGAGACAAGTGAATAGTCACCAAAGTCCTGGCTTATGATTCTCAAATATGCCCAGTGTCTCAGCCACAGGCTGGATATCATGTTCATCACCATCAGGTGCCAAGGTGTGTTAAATGCTTTGAACCTCTGGAAAATCCAGAGAAAATTAGGAATTTTTGGAACAAATTTTCCCTGAATTTTTACTTTGGTTAAAAAAAAACCCCTTTCTCTGACCTGTGAATCCCCTTTTCCAGACCACCAGCTGGGAAGAAAATGGAATAATAGTGATGTTTTGTATTTATGTTGCACCTTTCTTGCAAGGAGACCAAAGTACTTTGGGTCAGTAGACTTGTCCCTGTTTTGTGAATGGGAAAACTGAGACCTAGTGAGACAAGACTCTGGTCCGTGCCACAAGCTATTACCAGTGCCTTGAGAGTGACTCCTTTAGTGTGCTGGGCCTCAAGGACCCACACAATTCCGCAGGGCAGGGCTGCAGCCTCCAAGATGCCGAAACTGGGTCTTCAGGCACCAGAGAACCCTGTCTCCTTCTGTGGCTCCCTGCAGCAAGTCTAGCCAAGCAGGACTCCTGCAGGAGGCTTTGTACTGTAACCATTCAGGGCTGTTTGTGAGGATTTGCAGTGACACCAGGCAGCCTTTTCTAAAACAGCGTAGGGTTTATTAGTTGACTAGCAACGGCTAGTCCTGAAGTGAGTGTAGAGAATCTCGGGTTAAGACATGGTCCATACTGCCAAGCCAGTCAGCCAGCCAAGCTGCCATGGACTCCATTCCAGGCTCTCTGTCAGTCCTTAGAGAGAGCTGCTGAGTCCCTCCAAGAATCCAAACTTTTCCCCTTCCTGCCGACCCATGCTGAGTTCATATGTTCCCGGGATAATGTCAATCGTTCAGTTTGGTGCGGCTCCCTTTGTCTTTCTGGAGGCTCCATTGACATAGGTCACTTACAGCCAGTCCTCTAACAATCAATTCATTCCACCCTAGACAGTGAAGTGACACAGCACCTCATGTCCCCCGCTCTGCCCCAAAAGCCACATTCTAACCCTTTTTGCAACCATTTGCTTCCTGTGCCAACTCTGCTTTCTGTTACACCAGTGGAAATCCAGTGTGGCTCCATGTGAGTTAATATGGGTTGTAACTGACACCAGAATCTGGCTTCCTTATGCGTCTCTGCATCCTGGGACCCATCCTGTGCTGCACCTGCAGGAAGTACAGTGCATGGGGAAACTGAGACACACAAAGGCATAATAAAAATATTACAGAAAATTGCCACTTGGTCACATTATGTCACAAAGTGAGTCAGTGACAGAGCCAATAACAGAATCCAGAATGCCTGGCTCCCTCTGACTATATTGACTCCTGTCAGGGTTCCTTCCCCACTTTGAACTCTAGGGTACAGATTTGGGGACCTGCAAGAAAGAGCCCCCTAAGCTTATTCTTACGAGCTTAAGTTAAAAACTTCCCCAAGGTACAAACACTGCCTTGTCCTTGAACAGTATGCTGCCACCGCCAAGAGTTTTAAACAAAGAACAGGGAAAGAGACCACTTGGAGACGTCTTTCCCCCAAAATATCCCCCCCAAGCCCTACACACCCCCTTTCCTGGGGAGACTTGAGAATAATATCCTGACCAATTTGTTACAAAATCATCAAAGACCCAAACCCCTGGATCTTGGAACAATGGAAAAATCAGTCAGGTTCTTAAAAGAAGGTTTTTTTGTTTTTGTTTTTTTTTAAAAAAAAAGAAAGGTAAAAATCATCTCTGAAAATCAGGATGGAAAATACTTTACAGGGTATTCAGATTCAAAACACAGAGGATCCCCCTCTGGGCAAAACCTTAAAGTTACAGAAAACGAATAAACCTTCCTTTTAACACAGGGAAAATTCACATAAAACAAAAGATAAACTAATCCGCCTTGCCTGGCTTACCTATACTGGTTGCAATATTGGAGACTTGAATTAGAATGGATTGGAGAATATGGATTTCTTTCTGGCTTCTCTCAGTCCCAAGAGAGAACAACCATGTAAACAAAGAGCACAAACAAAAAAGCCTTCCACCTCCCCTCTTTCCCCCCCCCCCAAAGATTTGTAAGTATCTTGTGCCCTTATTGGTCCTTTGGGTCAGGTGCCAGCCAGGTTAGCTGAGCTTCTTAACCCTTTACAGGTAACAGGATGTTGCCTCTGGCCAGGAGGGATTTTATAGCACTGTATACAGAAAGGTGGGTACCCTTCCCTTTATATTTATGACAACTCCCTTTTCAGGCCTTGCTTCTTTTCTTACGTCTAGATTTTATCTTGCTCCTCAGGCAGCAACTAGACTTCTGGGTGTGCTGGTGTGGTGTCCCACAGCATCTTTCTTCCTTTCTGGGCTGTCACTATCACTGACTTGTAACCAAATGAACTACAATCCACAGCAGCCACCCGTGCTGTGGCTCAGTTTTAAGGGCTTCAGAATCAGCTCTACTCTGCAGCTGCCTAATGCCACAATGCAATCTCCTATAACTGTCACTTGACACTGAAATTGTGGCCAGGACAGTGCTGGTGTCAGAATTACACCGTCTCCTTTACCCCTCAGCTTCCTTTGCCAACTCTGCTTTCTGTTACACGAGTGGAAATCCAGTGTGGCTCCATGTGAGTTAATACGGGTTTCAGAGTAGCAGCCGTGTTAGTCTGTATTCTCAAAAAGAAAAGGAGTACTTGTGGCACCTTAGAGACTAACAAATTTATTAGAGCATAAGCTTTCGTGAGCTACAGCTCACTTCATCGGATGCATTTGGTGGAAAAAACAGAGTAGAGATTTATATACACACACACAGAGAACATGAAACAATGGGTTTATCATACACACTGTAAGGAGAGTGATCACTTAAGATAAGCCATCACCAACAGCAGGGGGGGGAAGGAGGAAAACCTTTCATGGTGACAAGCAGGTAGGCTAATTCCAGCAGTTAACAAGAATATCAGAGGAACAGTGGGGGGTGGGGTGGGAGGGAGAAATACCATGGGGAAATAGTTTTACTTTGTGTAATGACTCATCCATTCCCAGTCTCTATTCAAGCCTAAGTTAATTGTATCCAGTTTGCAAATTAATTCCAATTCAGCAGTCTCTCGTTGGAGTCTGTTTTTGAAGCTTTTTTGTTGAAGTATAGCCACTCTTAGGTCTGTGATCGAGTGACCAGAGAGATTGAAGTGTTCTCCAACTGGTTTTGAATGTTATAATTCTTAACGTCTGATTTGTGTCCATTCATTCTTTTACGTAGAGACTGTCCAGTTTGGCCAATGTACATGGCAGAGGGGCATTGCTGGCACATGATGGCATATATCACATTGGTAGATGCGCAGGTGAAGGAGCCTCTGATAGTGTGGCTGATGTGATTAGGCCCTATGATGGTATCCCCTGAATAGATATGTGGACAGAGTTGGCAACGGGCTTTGTTGCAAGGATAGGTTCCTGGGTTAGTGGTTCTGTTGTGTGGTGTGTGGTTGCTGGTGAGTATTTGCTTCAGATTGGGGGGCTGTCTGTAAGCAAGGACTGGTCTATCTCCCAAGATCTGAGAGAGCGATGGCTCGTCCTTCAGGATAGGTTGTAGATCCTTGATGATGCGTTGGAGGGGTTTTAGTTGGGGGCTGAAGGTGATGGCTAGTGGCGTTCTGTTGTTTTCTTTGTTGGGCCTGTCCTGTAGTAGGTGACTTCTGGGTACTCTTCTGGCTCTGTCAATCTGTTTCTTCACTTCAGCAGGTGGGTACTGTAGTTGTAGGAATGCATGATAGAGATCTTGTAGGTGTTTGTCTCTGTCTGAGGGGTTGGAGCAAATGCGGTTATATCGTAGCGCTTGGCTGTAGACAATGGATCGATCTGGCAGAACTTTGTGACTTTGTCCTGACCCATAACTATTTCACATTTGGTGACAATGTATACCTTCAAATCAGCGGCACTGCGATGGGTACCCGCATGGCCCCACAGTATGCCAACATTTTTATGGCTGACTTAGAACAACGCTTCCTCAGCTCTCGTTCCCTAATGCCCCTACTCTACTTGCGCTACATTGATGACATCTTCATCATCTGGACCCATGGAAAAGAAGCTCTTGAGGAATTCCACCATGATTTCAACAATTTCCATCCCACCATCAACCTCAGCCTGGACCAGTCCACACAAGAGATCCACTTCCTGGACACTACGGTGCTAATAAGCGATGGTCACATAAACACCACCCTATATCGGAAACCTACTGACCGCTATTCCTACCTACATGCCTCTAGCTTTCATCCAGATCATACCACTCGATCCATTGTCTACAGCCAAGCGCTACGATATAACCGCATTTGCTCCAACCCCTCAGACAGAGACAAACACCTACAAGATCTCTATCATGCATTCCTACAACTACAGTACCCACCTGCTGAAGTGAAGAAACAGATTGACAGAGCCAGAAGAGTACCCAGAAGTCACCTACTACAGGACAGGCCCAACAAAGAAAACAACAGAACGCCACTAGCCATCACCTTCAGCCCCCAACTAAAACCCCTCCAACGCATCATCAAGGATCTACAACCTATCCTGAAGGACGAGCCATCGCTCTCTCAGATCTTGGGAGATAGACCAGTCCTTGCTTACAGACAGCCCCCCAATCTGAAGCAAATACTCACCAGCAACCACACACCACACAACAGAACCACTAACCCAGGAACCTATCCTTGCAACAAAGCCCGTTGCCAACTCTGTCCACATATCTATTCAGGGGATACCATCATAGGGCCTAATCACATCAGCCACACTATCAGAGGCTCCTTCACCTGCGCATCTACCAATGTGATATATGCCATCATGTGCCAGCAATGCCCCTCTGCCATGTACATTGGCCAAACTGGACAGTCTCTACGTAAAAGAATGAATGGACACAAATCAGACGTTAAGAATTATAACATTCAAAAACCAGTTGGAGAACACTTCAATCTCTCTGGTCACTCGATCACAGACCTAAGAGTGGCTATACTTCAACAAAAAAGCTTCAAAAACAGACTCCAACGAGAGACTGCTGAATTGGAATTAATTTGCAAACTGGATACAATTAACTTAGGCTTGAATAGAGACTGGGAATGGATGAGTCATTACACAAAGTAAAACTATTTCCCATGGTATTTCTCCCTCCCACCCCACCCCCCACTGTTCCTCTGATATTCTTGTTAACTGCTGGAATTAGCCTACCTGCTTGTCACCATGAAAGGTTTTCCTCCTTCCCCCCCCTGCTGTTGGTGATGGCTTATCTTAAGTGATCACTCTCCTTACAGTGTGTATGATAAACCCATTGTTTCATGTTCTCTGTGTGTGTGTATATAAATCTCTACTCTGTTTTTTCCACCAAATGCATCCGATGAAGTGAGCTGTAGCTCACGAAAGCTTATGCTCTAATAAATTTGTTAGTCTCTAAGGTGCCACAAGTACTCCTTTTCTTTTTGTTAATACGGGTTGTAACTGACACCAGAATCTGGCTTCCTTATGCATCTCTGCATTCTGGAACCTATCCTGTGCTGCACCTGCAGGAAGTACAGTGCAGGGGGAGAGGAGGACAGGTGGCTTGATCATACCCTTCCATTCCCAGGATTCTGGGCTGCTCTAGGGGCTGAAATGGCCACTGGTGTAGATTAGAGCAGCCTCGAAGGTGCTCTAATTTACAGCAGCTTCCTGAGAATTCCCAGAGGGCTGTTCCACAGTCTGGAGCAGTCCCAAATCTTTGTAGTGGTGTGCACTGTGGCGATTCCCCTTTCTACCCTCTATGTGCTCCCTGCCCCTCCCCCCCGTCCTGCCCTTACATACTCTTCGCGCAAAGACTTACAAAGTGGGGGGGAGGGGGGCGGGGTGCAACATAGGGCTGCTTAAGTGGCCCTATGCAATGGGCAATTCTGCCCCAGCTCCTTGCAATACAGTTTGGCCCTTACATGCTGATAGAGTTAGTATAGAGCACAGGACTGAGTCTGTCCCACTACGTCCATCGCACCCCTCACACTGTTTCTTCACTCATACAACCAGCATATCCCAGTGTTGTTCTGGGGGGAAGGGAGGAGACAAATGAGGTAGAGTAGAATCGACCTCTACCCAAGTAGCAGACTCTCTTACAATGGGTCGATGTTGTAATAGGAAGAAAGGCAGCTGGATTTTCACCTCCCTGGCTGAATTTGTAGCTCTGACAGAGAACTCATCTCCTCGCTCGTTTACTGTGCTAATTTGATCAGGAGTAGTAAACATAAAGCCAAACAATCTCACGTATGCACGAACCTTCCACTGTTTTGAAAGAATCCATCTTGTTGTCTGCTCAACGCTACTGTTGTGCTCTCCCTCTTTTTTTAAAGCCCTATGTCGCAGCTAACTTGCCTAAAAGGGAGGGGGGCTTGGATGAGAATCGTTGTCAGCTAATCTTGTCACTCCCACCCCAGAGGGGTGCGCTACAGATAGACACGTTACACTCCCTTTGTTCCCCACTGCCAATGTGTGCTGATCTTACAGCACCCTCTGTGCTTGCTCCCTTAGGGAGCACAAGGTGGGGTCTAGGAATGGAACAGGACTCTTTCTCGCCACATGGAGCATGAGGCCCCTTATGTGTCCCAAATACACTAGTGCATTGGATAGAAAAGTTGGTGAGGAAAATCCTGGATGCTGTACTCCCTTGACTGGGTTTTAGTCTGCTATGTGAGTTATTCTGCATGGAGGGAGAGTATGTATTGGGAGGAGCTGGATGGTTTTTGAAAAGCTGCCTCTAATTCAGGGTATAATACAGTGTAGGGAAATGGGAAGCGTTTTTGGAATCATCACAGAATGCTCTCAGTAACCTGCTGACCTGGATGTCACCTCTTGCGAGGGTCTCATTCCTCCAGCAAACCCTGAGAAATCCTGTGGCTTTGCAAAGAAGTGATCGTCTGGTGTTCAGAAGAGAGAGGTGATTTTGTGATTAAGGCAGACAGCCGGGGGGCATCTGGGACTGCTGGCTTCTATTCCTTACTGCCACTGTCTCAGGCCACATCTACACTATAGGAACGCTTTTCCAGGGATAGCCGTACCAGTACACTATATTCACAAAGCGCTCCTAGTGTGGATGCAGCTTAACTTGGCAAAGCTGTGCTTTTGCTGGTGTAGCTTATTTTCCAGCACCGCTATCCAACTCCCGAAACAAAATAAGCTAGACTGGTAAAATCACAGTTTTTCTGGTATAACTGCATCTACTTTCTAACAGAAAAAAAATCTATCTTTTGCTGGCCCAGCTCTGTCAGTCAGGGATCCCATCTCACCCCCCTGACAGACAGAGCTATGCTGGCAGAAATCTGTAGGGTAGACCTGGCCTCACTCTGCAACCTAGAGCTTGTCACTTCATTGCACTGTGCCTCAATGGCCCCATTTGTGAAATGGGATTACTGCCAAGGTAGCAGGCTAATTTAATCATAGCTTTCCCACGCCCGGACCCACTGTGCTCCACCCCAGCAGCACCAAGGGAATTTACAGTGGTTATGAGGGCTACAGGTAAGGGTTCCCCTAGTTAAGAGGAATCCTCATCTGGCCCCTGCCCCCTAGGAAGCGGAATATTATGGAGCAGATTTGGAGTGGGTATGGCAGGACTGTGACAGGGTGGGACAAGAGCATAATGCCCTGTACATCCTCTGACAGACCGAAGGCCGCTCTGACTTGCAGCAGCTAAGGGGGTGGTCTGGCCTCTGGCAGCCTTGAGGATCAGAGGGTTCAGAAATATGTCAGAAAGTCACCTGGGCCTCTCTGGACCATGTGCTTACTCCTCTCTTGCTGGTGAAGAACGAGAAAGTGTCCACATCTTCTGGTCCCTAGGGAATCTAAGTAGTGCAGAGAGTTCAGTGAGGTACAGTTCAAGCTGAGAGGCACCACTACAGCTGTGTGTTCTCTTAGAGGTGCCAGGGTGGAGGGAGAGCCCATGTAAGGATATTGTACCTCAGAAGCCCTAAAGCCTCTTTCTGTAGCAAAGCATTCTGTAGCACAATGGACCTAATCCTAAATAAGTATGTGTTCTGTCCGGTGAATCAGCTGCATTGTAATGCTTTCATTTTCACACCCTGCCTCACATGAGTATATGATATTATCATGTCACTATGACACTGCATGTCAGATGCAAACACCTAAATGTCACCGTGGCATTAGAGCCAAATACATTCACATTTCACAACTCTTGCAAGGGCCAGGTTTTCAAAGCAGGGTAGAAGAGGCATGTAGAAAAACGTTCGCATTCCCCTCGCACTCACAGAACCCCATTTTTGCATGTCTGAAGCCAGCAATTGAGGGTTGTTGTGGGTTTTTTGTTTTGTTTTTTGCAGGTGTGGTGGGTTCGCACGTAGGAGGTTTTGCAGGCATAATTAATGTACAGATGAGGTGGGGTGGCGAGTGCACTAGGTGAATTCGTATGTGTATGCATTGTGACATGGTCGGGCCAGATGGCTACAGGAGAGTGATAGAAGGCAGCTGTATTAGCCCCAGATTAAGCAGGTCCCTTTTCCCTGGGTAAGGTAACAGGGGCAGTTCCAGAACAATCACGAAGCTGCTAGAATCTATTAAGACAGGCAAGCTAATCAGGTCACCTGGTTTAAAAAGGACCTCACTTCAGTCAGTGAGGGGCATGCAAGGAGCAGAGAATGAGAGGGAGTGCTGCTGGAGGACTGAGGAGTACAAACACTATCTGGCATCAGGAGGAAGGTCCTGTGGTGAGGGTAAAGAAGGTGTTAGGAGGAGGCCATGGGGAAGTAGCCCAGGGAGTTGTAGCTGTCACACAGGTGTTACATGAAACACTGTAGACAGCTGCCATCCACAGGGCCCTGGGCTGGAACCCGGAGTAGAGGGCGGGCCCGGGTTCCCCCCATCCCCCCAACTCCCTATTGGATATAGGAGGAGTTGACCTAGACTGCGGGTCCCACCAGAGGGGAAGGTCCCTGGCCTGTCCCCCGACCCACTAGGTGGATCAGCAGAGACTGCGGGGATTGTTCTCCTTCCTTTTCCCCATGCTGGCCAGTGATGAGGTTAGCTGAGTGAATTGCAGGTTTGAGTCACTAGCAAAACTGGCCAAACTGAGGGCTGCCGTGAATCTCTGAAGCGAGCAAATCCGCCAGTAAGTGCAGGACCCACCAAGGCAGAGGAGGAACTTTGTCACAGCATGCAAAAGGAGAGGATGAGGCTATAAAGGTATCATGGATCCACAGGATCGGTGCTACAACCTCAGGTTTGCAACATTCTCTAGGAGGAACCCCTTCAATGTGCCAGACTCCCAAGGGGTCTCACCCTTCCTCCAGAATAGGCCATGCAGCCTCACCACCTCCGGGACTGAACCTCTGGGGCTTTAGTGCTCCTGCTTCACACCTTGAGCTCTGTTTGGAGAGTCCAACTGAAGTCGATTCCTGGTAGAGACATAAATTTTTTGGGGATTAATGCACGTCGCCAAGTATTTACAGCACCACTCAGGCAGTGTTATCAGAACAGTAGAGTTTATTAGTCAGCTGGAACACAGCACAGGAAGTCCTTATTTTAGCACAGAGAATTGAAGGTTAAAATATAGTCTAGTCTGGTTAGCCAAAGCCCGACCAAGCTGGAGTGAAAGTGAACCCCATGTTCAGGCTCTGTCTGCCTCAAACTGTCTGACCTCCTTGGTCAGTTCCCAGATGAGAGCGCTGACTCCTTCCAGAACCAACTCTTATCTCCCACCTCACACTTCACAGTCCTTGGTTTTCAAGCTGGGGTCCCTGCTTAGCTTCCCTGCTGAGAAGTGGGGAAATGCGTCTGCCTCTGGGTCATTGGTTGCTAGGTGTCAGTGTCTGGCAACTGGGGTCAGCCTGGGCCAGTCCTTTGTAATGACCCATTCAGGCTCACACAGCTAGGCAGCACACACACTTGTGTCTCCAAACCAACAGTCCTTTTCCCCCATCACTATGTAAAAGTACAACATATAGGGGAAACTGAGGCATACATAGGGATCACACAAATATTACAAAAAAATCCCACTTTATCACAAAAGGATATGCACAGGGGTTTGAAAGGAAATTTTGAGGTGCACAGTGGGAGGTCTTTGTGGGTGCACAGGTTGTGCTCTGCTTTGAATACTTGCACCTAATTGCTTTGCAAGCAAAGAACAGACCTATGACTTCCCTCAGATTTTGTGCTAGGTAATTGTGCTGCAGATTGTGGCTGGGGTTTGCATAGGTAGGTGTGATATCCTGTATTTAATTATGTGTAAGGCTATGATTTTTTCATGGAGGTTGCAGAAGTCACGGAATCCATGACTTCCAGTAACATCCATGAATTCAGCTCTGTCGGCCAGGAGCTTCAGGGTCCCCCCTTTGTGGCAGGGGGACCCCACAGCTCCTTATGGCTACAGGTGCCAGGGGCCCTCCGGAGTTCCCAGCTGCCGTGGGGATGCAGTGGGCATCACAGAGCCCCCCTCCCGCAGCTCCCAGCGAACACGAACAGTGGGGGCCCCCTCGGAGCTCCCGGCTGTCCGGGATGGCAGAGCTGTGCTTCTGACTGCCTCGGGCAGTGTGGGCCCCTCACAGCTCCCAGCCACTGCGGACAGCAGGGGCCCCCGGCAGCTCTGAGCTGTTGTGGGCAGCAGGGCCACAGTTCCTGGCCGCTGCAGGCAGCGGGGGCCCTCCACAGCTCCTGGTGGACGTGCGGGGCAGGGGATCTGGGAGCTACGAGCCACTGTGGGAGTACCCCAAAGGTTCCAGCTGCCGCAGATGGTGGAAGTATCCCAGAGTTCTGAGCCAGGCTCCCGGTGGTCTGAGCTGCTGGGGGTCCTTCAAAGCCCCAGAGCTCGGAGCAGCCCCTGCAGCTGCCCAACCTCTGCAGGCAGTGTGGGGAGCCCGCAGCTGGGCTCCCTATTTTGTCAGGGATATTTTTAGTAAAAGTCAGGGACAGGTCACGGGCAATAAAGAAAAATTCTCGAAAGCCCATGACCTGTCCCTGACTTTTTTACTAAAAATTTCTGACAAAATCTTAGCCTTAATTATGTGCCATTGAATGATCTGAGTGTATCTCTTACTCTCTTCTTTCTCTGTTCTTGGGCCTGCAGGTTACAGCTACAGGACAGGATAAGAATTCTCCGCTACAATGTCTTCTCTGGTAATTTGTTTTCATGTTTCTACCTCCCCTGATGTTTTCTCCATTTTACTTTACTGAGGGGAGGTGGGCATGAAAACAATAGGCAGCTGGGGCAGGAATGACCTAATCCTGGCTGATGGGTAACTCAGGAGACAGCTCTGGCATGTGCATGTTTCTGGTTATTGCTACGCTTAGATCTCATCTCACATTATGTGCATATGGCCAGAACTGAAAGTAAGCCAGTACGGTACGGCGTACCGGCAAGAGCCAGTACACCGTGCCGGACCGGACCAGCTTCCCCAGGCCAGCAATTTAAAGGACCCGGGGCTCCCTACAATGGCCAGAGCCCCGGACCCTTTAAATCGCTGTCCAAGCTCTGCTGCCAGAGCCCTGGGGTAGCAGCAGCAGGGCTCCAGCGGTGATTTAAAGGGCCCGGGGCTCCGACCACTGTGGAGGTTCTGGTTGAGGCCACTCCCTCTGCTCAGGACTCCGGCGTACTGGTAAGTCCTTTAAGTTACTTTCACGCCTGCATATGGCTGACTGCAAGCTGGTAACACTCTGTGCACCTGAGAGGGGCACAGGTCCCTGTGCTGCTGTGGAATGTCAGGTGTCAGTACAGTATTAAGTAGCAGAGGAAGCATACTGTGAGAACTGAGAGTTAGCCTCTTCAGTGCAAGCCTGTATCTTCATAGCTCTCCTGGCTGGACTTTCAGTTTGCAGAGGCACCAGTGTACAGAGGAGAATGTGTGCACAACTGTACGCTTAACATTTGCAGGTGTAGTTGCTGGAGATTCTACTGACTGTACAATGACTGTGCCTAATAGGGTACAAAATGTGAGCGAGGCCAAACAGCAAAAATTAAGATGTTTGTACACCAATGCGAGGAGTCTAGGTAACAAAATGGAGGAACTAGAGCTACTGGTGCAGGAAGTGAAACCAGATATTATAGGGATAACAGAAACATGGTGGAATAGTAGTCATGACTGGACTACAGGTATTGAAGGGTATGTGCTGTTTAGGAAAGACAGAAACAAAGGTAAAGGGGGTGGAGTAGCATTGTATATCAATGATGAGTTAGAATGTAAAGAAATAAGAAGCGATGCAATGGATAAGACAGAGTCCGTCTGGGCAATAATTACATTGGGGAAGAAAACTAGTAAAGCCTCTCCTACGATAGTGCTTGGGGTGTGCTATAGACCTCCGGGATCTAATTTGGATATGGATAGAGCCCTTTTTAATGTCTTTAATCAAGTAAATACTAATGGAAACTGCGTGATCATGGGAGACTTTAACTTCCCAGATATAGACTGGAGGACCAGTGCTAGTAATAATAATAGGGCTCAGATTTTCCTAGATGCGATAGCTGATAGATTCCTTCATCAAGTAGTTGCTGAACCGACTAGAGGGGATGCCATTTTAGATTTAATTTTGGTGAGTAGCGAGGACCTCATAGAAGAAATGGCTGTAGGGGACAATCTTGGCTCAAGTGATCATGAGCTAATTCAGTTCAAACTAAATGGAAGGATTAACAAAAATAAATCTGCAACTAGGGTTTTTGATTTCAAAAGGGCTGACTTTCAAAAATTAAGGCAATTAGTTAGGGAAGTGGATTGGACTGAAGAACTTATGGATCTAAAGGTAGAGGAGGCCTGGGATTACTTTAAATCAAAACTGCAGAAGCTATCGGAAGCCTGTATCCCAAGAAAGGGGAAAAAATTCATAGGAAGGAGTTGTAGACCAAGCTGGATGAGCAAGCATCTTAGAGAGGTGATTATGAAGAAGCAGAAAGCATACAGGGAGTGGAAGATGGGAGGGATCAGCAAGGAAAGCTACCTAATTGAGGTCAGAACATGTAGGGATAAAGTGAGAGAGGCTAAAAGTCGAGTAGAGTTGGACCTTGCAAAGGGAATTAAAACCAATAGTAAAAGATTCTATAGCCATATAAATAAGAAGAAAACTAAGAAGGAAGAAGTGGGGCCGCTTAACACTGAGGATGGAGCGGAGGTTAAAGATAATCTAGGCATGGCCCAATATCTAAACAAATACTTTGCCTCAGTCTTTAATAAGGCTAAAGAGGATCTTGGGGATAATGGTAGCATGGGAAGGAGGATATAGAGGTAGATATTACCATATCAGAGGTAGAAGCGAAACTGAAACAGCTTAATGGGACTAAATCGGGGGGCCCAGATAATCTTCATCCAAGAATATTAAAGGAATTGGCACCTGAAATTGCAAGCCTATTAGCAATAATTTTTAATGAATCTGTAAACTCAGGAATAGTACCAAATGATTGGAGAATTGCTAATATAGTTCCTATTTTTAAGAAAGGAAAAAAAAGTGATCCGAGTAACTACAGGCCAGTTAGTTTGACATCTGTAGTATGCAAGGTCCTGGAAAAAATTTTGAAGGAGAAATTAGTTAAGGACGTTGAAGTCAATGGTAAATGGGACAAAATACAACATGGTTTTACAAAAGGTAGATCGTGCCAAACCAATCTAATCTCCTTTTTTGAAAAAGTAACAGATTTTTTAGATAAAGAAAATGCAGTGGATCTAATTTACCTAGATTTCAGTAAGGCATTTGATACCGTGCCACATGGGGAATTATTAGTTAAATTGGAGAAGATGGGGATCAATATGAACATCAGAAGATGGATAAGGAATTGGTTAAAGGGGAGACTGCAACGGGTCCTACTGAAAGGCGAACTGTCAGGTTGGAGGGAGGTTACCAGTGGAGTTCCTCAGGGATCGGTTTTGGGACCAATCTTATTTAATCTTTTTATTACTGACCTTGGCACAAAAAGTGGGAGTGTGCTAATAAAGTTTGCAGATGATACAAAGCTGGGAGGTATTGCCAATTCGGAGAAGGATCGGGATATTATACAGGAGGATCTGAATGACCTTGTAAACTGGAGTAATAGTAATAGGATGAAATTTAATAGTGAGAAGTGTAAGGTTATGCATTTAGGGATTAATAACAAGAATTTTAGTTATAAGTTGGGGACGCATCAATTAGAAGTAACGGAAGAGGAGAAGGACCTTGGAGTATTGGTTGATCATAGGATGACTATGAGCTGCCAATGTGATATGGCTGTGAAAAAAGGTAATGCGGTTTTGGGATGCATCAGGAGAGGCATTTCCAGTAGGGATAAGGAGGTTTTAGTACCGTTATACAAGGCACTTGTGAGACCTCACCTGGAATACTGTGTGCAGTTCTGGTCTCCCATGTTTAAAAAGGATGAATTCAAACTGGAGCAGGTACAGAGAAGGGCTACTAGGATGATCCGAGGAATGGAAAACTTGTCTTATGAAAGGAGACTTAAGGAGCTGGGCTTGTTTAGCCTAACTAAAAGAAGGTTGAGGGGAGATATGATTGCTCTCTATAAATATATCAGAGGGATAAATATAGGAGAGGGAGAGGAATTATTTAAGCTCAGCACCAATGTGGACACAAGAACAAATGGGTATAAACTGGCCACCAGGAAGTTTAGACTTGAAATCAGACGAAGGTTTTTAACCATCAGAGGAGTGAAGTTTTGGAATAACCTTCCAAGGGAAGCAGTGGGGGCAAAAGATCTATCTGGTTTTAAGATTCTACTCGATAAGTTTATGGAGGAGATGGTATGATGGGATAATGGGATTTTGGTAAGTAATTGATCTTTAAATATTCAGGGTAAATAGGCCAAATCCCCTGAGATGGGATATTAGATGGATGGGATCTGATTTACTATAGAAAACTCTTTCCTGGGTATCTGGCTGGTGAATCTTGCCCATGTGCTCAGGGTTTGGCTGATTGCCATGTTTGGGGTCGGGAGGGAGTTTTCCTCCAGGGCAGATTGGAGAGGCCCTGGAGGTTTTTTTGCCTTCCTCTGTAGCATGGGGCATGGTTGACTGGAGGGAGGCTTCTCTGCTCCTTGAAGTTTTGAACCATGATTTGAGGACTTCAATAGCTCAGACATGGGTGAGGTTTTTCATAGGAGTGGGTGGGTGACATTCTGTGGCCTGCGCTGTGCAGGAGGTCGGACTAGATGATCAGAGTGGTCCCTTCTGACCTTAGTATCTATGAATCTATGAGATGAGTAAGCCAGTGGGTAAATGGATGCCTTTTTGTGTGTGCAGAGGCATTCACTGTGCCTGCTGTTGTGGTCATTGCATATGTAGGGGTGAGTGCACACAGCTGTATTTGGACTTCGAGCCTCCTTTTCTCAAAATTTGGCCCCTTGTGTCAGATACGCAGTCTCTGTGCCGGGATATGCAGGGAGGGGTTCCAGGAATTTGCTTCAGCTTTGAAAAAGAAATCTGATATTTTTCCTGAAGGGAAAATCTGTCCATGTGCGTCTCTTTCCATTCTTTCCAGCTCAGTGCACATCCTCGGCTCCCCCCAGGCCCACAAGCGTCTTCCCGAGCTCCCAACTCCTTCCCTTTTCTTCCGCTCCTCCATATCCATACTTCTGCAGTTTTGTCAGATTTATTAAGCTAATCTGGGTTGGGCCTGGTCACTGCCTGGCTGGGAGATGTGCAGTGGCGGATTTAGAGTTAGTGGGACCCCGTGTGCGGCTTCATTTTCGGGGCCCCCCTTGGGACCCAGCCAAGAAAAAGAACATTCTCTCTTATCTATCTCTCTCCCCGCTCCCCCTTCTCCCCCCCGTTTTTCATTCTTTTTTTCTTCACCCTCCTCTTATAAGTAAAAGAAAGTAAATGAAAATAAAGCGAGGTACCTTGACTGGGCTTGGGGTATAAGAGGGGGCTCTGGGCAGGGGCAGGGGGTTGGGGTGTGGGAGGGGGTGAGGGGTGCGGGCTCTTGGAGGAAGTTTTGGTGCTGGCTGCAGGCTCTATCCTGGGAGTTAGGGATCGGGGGGACAATGCTCACCTTGGGCAGCATGGCTCCCAAAGCGACCGGCACACCCCTCTGGTAACGGCTCCTAGGCGTGTGGGGGACGGACAAGGGGGTCAGTGCGCACCACTGCCCACAGGCGCCGCCCCTGCAGCTCCCATTGGCTGCAGTTCCTGGCCAATGGGAGCTGTGGAGTCGACGCTCGGGGCGGGGGCACTCACCTCCAGGGTCCACAGGGACATGCTGGCCACTTCCGGGAGTGGCACAGAGGGAGGGAGGCAATGCAGGCAGGGAGACTCCTTAGTCCTGCCACGCTGATGCTGGCACATCTCTGCATGCCCCTTTGGGGGAGGGGGGCAGCGGGTCTCCGTGCACTGTCTGGGGCAGCGCGCAGAGCCGCCTCCCCTCTGCCAGGGGCACGCAGAGACGTGCCAGCAGCTGTCGGCTTCCGGGAGCAGTGTGGGGGTCACCAGCCGTGGAATGCAGGCAGCCTGCCTCCCTGAGCCCTGCTGTGCCACCGGCCGGGACTTGAGGGCAGGTTGTCAGATAAGATTTGTTCTGCATTTTGGGGGCCCCTCTGTCATTGGGGGGCCCCATGCCACTGCACTGTTTCATGGTAAATTGGCCTCTGGAGATATGTAAAGAAAACCAGGGCGCTGCAGGATTCAGTTGGGTTCATGAGTCAGTATGTGACAATCTTCTCCCTGAAACTGACCCCACTTAGGCAGTGGGAAGCATTGTGCTGTTGGGGGTGGTGTCTCATATATACGCATGTAACCGAGCTGCTGACCATTTGTGCTCCCATAGCTCTTTAAGGAAGAGTAGGGGTGTTCTCCCCTGTGTTCTGTCCAAATTCAAACTGTAGTAATTCTGTGCATCCTAAAATTCTATTTGTGGATCCAGATGAGTATGATATTCTTCACTCTGGATCCAGATGGATTCGGTTTCCTCCACTACATCAAGGCAGCACATTGTGTGAATGATTGATTGGTTCTTTCCATGTGCTTAGCTCTCTGTTATCCTATTCTGTGGGTATGTCTACACAGCAGCCTATGGTGCATTTACAGCTTGGGTGGACAGACCCATCCTAGCATTGCTAAAAATAGCAGGCCAGACATGGTGGTATGGGCTTCAGCACAGGTTATCCAATCCCACCCAGGACCTTGGGTACATACTCTCATTGCTAGCCTGAACTGAAGCCCATGCTGCCATGTCTACACTTCCATTTTTAGCAATGCTAACATAGATGAAGCAAGCACAGACTTGTCTACCCAAGATGCCATCATCTGAGATTGCAATGTAGACATGCCCTTTAAATTAAGGTGAGAAGGTGGACCAATTCAGGTTAGTCTAACAAAATGTGAAATTTAAATCCTATCCATAGAGAGAGAGAGAGACAAACCTGTGCCTATAGAGTCACTATTATCAAGATCTTACTTGAGTAATGAGTTTTGAAGGTACATAGGTATGGCTGAGATTTGGTTTTCATTCTTTTTCTGCTGTAGGTTCCTGGGAGCAGCTCCTCTCCTGGGGTCCTGTGGACACTATAGTCAGTAACCCACCTTATGTCTTCCACGGAGACATGACTCACCTGGCTGAAGAGATCCTCAGGTGGTCAGATAAGACCTTTCTATCTTTCTCTTTCCCATGCATTATTTCACCCTCTTCTGTTCTCTGTAGAGAAGTTTCAGGGATCTAGTACCCACAAGTTAGGAGATATCCGTTGGGAATGGGGAGTGGCGGAATGCAGTCCAAGAAGGGCAACCACCTGCCAATACACTTATTTGGAAGCCCATCCCTTTCATTCATGCACAAACTGAGGATCTTGGTATTTTCTCTCCTTCAGACCTAGTTCAGAGATTCCCTCTTGGCCCATTTGTTCCCTGGTGAGCTTGCTTCCTTCTGATATTGTGAGGAATTGGGCAGAAGACATGTGAAAATGCTACATGACTTAGAGAAAGGGTCTGTGAGCTGGAAACAATTTCCCTTGTTTCTGGGAGAGCGGGAGTGGTGTTGAATGCCTGGCAAATTCCCATGCTAACTCACCGTAGTACACTCCCTAATGTCTCCTGGGTAGTGTTCCCCTCACGGTTCAATGGACCAGCTGTAGTAATCAGGCTGCAGCTCAGAGGGGCAAGAGCTTAGAACTGACTTGCTTTCCACTGATAGCTATAACAAGAGCCACCATCTGTTACAAGGCTTTTGTCTAATGAAAAAGCTCTGAATAAGGCCATTTGGGGACAGTAGCTGGACCGTGATGTGATGCGATGCATCACCTTCCTCTTTGCCTGTTTCCCACAAAATTGATTTAACTGGAGGTTAGAACTGGTTCCTCAGCCCAACATCTGGCATGATGCCAGGTTCCTTCCCTCCCTCCCTCCCCCGCAAATAACAAAAACAAATCACCCCCATCCCTGAAAGATGGAAACTTCCTGTCATAATGATGTGCAAATTCAAACTTTTCTGAACTAAGTAGATCCTTCTGTATTGTACCACAGTGTGTTAGGTTAGATGGCAGCTCAACTTGGCTGTTGGCAGAGCTTGAGCATGGAGAAAAAGTGATACGTTTCCCTGCTGCCTACTCACCCACCCACTTTTCCCTTCCAACTGGCACCAGTGAGAAATATGGATTGATATAATTGCACATAGCAGCCCAATTGAAGCACTGAATAATAATAATTCCACTTAGTGGCCAAGTGAGTTGCAGTTCTGGTGAGCGCCCTTAGGCTGAGGAGGCAATGTGGTGGGCACCAGATGGCAAGTGAGGAGACCTGAGTTCTAGTCCACATTCTGCCCTGAATATGCTGTGGCACCTGAAACAAATCATTTAATCTCTTCCCCCCCTCAGTTTACTCAAAGTAAAATGGGGGTAAAACATTTATCCACCTTTGTGAAGCACTCTGAGAGGAAAAGCCCTGTGCCAGAGCTAAGAATTACTGCCACTTTTATTAAACGTGACCAGCAGGAGCAGTGCTATAGCTATCAACAGGAGATCAGGAATGCCTGACGATGTTTGCCCCAAGACTCTCTCAGCCTAGTCCCAGTGGCAATCTCTGAATAACTTCCTCTATTACACATACCACCCATCTGAGTCACCAGAGGGGACTTACAAACTTCCCTCTTTACAGATTCCAAAGTTACTGTGACTTTTCCACTGGGACACAGCCCCACAAGCCATCGCTTTCATGTGCCATGTGCCCAGAGACCCCTCTAGTGCTTGTTCCCAGTGGGAGATGCTACTAACAACACATTTTATTGCTGTGTGTAAGGGTGGGTAATGGAGAGATTTCATCCCTTGTCTTCAACCTCCAGCTATGAGGACCTTGGTGCCCTGGATGGGGGAAATGATGGGATGAGAGTGATCAAAAAAATTTTGGCTCTGGCTCCTTGTATCCTGAAGGATCGTGGGTAAGCGCTGACACTGTACTAAAATCCTAATGCCTGTCTACATTTGACTTTTCATATCTTCTGCCTATTCCCACCTCATACTTTTTTATGATCAGAAATGTAAGCAAATACGAGGGGGAGTCAAATGCACATACGAAAAGAGGGTAAAAAAGTCATTCCCTCTTAACATAAGAATGTCACATGCATTAGTAAAGAATTACTGATATTAATACAATCAGCCAGGGGATTATGCACTGGTGACCCCAGTTGCTTGGTATTGTTGCTTGGTCATTATTTAAGTGGGTACCTGAAACTTAAAGAAGTGAGGAAAAGCAGAGAGAAGAGAATAGCAGGGGAAGAGATGAAAAGGGAGAGGAGAAAAGAAGAAAACGGTTAAACGGAGAGATATCTGGAGAGAGAAGCACTGTAGACACCCCTGGGTCACTGATATTTATGGGCTGTGGTAAGATACTTTATAAAACATCCCAGGGGTTACAAGAAAAGGAGTACTTGTGACACCTTAGAGATTAACAAATTTATTTGAGCATAAGCTTTCGTGAGCTACAGCTCACTTCATCGGATGCAGTGAGCTGTAGCTCATGAAAGCTTATGCTCAAATAAATTTGTTAGGCTCTAAGGTGCCACCAAGTACTCCTTTTCTTTTTGTGGATACAGACTAACACGACTACTACTCTGATCCCAGAGGTTGTTTCTTGAGGGATTAATCTTCTCCATGATAAATGACCAGGAGATTTTCTGCTTCCATTCGCTACCTGTGATGTCCCTCATGAGATACTAGAGATCAGCACTGTAGCCCTCCACTTAGCCAGGACATTCTAAGTGTCTTCTGTGACAGTCCTGACTTTTTACCAGCCCAAGAGAAGTCATTGAAAATCTTCTGTTGTGCAATGTTGGAACAGGAATATTCAGTGTCATTGTGCTACAGGGGTGCAGACTTGGAGCCGTATTCATTCTTAGAGCTTTGATGTGACCACTGAAGCACAAAATCCTCTTCAGAGTTTCCCAGGATTAAGCTCTGTAGAGTGCTTATTTTGTATTTTAAGGTGGAGCCAATGTTGATGGGAGGGAGTTTTTAAGGTCAGGAATGAGATCCAAATCCAGGCATGTAATTAATTTGGCTGAGGTAAAGAAAGTGTTCAGTGTGGTAAGGTTTGGGGATTTTCAGAGGAGCATATGGTTGGGGTTTGGCTCTTTTTTTGCAGTTTGGTCTAGCCTACGAAACTGCCAACAGCTGTAATCAGTTCCAGAAGACTAGGGGTGAATTCAGATAGTTCAGTGATAGCACTACCTGTGTACTTGGAAAGCTATATATTCCTAGGTCCCTAGTTTGATACTGGAGTGAATTTACAGCTGCTGAAAGTTGCTGGGTTGACAGTTCTGGAAACTGACGTGCCTTAAGTATTCACCAAGCTGGAACAGTATGAGCAGCAGCAGCACAAACCTCCAGCCACGTTCCCTGCTCATGTGAGTCATGCGCAACCTGCAGCACCTACATCAATGGATGCAAAGTAGAGTATGGAGTCCAGGCCCAGCTAGTCTTTGGCCTCTCTGCTGAGACATCCAGCAAGGGGGCCATAGAATCATAGAATATCAGGGTTGGAAGGGACCCCAGAAGGTCATCTAGTCCAACCCCCTGCTCAAAGCAGGACCAAGTCCCAGTTAAATCATCCTAGCCAGGGCTTTGTCAAGCCTGACCTTAAAAACCTCTAAGGAAGGAGATTCTACCACCTCCCTAGGTAACGCATTCCAGTGTTTCACCACCCTCTTAGTGAAAAAGTTTTTCCTAATATCCAATCTAAACCTCCCCCATTGCAACCTGAGACCATTACTCCTCGTTCTGTCATCTGCTACCATTGAGAACAGTCTAGAGCCATCCTCTTTGAAACCCCCTTTCAGGTAGTTGAAAGCAGCTATCAAATCCCCCCTCATTCTTCTCTTCTGCAGACTAAACAATCCCAGCTCCCTCAGCCTCTCCTCATAAGTCATGTGCTCTAGACCCCTAATCATTTTTGTTGCCCTTCGCTGTACTCTTTCCAATTTATCCACATCCTTCTTGTAGTGTGGGGCCCAAAACTGGACACAGTACTCCAGATGAGGCCTCACCAGTGTCGAATAGAGGGGAACGATCACGTCCCTCGATCTGCTCGCTATGCCCCTACTTATACATCCCAAAATGCCATTGGCCTTCTTGGCAACAAGGGCACACTGCTGACTCATATCCAGCTTCTCGTCCACTGTCACCCCTAGGTCCTTTTCCGCAGAACTGCTGCCGAGCCATTCGGTCCCTAGTCTGTAGCGGTGCATTGGATTCTTCCATCCTAAGTGCAGGACCCTGCACTTATCCTTATTGAACCTCATTAGATTTCTTTTGGCCCAATCTTCCAATTTGTCTAGGTCCTTCTGTATCCTATCCCTCCCCTCCAGCGTATCTACCACTCCTCCCAGTTTAGTATCATCCGCAAATTTGCTGAGAGTGCAATCCACACCATCCTCCAGATCATTTATGAAGATATTGAACAAAACGGGCCCCAGGACCGACCCCTGGGGCACTCCACTTGACACCGGCTGCCAACTAGACATGGAGCCATTGATCACTACCCGTTGAGCCCGACAATCTAGCCAGCTTTCTACCCACCTTATAGTGCATTCATCCAGCCCATACTTCCTTAACTTGCTGACAAGAATGCTGTGGGAGACCGTGTCAAAAGCTTTGCTAAAGTCAAGAAACAATACATCCACTGCTTTCCCTTCATCCACAGAACCAGTAATCTCATCATAAAAGGCGATTAGATTAGTCAGGCATGACCTTCCCTTGGTGAATCCATGCTGACTGTTCCTGATCACTTTCCTCTCCTCTAAGTGCTTCAGGATTGATTCTTTGAGGACCTGCTCCATGATTTTTCCAGGGACTGAGGTGAGGCTGACCGGCCTGTAGTTCCCAGGATCCTCCTCCTTCCCTTTTTTAAAGATGGGCACTACATTAGCCTTTTTCCAGTCATCCGGGACTTCCCCCGTTCGCCACGAGTTTTCAAAGATAATGGCCAAGGGCTCTGCAATCACAGCCGCCAATTCCCTCAGCACTCTCGGATGCAATTCGTCCGGCCCCATGGACTTGTGCACGTCCAGCTTTTCTAAATAGTCCCTAACCACCTCTATCTCTACAGAGGGCTGGCCATCTCTTCCCCATTTTGTGATGCCCAGCACAGCAGTCTGGGAGCTGACCTTGTTAGTGAAAACAGAGGCAAAAAAAGCATTGAGTACATTAGCTTTTTCCACATCCTCTGTCACTAGCTTGCCTCCCTCATTCAGTAAGGGGCCCACACTTTCCTTGGCTTTCTTCTTGTTGCCAACATACCTGAAGAAACCCTTCTTGTTACTCTTGACATCTCTTGCTAGCTGCAGCTCCAGGTGCGATTTGGCCCTCCTGATATCTTTCCTACATGCCCGAGCAATATTTTTATACTCTTCCCTGGTCATATGTCCAACCTTCCACTTCTTGTAAGCTTCTTTTTTATGTTTAAGATCCGCTAGGATTTCACCATTAAGCCAAGCTGGTCGCCTGCCATATTTACTATTCTTTCGACTCATCGGGATGGTTTGTCCCTGTAACCTCAACAGGGATTCCTTGAAATACAGCCAGCTCTCCTGGACTCCCTTCCCTTTCATGTTAGTCCCCCAGGGGATCCTGGCCATCTGTTCCCTGAGGGAGTCAAAGTCTGCTTTCCTGAAGTCCAGGGTCCGTATCCTGCTGCTTACCTTTCTTCCCTGCGTCAGGATCCTGAACTCAACCAACTCATGGTCACTGCCTCCCAGATTCCCATCCCATCTGGCAAGGTGATGGCTTTTTTTGAATTGGGTCCCTGTCCAGTAGGAACTGGACTGAGACCAACACCACATCATGCGTAGAGCACCACTTGTCAGGTGACCAGATTCAGACAAGCAGCCTGGAGATATAGGCTCCTGTCACACTGGTGGTGTGACACCATTGCCCTCAGTGTGGCTACCCTGGTGTGAAGGTGCTGTGAGGGGAACTCAGACACCTGTGTACCTCAGGTCTGACCAGCCCTCTCCACTCATCCTAGTGCTTCAGGATCACAGTTGTTCATACTGCAGTGGCCTCCATCATCACCCGCTCCCTGTTAGCCTCATCTCTGTCTGTTAGGTACTTAGATGGTCCCCATTACCTTAGTATCCAAGTGCTAGTGAGGCAGGGCAGGACTCCCATCCCCTTTTTAGAGAAGAGGGACTGAGTCCTAGAGAGACTTGCCCAATGTCACATAGAGTCCGTGGCAAAGAAGGGAATTTTCGGCAGTCTCCCAAGTCCCAGGCTAGTGGCTTAACCCCTAGACCATCCTTCCTCCTATCTAGATCCTTTCCCTGTCCCCCTCTCTCCTCTGTACGATCCCCTGCTATGTGTTCGACCTGTGGAACTCTTTGCCAGAGGATGTCGTGAAGGCCAAGACTATAACAGGGTTCAAAAAAGAACTAGAGAAATTCCTGGAGGATAGATCCATCAGTGGCTATTAGCCAGGTGGGCAGGTATGGTGTCCCTAGCCTCAGTTTGCCAGAAGCTGGGAATGGGTGACAGGGGGGTGGACCACTTGATGATTACCTGTTCTGTTCATTCCCTCTGGGGCACCTGGCACTGGCCGCTGACAGAAGACAGGATACTGGGCTAGATGGATCTTTGGTCTGACCCAGTATGGCCGTTCTTGTGTTCTTATGATTGGTCATTTTATGAGGGTGATTCTATCAGGCTGAGTTATGAAGACATTTCCTGTGCAAGGCCCCAAGCAGCTTGGTGGGGATGCTTTGCAGATACAATTATTTTTTATGATTATCCCCCACGGGATGCAGGAGGACAATTGTTACTGCCATCATTCAGTTATAGTTTATAGCCTAGAGCTTGCCCTTCATTAGCAGCCTGCCTTTACCTTAAATCTTTGGCATCCATAGCTAGTGCTGTCTCTATTATAGGTTTACTGATTCACAGGCCATAATCCCAAACCTGCATCTCAGTGGCCATGCTTTAATTACGTAGGTTGAGTAGTACCTTACTCAATGAGGAGTCCTATTGAACTCAGCCTTTACTCACTGTAAGTAAAGGTTTCTTTAGTATCTTACATTTGTTAGCTCCATGGCCACTTTTCTTGGACAGTCCAGTGCGGTTGGTTGTTGGGTCACTGGGTTCACAGGCCACGCAAGCTGGTCAGCTGGATCCTTCCACAGAGTTATCTGGACCATCCTAGGAAAGAGAGTCTGATATTTCCAAGCTGGTCAAACAAAATGTGTTTGTTTTCCCTCCACATCCCCACACACGTGTTTTCAGGAGTGTGTTTCTAGAAGTTGATCCCAGACACCCAGAGATGGTGGAGAACTGGCTGCAGAGTCGCCCTGACCTATCTCTCTCTGTCTCTGCTACCCACAAGGACTTCTTTGGCAAGTAAGTATTTCTCTTCCACCGACTGTTACCTTCAACTTTATGCAATTGCATCCAGCTCTGAGTACAGTTGCCCTCTGCATCCTCGTGTCTTGAGGTTAAACTCAGAGGGACTCAGTCACCAACTTAGTGCACCCTCTTCCTAAACACCTGCATTCTTTGAACTCCTCAAACTTCTAATTTACCTTGAAGTGGGGCACTGCCAAACATTCCTGACTCATCTTAGTGTTGACGTTATCTGATGGGATTACCCTTCATGGAAAATTGTGGCTTTATATGGTGGGTGTGGATTCATATTCTCCCTGACAAAATGTAATGCTGTGTTCATTCTTGTCCCCAACAGGCCGAGGTTCCTACACATCCAGAAGCATAAAGCAGGTGATGGCATCAACAAGAACAGCTTTGCTTGACCCAGTGTTCATCTCCCTCAAGTTTTTTGCTGAGTCATCTATTGGATCCCTGCACAGCAATAGGAACCAGACCCTGCACTGCATTTCCCAGCATTCTGATCTCTGCAGATGGTCACTGGTGCATCCATTGCTGACAGAGGATTTTACTTGAAGGATCACTAGAAAGGAGGTGGGGCAGGGGTCTGAGTCTGCAGAGGTGTTTCAGCTCCCATGGATGGTCCGACACCGATTATTAGCTCAGTCAGCTACAGCAAGAAATAAGTATGAGAACCTAGCATAGAGAGAATCTCAATTCCAAGCATCTCATTTTGTTGATGCTGCAAATACATATGATAAAAATACAACTTCTTCATGCATCGGATGGCACTTTTAGTTTGTAATGAACAGCATAGGTCTTGCTCTGGAAAAAGAACTTAAGGTTGTTGGTAGGTCTGCTTCTTTTTAATTATTTTTTTTTAAACCTCCACTTTCAAAGCCTATGAATTCTTTTGGTGGGTATGCTCGGAGATTCCAGAACGAATGCTTCAGATTTAGTTCTGTTCCAGCAACCCCTGTTGTTCCTGAGTGATCCTACCACGACAAAGCACCAAGTGCAGCCTGTCGCTTCTGAGCAGCCCTCCAACAACAGCCAGCATGCACAGTCTTGCCCTCCTGAGTAACCTTTCAGTAACAAACCAGCACATGTGCAGCCATTATTCCCAAACCATCAGTATTCTTCATCTCAGACAATGGGATCCATAATGGAATGCTTTGTGAGGAGGATGTGGGATGGGATTAAACCAGAATTTAGTGGTAATTGACTTCTTTCTTTGGCAAATCTTGTTTTAGACAGGAAGGGGAAAGCCTTGTATCTGAAGACTTGAGGACTGGACACCCCATCATCTCAGGCATCGGCACTCTTACATCAGGATTATCTGGCTATTAGACTCTCTCCACAGACTCTATGCTACCAGCACTCCTACCTGTCTTCGAGACACCACCGACTTTTTGAGGAAACTACAATGCATTGGTAACCTTCCTGAAAACGCCATCCTGGCCACCATGGATGTAGAAGCTCTTTATACCAATATTCCACATGAGGATGGACTACAAGCTGTCAAGAACATTATCCCTGATGAGGCCATGGCACAGCTGGTGGCTGAGCTTTGTGATTTTGTCCTCACCCACAACCATTTCAGATTTGGGGACAACTTATACCTTCAAGTAAGTGGCACTTCTGTGGGTACCCTCATGGCCCCATAGTATGCCAACATTTTCATGGCTGACTTAGAACAACTCTTCCTCAGCTCTCGTCCTCTACCGCCCATCTTCTACTTGCACTACATTGATGACATCTTCATCGTATGGACCCACGGGAAGGAGGCCCTTGAAGAATTCCAGCTGGATTTCAACAGTTTCCACCCCACCATCAACCTCAGCCTGGACCAATCCACACAAGAGATCCACTTCCTGGACATACAATGCAAATAAGTGATGGTCACATAAACACCATCCTATACCAGAAACCTACTGACCGCTATACTTACCTGCATGCTTCCTGCTTTCATCCAGGACACATCATACGATCCATTGTCTACAGCCAAGCCCTAAAATGCAACCGAATTTGCTCCAATCCCTCAGACAGAGACAAACACCTACAAGATCTTTATCAAGCATCCTTAAAACTACTGTACCCACCTGGGGAAGTGGGGAAACAGATTGACAGAGCGAGACGGGTACCCAGACATCACCTACTACAGGACAGTCCCCACAAGGAAAATAGAACACCACTGGCCATCACATACAGCCCCAGCTAACACCTCTCCAGCACATTATCAACGATCTACAACCTATCCTGGAAAATGATCCCTCGCTCTCACAGATCTTGGGAGACAGGCCAGTCCTTTCTTACAGACAACCCTGCAACCTGAAGCAAATACTCACCAGCAACTACACACCACACCACAGAAGCACTAACCCAGGAACCAATTCCTGTAGCAAACCTCGTTGCCTACTCTGTCCCCATATCTACTCTAGCGACACCATCAGAGGACCCAGCCACATCAGCCACACCATCAGAGGCTCATTCACTTGCACATCTACTAATGTAATATATGCCATCATGTGCCAGCAATGCCTCTCTGCCATGTACATTGGCCAAACTGGACAGTCACTACATAAAAGAATAAATGGACACAAATCAGCCATCAGGAATGGTAACATACAAAAGCCAGTGGGAGAACACTTCAATCTTCCTGGACATTCTAAAACAGACGTGAAAGTAGCTATACTTGAATAAAAAAACTTCAGAAACAGACTTCAAAGAGAAATGGCAGAACTAAAATTAATTTTGCAAATTTAACACCATTAATTTGGGCTTGAATAGGGACTGGGAGTGGCTGGCTCATTACGCCTCCTCATCTATTGTTGGGAGTGGACTACATCCACCGTGATCGAATTGGCCCTGTCAACACTGATTCTCCAGTTGTGATGTAACTCCCTTCTCTTCATGTGTCAGTATATTTATGTCTGCATCTGTAATTTTCACTCCATGCATCTGAAGAAATGGGATTTTTACCTACGAAAGCTTATGCTCAAATAAATCTGTTAGTCTTTAAGGTACCACCGGACTCCTTTTTGTTTTTGTGGATACAGACTAACATGGCTACCCCCTGATACTTTAGAAAGAGTAGCTCTTTCTGGCATCCTTGGTTTATTTCCAGAGTCCTACTTTAGGTCCTGTTATTTTAGCTCTAGAGCAGTGGTCTCCAACCTTTTTACTTCAAAGATCACTTTTTGAATCTAAGGGCAACCCAGGATCTACCCCGTCCCTTCCCCGAGGCCCCACCCCTTCCTCAAAGACCTGCTCCACTCACTCTCCTACCCTCACTCACTTTCACCGGGCTGGGGCAAGGGGTTGGGGTTCGGGAGGGGGTGCGGGCTCTAGGCTGGGGTCGAGGGATTCACAGTGTGAGAGGGGGCTCTGGGTGGAGTGTGGGGCAGGAGGTTGGGGTGTAGAAGGGGGTGAGGGGTGCAAGCTCTAGGAGGGAGATTGGGTGCAGGACAGGGTTCTGGGCTTGAGCAGAGTGTTGGGGTGCAGGAGGGGGTACAGGATGCCAGCTCTGGGAGGGGAGTCAGGGCTGAGGCGGGGGGTTGGGGTGCAGGAGGCGATATGGGGTGCTGGCTCCAGGAGGGGGCTCAGGGATGGAGGTTGGGATGTGGCTTCCTACCAGTCAGCACTTACTTCCAGTGGCTCCTGGTTGGTGGCAGGTGCAGCAAGGCTAAGGTAGGCTCCCTGCCTACCCTGGCCCCACACTGCTTCCGGAAGGGGCCAACATGCCTCTGTGGCCCTTGGAGGCAGGGGGGCACGTAGCTCCACATACTGCCCCTCTCTGCAAGCACCGTCCCTGCAGCTCTACTGGCCAATGGGAGCTGCAGGGGTGATGCTTGCAGGCAGGAGCAGTGTGTGGAGGGAGACCCTAGGGCTGTGGGGTCGCAGTGGCCGCTTCTGGGAGCTTCTGTGGGACTGGGGTAGGCAGGGAATCTGCCTTAGCAGCAGCCATACTCCACTGCTACCGGAGATTGTGATCGACTGGGAGTTCCTCTAGGATCGACCAGTCGATTGTGATTGACTGGTTAGTGACCACTGCTCTAGAGCAGTGGTTCTTAAAGCCGGTCCGCGGTTTGTTCAGGAAAAGCCCCTGGCGGGCCGGATCAGTTTGTTTACCTGCTGCATCGGCAGGTTCGGCCAATCGCGGCTCCCACTGGCTGCGGTTCGCCACTCCAGGCCAATGGGGGCTGCGGGCCAAGGGAAGTGCTGGCCGCCCCTCCCGCAATCCCCATTGGCCTGGAGCGGCGAACCACGGCCAGTGGGAGCCGCGATCGGCCAAACCTGTGGAAGCGGCAGGTAAACAAACCGGTCCGGTTCGCTAGGGACTTTCCCTGAACAAGCGGCGGACCAGCTTTGAGAACCACTGCTCTAGAGGACTGGGAGAAAAGCTTCCAATATTCAGTTTGAGCTTTCTGTTTATATAACACCTAGCACATTGTGATTGTTACAGGTAACAAATATAAAAACATAATAAAACCAGTGCTGCATGTTCTGTAGATGGAAATGAGCCTCAGTTCAAACCATCACACACAAGAATTGCTGTGTAAAGAGTAAAATAATTCTTTTACATATTGCAGTGGGTCCGAATCAAAACCCTCATCCACACTCCCCATCAGATGATAATACCTAGCTCCAATGTAGCATGTTTTACCCATAGATCTCAAAGCACTTTACCAAGGAGGTCACAAGCATTATCCCCATTTTACAGGTGGGGAAACTTAGTCACAGGGAGAAGTGATTTGCCAAGATCATGCAATAGGCCAGTGGCTTAGCCTGGAATAGCAGCCAGGTCTCCTGGCTCCTCAAGCAGTGCAGCTGGAATAGCGAAGGTTTAGTTTCTTGTTCTGTTTTATCGGAGGAAGAGACTCAGGCAATAGAGATGCCTGAAAGAGCAGAGAGAGAATTCACTGGAGTGGAGAGCAAGAGCAGTCTGTTATAAGTAATGGGAGGATTTAAAGCCAAGTTGCTTTCTTGTTTCGCAGTCAGTAGCTCCTTTCCTTGCCAGCTTTGGCCAGCAGGAAGGAATAGCCAAGTCAAGGAATCTGAGCTGATCTCAGAGGAAAGCTGCTAGAGGTCATCAGAATGGACCGCACACTCATGGGATGGAAATATCCATCTGGTGATCTCTGCGGTCTCTGAGCACAGGAGGACATGCTGCTGGGATATCCTCCAAGGCTGGGCTGTGAGTGCCTTCCCAGACACTTAGTTGGGATCTGCGTCAGTGCTGCCAATATCAAGCCTCAGCAAATATAGATTCATAGATTCATAGATACTAAGGTCAGAAGGGACCACTCTGATCATCTAGTCCGACCTCCTGCACAGCGCAGGCCACAGAATGTCACCCACCACTCCTATGAAAAACCTCACCCATGTCTGAGCTATTGAAGTCCTCAAATCATGGTTCAAAACTTCAAGGAGCAGAGAAGCCTCCCTCCAGTCAACCATGCCCCATGCTATCGAGGAAGGCAAAAAAACCTCCAGGGCCTCTCCAATCTGCCCTGGAGGAAAACTCCCTCCCGACCCCAAACATGGCAATCAGCCAAACCCTGAGCACCTGGGCAAGATTCACCAGCCAGATACCCAGGAAAGAATTTTCTATAGTAAATCAGATCCCATCCATCTAATATCCCATCTCAGGGGATTTGGCCTATTTACCCTGAATATTTAAAGATCAATTACTTACCAAAATCCCATTATCCCATCATACCATCTCCTCCATAAACTTATCGAGTAGAATCTTAAAACCAGATAGATCTTTTGCCCCCACTGCTTCCCTTGGAAGGTTATTCCAAAACTTCACTCCTCTGATGGTTAAAAACCTTCGTCTGATTTCAAGTCTAAACTTCCTGGTGGCCAGTTTATACCCATTTGTTCTTGTGTCCACATTGGTGCTGAGCTTAAATAATTCCTCTCCCTCTCCTATATTTATCCCTCTGATATATTTATAGAGAGCAATCATATCTCCCCTCAACCTTCTTTTAGTTAGGCTAAACAAGCCAAGCTCCTTAAGTCTCCTTTCATAAGACAAGTTTTCCATTCCTCGGATCATCCTAGTAGCCCTTCTCTGTACCTGCTCCAGTTTGAATTCATCCTTTTTAAACATGGGAGACCAGAACTGCACACAGTATTCCAGGTGAGGTCTCACAAGTGCCTTGTATAACGGTACTAAAACCTCCTTATCCCTACTGGAAATGCCTCTCCTGATGCATCCCAAAACCGCATTAGCTTTTTTCACAGCCATATCACATTGGCAGCTCATAGTCATCCTATGATCAACCAATACTCCAAGGTCCTTCTCCTCTTCCGTTACTTCTAATTGATGCGTCCCCAATTTATAACTAAAATTCTTGTTATTAATCCCTAAATGCATAACCTTACACTTCTCACTATTAAATTTCATCCTATTACTATTACTCCAGTTTACAAGGTCATCCAGATCCTCCTGTATAATATCCCGATCCTTCTCCGAATTGGCAATACCTCCCAGCTTTGTATCATCTGCAAACTTTATTAGCACACTCCCACTTTTTGTGCCAAGGTCAGTAACAAAAAGATTAAATAAGATTGGTCCCAAAACCGATCCCTGAGGAACTCCACTGGTAACCTCCCTCCAACCTGACAGTTCGCCTTTCAGTAGGACCCGTTGCAGTCTCCCCTTTAACCAATTCCTTATCCATCTTCTGATGTTCATATTGATCCCCATCTTCTCCAATTTAACTAATAATTCCCCATGTGGCACGGTATCAACTGCCTTACTGAAATCTAGGTAAATTAGATCCACTGCATTTCCTTTATCTAAAAAATCTGTTACTTTTTCAAAAAAGGAGATTAGGTTGGTTTGGCACGATCTACCTTTTGTAAAACCATGTTGTATTTTGTCCCATTTACCATTGACTTCAATGTCCTTAACTAATTTCTCCTTCAAAATTTTTTCCAGGACCTTGCATACTACAGAGGTCAAACTAACTGGCCTGTAGTTACCCGGATCACTTTTTTTTCCTTTCTTAAAAATAGGAACTATATTAGCAATTCTCCAATCATTCGGTACTATTCCTGAGTTTACAGATTGATTAAAAATTCTTGCTAATGGGCTTGCAATTTCAGGTGCCAATTCCTTTAATATTCTTGGATGAAGATTATCTGGGCCCTCCGATTTAGTCCCATTAAGCTGTTTCAGTTTCGCTTCTACCTCTGATATGGTAATATCTACCTCTATATCCTCCTTCCCATTTGTCATGCTACCATTATCCCCAAGATCCTCTTTAGCCTTATTAAAGACTGAGGCAAAGTATTTGTTTAGATATTGGGCCATGCCTAGATTATCTTTAACCTCCACTCCATCCTCAGTGTTAAGCGGCCCCACTTCTTCCTTCTTAGTTTTCTTCTTATTTATATGGCTATAGAACCTTTTACTATTGGTTTTAATTCCCTTTGCAAGGTCCAACTCTACTCGACTTTTAGCCTCTCTGACTTTATCCCTACATCTTCTGACCTCAATTAGGTAGCTTTCCTTGCTGATCCCTCCCATCTTCCACTCCCTGTATGCTTTCTGCTTCTTCATAATCACCTCTCTAAGATGCTTGCTCATCCAGCTTGGTCTACAACTCCTTCCTATGAATTTTTTCCCCTTTCTTGGGATACAGGCTTCCGATAGCTTCTGCAGTTTTGATTTAAAGTAACATGTAATATGTGTAAATAAAGTGTAATAAAGTAATATGTGTGAGACTGTTTAGAAAGCACCACCAGATTCCAAGGGCTTTACTAAACAGCAACACACTCTCATCTTCCCTCTCTCTCTCCACTGCTTTCATAATCACTTTTTCACTCTTGCCCGCTCCTTCATTCTCATTTTCCCTCTGGAGTCTTGCATACAACTTTGCAAGTCATCTCAACCCTGATTAATGTGCCAACGCCCAAACCCCAGCCTGGATCCCATCCAGAGCCCACCCCACCATCACTCACAACCCAGCCTTTATCTCAGTCCCACTGTTGCCTATTGCACAATCATGTCCCTGCCCCTTCTTTCCCCCAAAAGTGCATCCGGTATCCAAAGCCTTCAAAATAAAAAAGGGCCCTCCTTCATGTGAACATGCTAAGAGAAATTTAACGAAAGAGCAGCAGGGAGGGTGGGACTCAGGCTCCATCTGCAGTGATGCTCACCCAGGGTTTGAGAGTTGGGGAACCATGTTTTGTCTTAGTTTTACCCCCATTCCAGCTGAGATGATTCCTAGCAGTTTTGCAGGCCAGTGAGGAAGAGACCAAGCTGTTTAAAAAAACAAAAAAAAACACACTTTCACCTAAACTGAGACCTGGAACTGTCTTTTTAAACTGAGTTTAAACGGAGTTCCCAGACTCAGCAATGGGTGCAGCCATTAAATGGTACTTATCTATGGAGCATATAGACAACCTGTAACTCGCTCCAGCAGGATTTTTAAAAGCATGATTTAATGACTGGGTAATTTAATGGCTAGCTGAGGCTTCAGTGTCATCATACCGCATTCTTCTAGGCATAATTGGTCACCTGCAGCAGTCCAGACCAAACTGCCCCTGTGCAGATAAATGAACGGGTGGCAAGGAGCATTATCATTTTCCTCTGAATCATTGATTATTGGCCTCAGCCAAGAGCAGGATACTGTACTAGGCAGGGTCATGGTCTAATCCAGCAGGCCAACTACTATCTTCCAACATTTGTTTCTCTTTTTTAGAAAACTGATTACATCACAGCCATTGTATTGTGATTCTGTGGTACAGAAGATCATGTGACACTTCTGACCTCTTAAGGACAGGAGTGGGGAGAAATCCGTTCTCTCCCCCATGTGGCTGGGTTTACTGGCCAGCATGTCCCAGCTCAGGGAATGTGTTTGTCTAGTGTGTTCCACAGTGCTTGATACTTCTTTGGCCAAACTCTTTTTGGTGCAGAAACTTTTCAAAACAGCTGTGACAGCTGTGAAGGAGCCACTGACACTCCCAGAGAGGGATGATGCTAACATGTAAACTTTAGGGTTTGAGATTAGCTCTTTGAGAAGTTTGCAATTGATTAATGAAGCTGCAAGAAGACAAACATTTCTGCTTACATTTTACACAATCAAATAACTTATTGGGGCTCATTCTCAGTTACTTGGCACATGCTTTAATTCCATGGAGTCTTATCAAGGAGGTGGCTTATTTTTCTGAAACAACATTTGCAGAAGTTTGTTTTTTTTTTCTGTGGGGGTTGGAGGTTTCTGTTTTTAGGGGCTGTTGATGTATCTGCTGGGACCATTTCCTGGAAAAGGGGTTGCAAACCGCATGACCCAGTAGGTGGCGTTGTGATCCTGCCTTGGTGTTGGTGACTGCTCTTAAGCAGGAAGATACAGATGTAGAGACGGAACCATTCTGGTTACAAGAAGAAAAGGAGGACTTGTGGCACCTTAGAGATTAACAAATTTATTAGAGCATAAGCTTTCGTGAGCTCACGAAAGCTTATGCTCTAATAAATTTGTTAGTCTCTAAGGTGCCACCGGTACTCCTTTTCTTTTTGCGAATACAGACTAACACGGCTGCTACTCTGATATCTTTGTTTATAGCATTCTAATCTAGATCTACAGTGATGAGGGCTATTCAAGTACCTGATGGTCATTAATCCAGGGCTCTCAGCCACCGTGAGCAGCAAGGGGGACCCCAGAGCCCTAGCTGCGATGGCTGCTGGACCTCCTCCCTCCCTATTTTGTCACAGTTATTTTTAGTAAAAGTCAGAGACAGGTCACAGGTTTCTGTGAATTTTTGTTTATTGCCAGGGACCTGTCTGTGACTTTTACTAAAAATAACCATGACAAAATCTTAAGCCTTAGGGATGAGCTATTTCATGAACACTAAGAGCCAACCCCAAACTCAAACTTCTTTCTCTTTGAGGTTTGAAAAGTTGGGTTTAATTTTGTTTAAAAGACCATTTCTGTGCCTTGCTTGTGGTCCAGCTTGCGTCCAGAGGCTGGGATACTGAAATACAGTGAGGTAAGCTTCCTTTGCGTGGCCAAACCAGAGAGTGCTGGAAATCTCAAGAAAGTCTGATCTGTCCAGCCCAATGTCTCTTTCAGAGAGGTTCGGATGCTCTTTGGATGGGCATTTGAACTTTCAGATGCTTCTGCAACCTGAGGAGGGCCAGAGGTACAGTCCCGCTCCAGTCCCTTACAGTTGAAACTGCCTACATCTCCCCAGTTTGGAGGAGTCCCCAGAGGGTTTAGGGCCGGCATAGCTGCTCTTAAAACACCCGCCTCTTGCAGCCCAGGTGTTGGGAACACGGCCAGAACATGCTGTGTACAAGCTGTCCCCAGCTGGCAGGCTGTCCTTCTGAGGCTTGCCAGGTGGCTCTGGTGACCTCCAGGGCACTCTAGCATGTGCCGTGGCTGGGATGAAGCCAGGTAGGGACCCAAGGAACAATAACCAGCTGCCCCATCCCTGAATCCCTAACTATACCAAGCAGATTTTGGCTATAGCAGAGAATCTGGGCCTTCAAACCACTTTGAGGTTTGCCCTTTGTCAGAGGCTTGTCTCTTTCAGCTGCTGGTGGTGAGAGCGTGGTTTACAGGTGTAACGATGCTGATTCTGATGGGACCCAACTGAGAGTGCCAGTTCAGGACAAATTGCTTAAAGCAGGGCAGTTACAGCCCAAGGCTGGGCTTTTTCCACCTCTAGGGCAAACCCAGCCAGCCAGAGAGGACTTTGGTTTTACTTCACTGGCTAACCACAAGTCACACAAGCAATTGCCTTAGACACTCCAGTTTCCCAGTATCACCACCAGTGCCACTCATTATGGGGACGAATGGTTATGAAAACCAATACCCCAGTAAAAGAAAAAAAAATTCTCTCAATCCCAGAGGACCAAGCCCCAGATCCAGGTCAATATACAGATCAGATCTTACCCACAAATCACGCTGTTGCCAATTCTTTAGAATCTAAAATCTAAAGGTTTATTCATAAAAGGAAAAAGATATAGATGAGAGCTAGAATTGGTTACATGGAATCAATTACATATAGTAATGGCAAAGTTCTTGGTTCAGGCTTGTAGCAGTGATAGAATAAACTGCAGGTTCAAATTAAGTCTCTGGAGTACATCCACAGCTGCGATGGGTCTTTTAATCCTTGATTCAAAGCTTCAGTGTAGCAAAGTTCCTCCAGAGGTATGAAGCAGGATTGAAGACAAGATGGAGGAGCTGCAGCAGCTTTTTATATTCTCTTGCCATCTGGTCTATCTTTCTTTGTTCCAAAGACAAGCTGTCTATCACATGACATGGAAAAACCTCAGTTCTGTCCCTAGGCATGTCCCTGCATGCCTTGCTGAGTCAAGGTGTGTGTGCCTTCTCTCAATGGGTCAGTTGCATAGCTAATGGTCCTTAATGGGCCATCAAGCAGGCTAGGCAGAGCTGACACCAACTTGTCGGGGTGTCACCCAGAAGCATAGCATAAGTTTGAAATACAGACATCATAGAGACAATATTCATAACTTCAACTACAAAATAATACACATATACAGATAGCATAATTATAACCAGCCAATCATAACCTTCCCATAGACACCTCACACAACAACCTTTGTACAATATTTGGTGCCACTATGGGACCTTGGTTGCAACAATGATCTATACAGTCCCAGTTCAAGTCAATAACGTCACAGGTCACTGCTCTTGATGTGCTGGCTGCTGCTGGGCCCTGAGAACACACAGATTCCTAGATTCCAAGGCCCGAAGACACCATTGTGATCATCTAGTCTGACCTCCTGCATAGCACTGGCCAGAGAACTTCTCCAAAATAATCCCTAGAGTAGAGCCTTTAGAAGAACATCCAGTCTTGTTTTAAACATTGTCAGTGACAGAGAATCCATCACGACTCTTGGTAAGTTGTTCCAACATTTGTCACTCTCACTGTTAAAAATTTACACTTTGTTTCCAGTCTGAATCTGTTTAGCTTCAACTTCTAGCCATTAATCATGTTATACATTTCTCTGCTAGACTGAAGAGCCTGTTATTAAATATTTGTTCCCCATGTAGGTACTGAAAGACTACAATCAAGTCATTCCTTAACCTTCTCTTTGTTAAGCAATGCAGATTGAGCGCCTTGAGTCTATTGCTATAAGGCAGGTTTTCTAATCCTTTAACTAGTCTCGTGGTTCTTCTCTGAACCCTCTCCAATTTATCAACATCCTTTTTGAATTGTGAGCACCAGAACCAGATACAGTATTCTGGCAGCGATCGCACTAATGCCAAAGACGCACATAAAATAACCTCTCTACACCTACTTGAGATTCCCTTGTTTATGTCTCCCAGGATTGCCACACTGGGAGCTCCTGTTCAGCTGATTATTTACCCCCAAATCTTTTTCAGAGTCACTGCTTCCCAGGATCGGGTCCCCCATCTTCTAAGTGTGGCCTGCATTCTTTGTTCCTAGATGTATACATTTACATTTAGTCATATTAAAACACATATTGTTTGCTTATGCGCAGTTTACCAAGCAATCTAGATGGCTCAGAATCAGTAACTTGCCCTCTTCATTATTTACCACTTCCCCAATTTTTGTGTCATCTGCAAACTTTATCATTGATGATTTTATGTTTTCTTCCAGAACATTAATAAAAATGTTAATTAGCATAGGGCCAAGAACTGATCCTTCCAGGACCCCACTAGAAATACACCCATTCGATGGATGATTGCCCATTTACAGTTATGTTTTGAGATCTGTCAGTTAGCCACTTTTTTAATCCATTTAATGTGTGGCATATTAACTTTTATATCATTCTAGTTTTTTGATCAAAATGTTGTGTGGTGCTAAGTCGGACACCTTACAGAAGTCTAAGTATGTTGTGTCAATACTATTATCTTTATCAGCCAAGCTTGTAATCTCATCAAACAAAGATATCAAGTTAGTTTGACAGGATGTATTTTCCATAAACCCATGTTGATTTGCATTAATTACTTTACCCTCCATTAGTTCTTCTTAATTCTATTAATCGAGTGCTCTGTCAGCCACTCCATTATCTTGCCTGGGGTCAATGTCAGGCTGACAGGCCTATAATTACCCGAGTCACCCAGCTTACCCTTTTCAAAAATTGTCACAACTTTAGCTTTCTTATTGAAAATCAACATTAATGGTCCAGCGAACTCCTCAGCCAGGTCTTTTAAAACTCTTGGATGCAAGTTATCTGGACCCGCTGATTTAAAAATGTTTACATCACCCACCTTGTCTATTTAAAAATGTCTGTTTAGTAGCTTCTGTGTGTGATTGACAAATTGTGATCACTCGAGCTGCATTCAGAAGGGGCTAGAATAGCACGAGCCAGTTGCTGAATTTTTAATTGGTTGTTTATTAATTTATTTCCTGCCATTCTATTAGCTCTTGACTTGTTCTTCTACGTAAATGACAACATATCAACAATATTGGCTTACAAAAATAATGTGTACCTGAAAAGATGTGGACCAAAACACATGCTATCCCAATCAGGTAAGTGTCAGATAAGAGAAGAATGCTAAGCATCAGTGTTTGTAATGAGGCAGGGACTCTGTTCCATTTAAATGCCTAGCTTAAAGTTCCATCCTGGTGACTGCTAATTCTGAGCCTTTGTTAAAAAGTCCAGTCTTTTTCTAAGTGGCAGTTTGTTTTACAGTTCAGCACGTATTGCTGTGCCGATGAAGTGAGCTGTAGCTCACGAAAGTTTATGCTCAAATAAATTTGTTAGTCTCTCAGGTGCACACAAGTACTCCTTTTCTTCTTGCGAATACAGACTAACACGGCTGCTACTCTGAAACTTGCTACAACCAGTAACAGAGTGTAGCTTGCACTCCCCGACCCCGCCAGATGGTGCAGAAGGGAGGCATGACCACTGGCCCTTTTTTGTTTTTCTTGTGAAGTTTAACTCTATCTGCCCTAGACTTGACAGACCTCAGGAGGTGAGATCAAGGTGAGAGGGATGATGGTTAGTGCGCTAGTCTGGCTCTCAGCAAACCTGGGTTCAGTTGCTTGCTTCTCCAGTGACTTCCTGGACAAGTCACTTAGCCTTTCTTTGCCTCAGTTTCCCCTTCTGTACTGTGGAAATAATACCTGTGCCCTTCCATACAGGGATGTTGTGAGGATAAATATATTAAAGATTGGAAAGCGGTCAGCTGCTACGATAACGAGGGGCACATAGGTACCTTATATAGACAGACCAAAAGGACCTTGACCGTACCTATTAACCATGCTCCCTTACTGCATGTCTATACGGGCCTGGGCATAATCTAACCCTCATTAAATAAATAAGTCTCTTGTGCTGACCAGTGTCCTATGCATGCCCAGCTGCAGAGATGGGGTCATGAATAGTACATCATCGCTGTGCTAACTCCAAGAAATGTTTTGTATGCCAATGCAAAACCAAAGGATGTGGGAGCAAGTTGTCTTGTCACCGCTTGCTTTTCTAAAGCAATTATCTTTCTGTAAGTGCATGAGAACATGACATGCAGACATAAACCAGCCTACTGCCTAGTGCTGAGAAAGTTGAACCTACATCCTGTTAAAAAAAAAACAGTGGTGTTTTTACAGTACATAAACCCGTTTGTCTAATATCTCATTGGTATAAATAACAGTTGAGAGAAGTGCTGGTACACAGTATGGTCTGTCTAGCACTCTTGTGTGGTTATAGTCAGAAAAGTAACAATGTTAAAATGGTATCTTCTGACTCTGAGTGTCTCCCTGTTTACCTACAAAAACGGTGCCTTTCAGCCCAGAATGGGACAATGAGCTCGAGTCTATTCTGCCTCACACACATTGTAATCAACAAAAGCATCAGCTGAATTCCAGTTCTACAATCTGCATTATTTGTGAGGATATAAGAGACAGACAGAACCAGGGGGACCGTCAGATCCCAGGTTTGGATCTGCCCCACTGTCGATTAGAATATCTGACACCTGACTTGTACACAGGAAATTAGATCTGGCATAAGCAAATCAATATACAGCTACATACAGACGTTCATGTGCGCTTTATAGTGTGTAAGTACTGTCGTGAAGGTTTGACGCCTCGTTATTGTGTGGTCTAGAATAGTGCCTGAAGTTCCAAGCCCAGCTGCACTAGGCACTGTACAAACGTGTAATTAGAGGTAATCCCTGACCTAAAGAGTTGTACAATCTAAATAGATAACACAAACAAAGAGTGGGATGGCACTACAAAGGAAGTGATCCAAAGTCACCCAAGAGGTACATGGCTCGGAACAGAGCACTGCCAATTTAGTGCCCTACCTACTGGATCATCTTCTATGCTATTTTCAAGTCCTTTGTTAAAGCAGTGCATCTGGGTATTCCTTGCCATTTGTCACCCGGGACCTGCTATTCTGGGAGGATGATAGTGCTGTGGAAGCAGAAGAATCTCATTCTTACTCCTCTTTATTTAAGGAAAATGGGAGAATTTATCACTCAGACATGTCAAGTATCATCGCATCCCTTGCTCTCAGTATTTGTTATAAGAATGCCTTTTGCAGCATGGATTGCTATGAGAGCCACTGCCAAATGCCCCCGGATCTAAACAGACAAAAATGGGAAGAGCAGGTTTCCTCATTTTGTCACCTGATAGAAGGGGAAAGGAGCTGGTGGTAAGAACAAGGCACATGATCAGTACGGAGAAGGCCAAGCCGCTTTAGGAAATGCTGGCAGATATGATGTGTTACGGATTTGGAAGAGGTTTCCCACTCTAATGTATTTAGGGTTGCCAACCCTCCAGGACTGTCATGTGATGAAACCCCCAGGAATACATCCAACCAAAACTGGCAACCTTAGAATGTACTCCTTCTCTGCTTCCCAGAAATAATGCAGGGAGGGCTCTGGGACCCACAAACTGAAGACCACGTATTGGAGATGAGTGCCCCACCCCATTAACCCTTCCTGGGGAAGGGTGTGCAAAGGAGGGAACCAGTCCCCTCGTCCTGTTAGACTGGCAGCTTGGCCTAGGTTTTAAACAGGAAGAGAGCCCTATTGCGACACAGCACATCATCATGGGGGTTGGTATCTGCTATTCCCCTGGGATCAGCGAAGGCATGGGAGCACTGTGTTTCATTTCTGTAAGCAGCTATTGCATTGTTGGCATTGGTTCTTGGCAGGCTGTATGAGATTCAGTGGATAACCTTTCCTCAGCAGGGATCACCTTGTACTTAATGATGTGGTGTCTTGAGCAATCTTCTGGCAGTCTGCTATGCTTACTAAATCTTATGCAAACACACCTGTCCTTAGGTTACTTTGTTTCCTCCCTCTACAATCCCTTTGTCAGTTTCTGCACCACTTATGTCTGTCTAAAAGCTATATTGTGAGCTCTCTGGGGCACAGACTCTCTGTGTGGTGGTTTGTTTGCATCCTGCCTAGTACAATGGGGGCCTCGTGCCTGTGCTGGGATCCTCGGGCTCAGCTGTCATAGAAATAGTAAGTAATGATAATCAACAGAAGTTCCCCACTGTAGCTTCTCAGTGTCTGTTATTGAGGTTTGTCTAAGTGCCATCAACAAGGCTGTTGGTGTTGTTGCCTAACTCTGGTGTATAGAGATGTTTGCAGAAATTGCAACATTCCCAGCTATCATTTGAATTATGGTTAATTAGTGATGTTTGCATGATGCCTTTCATGTTCCAGGACCAAATTCAGAGCGGGTATAAGTGGGTGCAACTCCATTGCCTTCAGTGGAGCTGCATCCTCCTACTCCACATTTGAATTTGGCCCACAGCAGGATGAAGTAACCACCCTGCTCTTGTTTTAGAACACGTCTGGGGACTTGCCCCAGCTGATGTCACAGACATTATCTTTCCCTTTTGACAGCCTGTTTCCTGCTGCTGTTGTAAGACCCTTCTCTGCGGCTCCTGACATCTGGAATTGCCTTCCTAGCTCTCTCCTCTTTGTTCCCCTTTCATCTTTCTTCAAGTTCTCCCTTGCCAGTATCTCCTCTCATATCTCCCCTGCTCTCACTGTTTTTATGATTGGACTGGATAAGTATATCACTTAACCCTAGATAATTTGAGGATATGTTTTGTACGAAAAGCTCTACCAAAGAAAGTGTTGCATTGTTCTTGATGTGGTTATACTAAGGATGGGGCTTGCTGGGATTGGAGCTGTGCTGCCAACAGCTTACCAGCACTCATGCTCTTCATGCTCATACATAGCAGATTAAGATCACACCTTGCTTGAAGGAGATCTCTTCCGTCCATCCAGGTGGGCAGGGGTACTCAGGCTGCAAACAGGTGTTGTGCTTCAACTGCTAGGTCAGTGATTTTGTGTTTGTTTATTTGTACCAGCAAAGTCCACAGTTTTCATTCGGGTAGTGCCTTAAACTGTTGTTTTGTAACTTGTGTAATTTCAGGCACTGTTTGAGCGTGTCGTACGTGTTGGTCAGTAATGGCAATGCCAGGAGAACAGAACTGACTGTCCCAGGGCATGTCCCTCTATTTGGACCGACTGTGATAGGAGGTAGAAGCCAATGTGGGAGAAAGGGGAAGAGTAGACTCCTTCTCTTCGGAAAGGTTTCCTTCTTCCCAGCCAGGGCCTGTGGCAGTAGTAAGTTCTTCCCTCTCTTACAAGGGGAGAGACAGGGATAAGGAGTGGGTAAAAAAGGGCACAACATCCTCTAGTTCCTGATTGAAGACTGGAACTCGAGGCCTTCTCTGATCCTACAGTGTGAGCTTCCAGTCTCCAGGCTTTGCATGAGTAAATTCTGGATTTTGCCTGGGTATTTACCATTGCTAATAGCCTATACCTAAAGTCCCAGACAGGAGGAAGACAGGTGGAAATCAGGGAGAGAGGCACTGTCTGTGTGTTGAGGAGAAGGGATTCCTGCCCACCCCTGAAGAGGATAGGTCTGTTCTGCAGAGGCATATGTGGGATTTAACATTTTAGTTTCAGGCACATGACACAGATGAAATGCTCAGTCTCCCACACAAAGGGTGTGACCTTTCCTGTATAAAGGGAGCTTAGAGTTGCTGCTGCTTTGGTGGTAGCTGCGAGAACAGAGAAGGCTGCTGGTTTGCCTGCAGGGGAGAAAGGCAGAATAAAACTACGATGGGGTAGTCACAGTTGGTGGAACCTAATGGTCAGCCCACCCCATTATTTGTCATGGCCCTTTAAGAGGCTGGATGGTCCGACTACATATATAAAGACCTGGGAAATATTGGGAAGTGGTCCTGAGAGTAAGAAGTGTTCAGAAAGAAAATTCTGTTCTTGCTTCTTTAAGAGGCTGGGGCCAGTAGCCTTGCAGAGAGCATGGGACAAGGTTCTCCTCTCCCACAACCAACTGGGGATGAGCTGGGAGACAGGGACCAGCATAAATGCTACCTTCTTCGTAGCAAGGCAGACACCAGCAGGAGAAGATGGAAGAAAGGGCCAGCTAGGGAGAAGCTGGCTAAAGCCCTACAGTGGTGAAATTACAGTCCAGCTCCAGAAGGAGAGCTGGAGAATTGTAGTTTAAGGAGAGGGATAATAATTGCCCAGCTCCAGGAGGGCTTGGACTCCTGCTCTAAGGAGAGACAGAGGGCTGGGAACAGAGCTTGGAAGGCAGGCTTCTGAGGAGCCCTGAAAGCCACAAGGATCATTTGCTTATTTGGGACTTTCCATGACTGTTTTATATGGGGTTTTGTAATAAACCAGCCCGAAGGAGGGTATTATTGACTCAAAAGGGCCCAAAATAGAGTTGTTGGCTTCCTGTGAGGAGAAATGTTGGCAGGGCTCACCTGCAGTGCCATGCCTGACTGAAAGGGGGTGCACCTGGTGATCTCCCCACCGTCACAAAAACCTACCCTCATCAATAGTTACAAATTACTCCAGTTGCTGCTAATGTGAGGGTAACTTCAGTGCTTGTGAAAGTGTGACACTCTCAGTGCTGGTTTGACATGGACATAGCGCCACACAGCTTTGCCATTGCAGCTCCATCTTGACTAGCATCTCCACCTGCTGTTCTAGTCCTGGAATCTTCCTCCTACCCCTACCACAAGGCTCTGACCTGTAGTCCCCTGCTAGTCCAGTACTTGCCCTCTCCCCCTTCCTCCATCCACCTTGCTGATTCACTTCTACCTGCACTGTAACAACCCTTAGTATTCAAGTCTTGGATCCCTACATAAATACCTCAGTATCACTTATTAGTTCCTGCCGTGTGTCCTTAGAAATGTTCAGCCAGTGCTCCTCACTGCTAACCAGTGTCATTCTAGCTCCTGGGCCCCTCCAGCAAAGGGACTGACAATGGTGCCACAGAGAGTTTGTGATATGAACATACCAGACCTAGACAACCAGTCTGATTTTCATTTCTGGTCTGCGTCAGGATTTAAGCCTGGGTTTTAGTGAAGGGCTAGTGCACGACTAGTGCAGTCACCCACTGCATCAGTCATCTCTTTCCTCTGCCCTCCACAATGTATTTTAGTGCTGCTTGTAATGTCTCATATCTGCCCTGGCATTGGTTACTGTGAGATAAACTCTTGTTATCCTGTGGCAGGAGCATGGTCTTCAGATTCTTTGTGCCCCTAACTTGGAGAGGAGACTGCATGCTCTCACCCCCAGGTTTCATAATCATGGTATCTCAGAACTCAGGAAGGTAGAGAACTTAGAAGATTCTGTCCCTCTCTTTCCAGGCCACTGACAGGTACTACCCAAACAAGCAAGACAAATGCATTCCAGAAAATTAAATACAAGTGTGGCTGGAAAGCTGGGGATGCCACACACGGTTTGGAGGCTGCAGTAATTGATAGACCAAAGAGTTTCCTTTCCCATCATGCCTTGGGGTGAATGTGTTGTAATTTGATAATTTGCTATTGGGTCACTTGTTTGCTGCTGATATGGTGGGAGCTCTTTATGAAGTTACCTTTCAGTGATTATCACTTTTATTCAAGAAAGGCCTGGGACTGGAATAGCTGGTGGAACAGCAGGTCTGGAGTGAGGTGCCTTGGCACCACGACTAAAATATCAGAGGAGCTGCAGGTGCTTTGACAGTGCTGTGGTGCAGCTCAGGACTGGGATGGCAGCAGGGTTAGGATTTTGTAGTGAAAAACCATTCCATTTCTCATCTCCTTTTTCACAATAAGCACACCAGTGCTTTAAAACTATAAAGAATCTTGGGGAAGCTTGTATTGTGCCTGCTTGTGCTGGCCTGGCCTTATTCAGCCAGGGTTGCCAGTTTCTCAATGCTATAAATATTTGAAAAGCTTTTTCAATGATACCCCCCGCATAGGGGACTATTGTGCTAGAGAGAGGGCTGATCCATCAGGCAAAGACCTGCAACAAGGAGGAATGGAAATGCCAACAGCTAGACAAGAATGAGCTCCAGTTAAAGACCTGGTAACAGCAGGACCTGGAACATAGGAGGAGGAAAAAGATGGCAGCGTTTGAGTCAAGGCTAGTATATACTTATAACATAAAAACCTGGTTCCACTGCCTGGACCAGGGAGAAGTGCAGGGGGGAGCCAGCCTATAGGAGCAGCTGCTGAACCTATGCTAATAAAATCGCCCAGGACCTATTCCCAGGAGTGTGCTCAACCAGATTCACTTTCCACAAAACAGCATGTGGTGTTTTTCCTTTTTCATGAGAGCAAATTGGGGGTTGAATAATATAAGAATCTTTTTCTCCCCAGACCTTTGGTCAGAATTTAACCATATCCAAACAGGAAAATGTTTTCACTTGTCTTTAAACTACAGTGGATTGCACTTGGATAGCAACGTTTTCAGTTCCCAGCAGAAAGTTGCTATTATCGAACAGTTGCCAATAAGTGAAAGTTACGTTTATGGGGCTGCAGCCAGGGAAGAAAGCCCAGGGGTCTGTTCGGTCTGCACGTCCCAGCATTTCTTGTCCTGGCGGCAGCCCCACAAACCTTCCTGCTGCTGGGACCTTTCTTCCAAAATATCATTGTGGATCCCATTAACATTAGATTCAGTGGGACAGGATCAGTTCCTGGTAAAAGTTGTTAATATTGGGACTGCTGTTAAGCAGCATCCACTGTATGTATATATTTAATTATTGCACCATTTTTCTTTGGGCTTTGGCTAAAAGCAGAAGTTTCAAACACCAGTAGAAAACCAATTCTCAGAGGAGGTGAAGTGCAGAGGACATGGGACTGAAATTCAGGAGACCTGGGGTAAAACTCTGGCTCCATTGTAGTCAATGGGAGTTTTGTCACTGTGATAGATTGAAATCTCCCACCCCCATTCATGTTCTTACATCACTGACTTCAGAGGGGCCAAGATTCCACCCCTGGTTTCTGTTCTGTTCTCGTGAGGATCTGCAGTGCGACATTGGGAATGTCAGAAGCCTGACCAGTGTAAGTTCATTACCCAGTCTGCGCCTCCTGTGGTGTGGAGTGGACACACACTAGCCTTTGCACTTCAACCAAAACGCACAGTTTTAGGTAAAATATAAAACGGATTTACTAAGTACAGATGGTTAGATTTTAAGTGATTAAAGGTAGTAAGCATAGAAATGCAAGTTGGTTACCTAAGAAATAAAAGTAAATTTCCAGTCTGAGTTCTATAAACTAAACAGGATTTGAATCAAGCAGTGTGTCACCCTGATAGATGGTATAAATAGATCACTGATCTTCAATACACAGTCTGGAACTGCCTTCCAGCCCGGGACCACCGTCTCCAGTTCAGTCTTTGTCCTCCAGATGTGTTTCCAGGTGTTGAGTTGTGGGGGGAATGAGGCCAAGTCATGATGTTGCTTCCCCTCTTTACAATTTCTTCCAGTTTGTTTGAAAGATGTTTTGCTATGAGGTTGGTCAAGCAGTCTCCATTGTCTACGTGCTCTCCCTGAGACGTTTCCATTGTATATAGTTTCTGGGATAGTGGATTCTCTTTAATGGGCCATCAGTACATCTGGCTACTCCATTGTTGTACCTGAAAGGCTGGATGTGGGTGTTCCCAACCTCACAACATATTTCAGTAACATATATAGCAATATTTCATAACCTCACATACAATGATAGCACATACAATCCAACAGGATATTAATGTTCAACAGATCAAGACTTTTAAAATGATACCTCACAAGGTATACTGTGTACAAAACATATCATAATTATATGACAGTGGTGAATATGGGGGTTCCTGGGTGTTGCTTTGAGTGCCACAAACATTCTCCTGTAGGATAATCTGAAACTTCGGATGACAGAAAATGGAAGGGAAATGTAAACAGCCAAGCCAGAAGAACTAGCTCCCATTACAAAAAGGTAAAGAGGTGTTGCTCAGAATGCAGACAGATTTTTTAGGAGACAGAATTAGCACAGAAATAGAAGGGTTGCAAGAAGGAAGCACTGCCCTCCGTATGTGACTGGGAGAAGAACATGGGCAGTGGAGGAAGGATCAGTATATGGAGCAGGTGGCTGTCTCAGTTCCCAGTGACAAATTTTACTGTCCAGGGAAAATACTTTGCTTCCCATTTCCTCCAAGTACCGAGTACAAATTACTGCAGAGTGCTCAGTTTCTCTCATCTCCCACTGAAGTCAACTGGAGTTGAGGATGCTCAGCACCTCACAGGAGTAGCCTCTTTCTCGGTGGGTGAATGGGTGTGTGAGGATTCTGGCCCCGAGGATTGTAAAGGGATGTGCAACTAAGAGTTGACCCAGAGGTCATCACGAGCATGTCAATGGAGGCTGGAGAAAAAGTTGCTCATCTGGCAACAATCTGTTTTTCTCTTGGATCCTGCTAAAATGTCCATCATGCAGCTCTGCTTAATTTTTGCTTCCTTGCGTGCTTTCTCTGTGACTCATGAGCAGACACAAGGTGTTTGGTCTCATGCCTGATATTGGCTTGGCAGTAAGACAAATTGCATAAGCAAAGCAGCTTAAAAGTTGCCATTAATGGCTGATACAAACCAGAGAGAGAGATGCTAAGAGAGAAAGTGACTAGGAAAAATTCCACATCTCCCAGGAGGCTTGGGTGGAACCCAAGAATTCTGGTAATAATGTATCAGAGGGAAAGGTAATCTGGCCTTGTCAATCTTGCTTTTCGCCACCTCCCTGAGTCATACTGTCTCCATGTTTTCAAAAGCTCTTTCTGTTAGAAGCAGAGTTTCAGTGCGGGGGAATCCTGGGGCTGAACCCAGCATGATCTGATAGAGGCTCCACTAGTTAACAAACTGCTGTCCTCTTCAACCCAACCAATGGTCCATCTCCCTTACCTCCACTCCCAGGAAGCACATACCTTAGGGCCCAGAGACCTGGGAGCACTTCTCTCTGTTGGGGTGAAGTTCACTCTCAAGGCAGATATTGATTTGATCCTTTGGTTTGTGTACAATTCTTTTCCCTCCATCGTATTACTGTGGTTGTGCATGAGTGACCTGGGGAACCTAGACATTGGTGAGGAGCTCCAGTACCTTCCAGAGCATTGCTTGCCCCTGCTGGCTGGCTCTTTGCAGTACCCTTTCCAGCTGCCAGGCTTTTAGAAACATTCTCCCATGTTTTTCTGTGATCTCCCCAGTGCCCTCTTCCGCATACTGTAAAGGCAAAGAGACAGAACTGAAGCCTAAGTCTCATTTTATACACACAAAGATGAGCAAGGAGCCAATGAGCACAGCCTATTGAGAGCAGCCTTCACAGCTCTGCATCTCACAGCCCTGTCACCAGCACTTGAAGGCCAGCAGTATTAACAGTTACTGAAAGACAAGGAGTGTTCCTCACCAGTTGGAGACTGTCAACTCTAGCAGCTCAGAATTTGTCAAGAGAGAATAATTATCTCACCTTTGTAGTTTGGGGTTCTAAGCATTCTAGATACCAAGATGCCAAGGTGTGGAGTCTGGGTGCAGTTCTGTCTGTTTGCACGACGTTCACAGCTGAAATTCATGTGTGGTGGGCCTGGATCTGTAATCCTTGGGTAGCAGAGATTTCATTTTAGCTTCATTTGGAAAGTTCGAACAGTTTGGTCTCTCTGAGAATGATTTAATTTTGTTTGCCTCTGTATCAGAAGATGCTGCCCCCCTCCTCCACTTGGCCAAATGCTGCCTATTAGCCCTGTTCCAGTGTAGTTTAGAAAACCTGCCTGAGCAACGAGTTTACATGCCATACAAAAGATCAAGATCCTCTCTTTAAGTGAATGGGAGCAGAGGATCTACTCAGTACTTTGAATAGAGAACATTTTCCTCATAGGTAAGGAAAGTAACCTGGAAGAATTATCTCTCTTCTAAGAGCTTCTACAAACTTTCACAGTGTAGGCCGTACAGCATCTAACAAGGAGTAGTGAAATCACACTTCTATAGCTCTCTACCCCCTTAACCTTTCTATTTCTCTCTCTTCCTTTGCTACTTCACTCTCTCTGACAGCTTAAGTTAAATCAGTTTGAGTGCTGTATTGAAGTACTATTGAAGTACTGATTCAACCAAATTGGTTTGTGAACTCTGTTAGTTAATTTGTTGAACTTCTGTATGTAGACAAACCTTTACGTATCCTCCTGGCATCTCGTTCAGTAACCCAGCAAATAGCAATGGTGAAGACAGAAGGCCCAATTCTCAGTTGTCCTACACTTTGTGTAGCTATTTACACCCAATCAGAATGGTCGTTTTTCACATCCCCTTTGCCCTGACTCTTGGACAGTTCTTTACATCTGTGCAATTGGAGAAGCAGGTACAGAGTCACTATCATGGCGCATGATCCACTTGTCTGTTGTGTTAGTGTCGGTTGTCTTTGGCTATGTGTATGGCACTCTTTGCCCTTCCAGTGTATTGAATGTTGTTTTTTAGTTTGCACTTAGCTGATGTTTCCACTTATGTCCTCACTCACTCCTTATAAAGGTTTAGAAACTGCTTCAGAGTAATCCACAACGGGCAGAATGTATGTTTGGGGCTCTGAAAACCTGACCCTGCTTCCATTTAAGTAATTGGCAACACTGTCAATTTCAGTGGTGCACAGGATCCGGCCCATAGACAATATTTTGAGAGGAAACTTTAAGTGAGCTTTAGGGAAAAGTATCATTCCCTTTTTATTTTTCCTAAGCCCTGTGCCCACTTTTGCAGCATGAGTTCCTGCAAAGTGTCTGAGCACCATGCAGCTGTTTTTCACGCGTGCTGAGCTTTCACAATTACAAGTCTGCTACTACTTGAAGCCAGTGGAAGTTGCAGGTGCTCAGCAATCCTATAACTCATGATCAGTAGAGTTCAGATTGGGCACCAAACACGACAATTCCCCCAAATCATTGGCTACTTGGAATATGTCTCAAGTGTCGTGTCCAAAGTCAGCATCAGAGCCAGGAATAAAACTTGCATCTTCTGGCTACTGGTCGTATGCTTTAGCCGCAGGATCAGACTTCATCTGAGACACAGCAAAGGGCTCAGCTAGATCTCCTATTAACACATTCTTGTGTGGCTTTGTTTTCCCACTTTAGGTTGATAAAATAGTCACAAAAATGGGTAACCTCTCCTTTGTAGTGCCCAGGGTTCCTCAGATGCTCAGTGCGGAGTAGGCTAAGGCAGGCAAGTGGCAACACAATCAATCACACAACCATGTTCACAGGAGCTGTGCCAATGACATGATGGCATGGTGCCAACCCTCACACTCAAGCTGTTGGAAGAATAAATGTTCCCAGAGCTACCCGGTCAGTTTTCTCCAATAAAAGGAAACTGGAAGCTAGTTGGGTAGCTAACCAAGATGTCATGTTGAAAGAAATAAGGAGGTTTTTTAAATCAACAGATGAGTTTTCCCACACACAAGTGCAGTCCTACCCCCTCAAGAACAGTCAAGGGGAATCCCTGTGTTGAGTAATCCCGAAGCGTGAATTCCTCTCTTCACCCAAGAGAAGCTGTGTCCCCCAAGTGGTGCTGGGCAACCACTGATATACAGGACAGGAGAAGCCAGGTTTGAATGGACATTGATTTAAGAGAACCCCTCTTTCTCTCGTTCTATCATTCTAACACCCTTCGCATTTGCTGAATGTCACCTCTGTCAGACCTAGCAACTGAGGCCACTTTCAGAGGGAGATCACTACAGTGTGATTGTTGCAGAGAGCCAGGCACCCTGCCGTCCTGGAGAAAAGGTTATGGCCAAAAAGGAGCTCTGCCATCATCAGGAAAGCATGAGGAGCTTTGTGCCTCTCCTCCTCCTCTCCTCCCTTGCAGACTGGATCTCTACTCAAAGGACTAGCAGACTGGATCTTGCAGCTTTCCCTGAAAGATGAGCCAGCCACAACAGGTTATAAATACCCCTTTTATTGCTCCTGCAGGGGAGGGAACACAGCAACACCCAGACCCAATCCGTTTAGCTTGGCTCAGCATCAAGTGACGTAATGCTATCCTTTAGTCATGTCACCTTTTGTTTGCACCAGACGGCCAGATTCCACCATGATTAGGAGCAGAGTCTGGCCTGGAGGGGCAGATTCTGCCCATAGCTTGCTGGATGTGGAAAGACTGGTGGTAGCAGAATCAGTTCAAGCAGGACCCCCGGAGTGCTCACAGCGTAGGGTGTCCGACTGGACTCAAGAGGCGAACAGAATAGACAAAGAAGGTGGGAGAGTGAGTTGACAAAATGAACTGAGTAAATGGTGCTAGGCCCACTAAGGTTACCCTGCTCTTCTCCCTCATCGATTGGAGGAAACCTTATGACAACCACCATCCCCAGCAGAGAGTCCCAGTGCCCAGACAAGATACTTGCACTGGATTTGATCCCGAGTGGCCTCTTACCCTGTGTCTGGCTCGTCAAAGGATTGACTGGAGAAGCTGTCTTACCACAGAGGCACGCTTCTGATTGGTGTCAGGAGACCAGTGACGAGGATGGATACCCCCAAAATGACCAGATTTCCTTTTAATGTCTCAGGGCAAGTAAAGCTAGGACACAGGCTTCTCACTGCACTAAAATTATACTGACAAATAGATGCACAGTGGAAGGAGGGGATGTGGCGGTGGAAACCAGGAAGGGTCTGGGTTTGGAGCACAGGGTGGTGCCTGGCAACGGAGAGGAGATCAGGCCCAGCAGAATTCAACTAAAACAGTGTAAGATTCTGAGATAAACTCCACAAGTCAGGGCTGCTACTCTGTCTTTAACCCGTCCTGTGCTGCCCATGTACATGGAGTGAAATCCTAGCCACCATTGAAATCAGTGGGAGTTTTTCCATTTATTTCATAGAATCATAGACTATCAGGGTTGGAAGGGACCTCAGGAGATCATCTAGTCCAAACCTCCTGCTCAAAGCAGGACCAATCCCCAATTTTTGCCCCAGATCCCGAAATGGCCCCCTCAAGGATTGAACTCACAACCCTGGGTTTAGCAGGCCAAAGCTCAAACCACTGAGCTATCCCTCCCCCAAGGGGCCAGAATTTCAACCACAGCAGGTATCATCTGCCACTTAGATCTTTGCTGTGTAGACAACACAGTACAGCCTTTTGTAGCTCACTGCCAGACTAGGGCCTCACTGGACACATTTCTTCACAGCCAAATGCAATCAAGTTTCCAGTTCTCCATTCTGCACTGAAAGGAACGTGCCTAAGCAACTGGACGCTGAGGAGGGCTGAGACACTGGTTCCAGGATCTTGGCAGCTGGGCTGTGGGGTTCCACTGTCCAAGAAGGGTCTCAGACACTGGGCTATGTATCTGGTGTTTGCCTGAGAGACCCAGAGCTAGGGATAGTGACCAATCACTTAACAGCACTTGAGATTCAGCAGTTGGCATCACAGATTGGTGTCCACCCAAAGAGAGATGGACTGAGCCAGGTGGTAATAGGGGCTATATTAAGTTTGTTGAATTGTATTCCTAATTCTTCCTGTGGTAGTCCCATCATGTATAAAGAGCAAAGGAGAGAAAAGCGTAGAATTGTGCATAATTTTCTTTTTCTTTTTTTCAGTTGTGGTTAATTGCACGACATTCTGAAACACTACAAGTGCAGAAATAACTTCCCCTCGCATCCAACTTTTCTTGCTGCTTTATTATGTCAATATGTATGAATATACTGTGATCTTGACAGGATGGCTGTGTCAGCATGGGAGACTTTTTGCTTTGTCTGTCTTTAGATCATGTGTTTAATAAAAATAGTCTTGCTGGCTGATGTATGCTAAAAATGGGATTTTGAATGCACTTAGCATTGGCTTAACTCTAATCCCAATGAAATCAGTGATAAAACTGCCTTTCATTTCCATGGGAGCAAAGTTAGACCAACACTGACTGCTTTTGAAAAATCTGACCCCAAAGTAATATAAAAATATTCATTTTGATAGATATAAGAAGATAAGGTCCCTATTAGACTAAGTTAAAAATGCCATTTTTTCCCTTGCAAAAAACCTGAAAACAAATCAACCAAAAAAAAAAAACCCCTGAAAATTTGAAAATTTTCATTTTGGTCATTTCTATTTTTCATTTCGTAGCTCTGCTCCTCGTTATTAATTGTGTGTCGCTCTAACAGCATATTAGGAACTATGAGTACCTAATACATGTGAATTAGTTACTGTAGAATAAATAGGCAGTTCTCAAATTGTGGGTCGGGACCCCAAAGTGGGTCATGACCCTGTTTTAATGGGGTCACCAGGGTTGGTTTAAATTTGCTGGGGTGGGAGGGCTCAGGTTACAGGCCCTCTGCCTAGGGCTGAAGCTCTTGGGCGTGGGCTTTGGCCCCCCACACCAGGGGTGGTGGGGCTTGGACAGGCTTAGGCTTCCATCTCCCCTCCTGGGGTTGTGTAGTAATTTTTGTTGTCAGAAGGAGGCTGCAATGCAATGAAGTTTGGGAACCCCTGGAATAGATCCTTCAGAGAGGAGCTAAAAGTGATATAGTCTTTGTGCTCCACTACCCATTTCAGAGTGGCAATGGTTAGTTAAGATAAGATCTCCACTCTATTTTTTAATCTAATAAGAGGTACAAGAGAGAGTGGGAAAATATTAGTCTTTTGTTCTTTAAATAACAAAAATTGAGCCAGTCACATGACAGTCACATGACAAGCAGGATCAAATTACAGCAAAGATGTAAAAACTCAGCAGTTCTGAGAGTATCGGGAAAAACAAAATCTCTGTAAAAGTAAATATGGGTTAGGGTTTCAAGACAATGTGCCAAATTCACCCCTAGCGTATACACTGTGTACTATGAAAAGGAGTACTTGTGGCACCTTAGAGACTAACAAGTTTATTTGAGCATAAGCTTATGCATAGCATATGCATAGCATAGCATCCGATGAAGTGAGCTGTAGCTCACGAAAGCTTATGCTCAAATAAATTTGTTAGTCTCTAAGGTGCCACAAGTACTCCTTTTCTTTTTGCGAATACAGACTAACATGACTGCTACTCTGAAAACTGTGTACTATGGAGTCCAAATAAAAACTGATATTCTTTCTCTTGAATGATAGCCCTGGATTTGCAAGTTAAGCATATTCTGGTCAGAAGGAGGATCCCACACAGGTTGCAAATAATACCACATGTATCTGTGCTAGAATGTGGATTTCTAAGCTCTTTTTTTTCTTTTTCTTTTTCTTCTTGCAGATGAAGTGAAAGGTGCTGGATGAACAGCTCTTGCGACTGCAGCCCTTTGTCTATCCCCGCAAAGTAAGTATAGCATGAGCAACAATAGTCCAGGCTTTTCTGCACCACGTTGCTGAGGTGCCCTGAACCTTCAGAAATCTTCTCTAGGGCAGTGATTCTCAATCTTTCAGGCTACTGTACCCCTTTCAGGAGTCTGATTTGTCTTGCATACCCCAAGTTTCACCTTCCTTAAAAATGGCTTACTAAATCAGACATAAAAATACAAAAGTATCACAGCACACTACTACTGAAAACTTGCTGACTTTCTCATTTTTACCATATAATTATAAAATAAATCAATTGGAATATAAATATTGTACTTACAGTTCAGGGTATAGTATATAGAGCAGTATAAACAAGTCATTGTCTGTATGAAATTTTAGTTTATACTGACTTTGGTAGTGCTTTTTATGTCCCCTGTTGTAAAACTAGGCAAATATCTAGATGAGTTGATGTATCCCCTGGAAGACCTCTGCATACCCCCACGGTTGAGAACCACTGGTTGAGAACCACTGCTTTAGGGGACAGAGTGTTATTCACTTTCCAAGTCCATTCTGTCCTCTGCCTTCCTACTGAGTTTGCCAGCAATTATTTGTCTGGTGCACTTTTGTAATGCTGCTTCTGTCCACAAGAAAATGGATACCCTAGTGGAAATTCCAGTAGGTTCTTTTTGAATTGTTCATTTGGCTTCCATTGAACAATTCAGTGGAAGACAAACAGGCCCATTTAGCTTGTTCAAAACCTATTTGGTCACCTGGAAAAAGGGAGTTTTTTTAATTGGACTTCCCTCTAGGGCTGAGACCAGCTCCTTTCAGAGAGATCACTGGGTAGCCATTCGATAGCAAATTAGGTGGCACTAAATGTCACCATAAACTCAGGCCAGATTTGTTTTGGTGCCATTCAAGTGAGTGGTGCTCTGTGACTCATTACCTATCAACCAGACTCCTCCAGCCTCCCTGATAGGCAGCAGACAGTAAAACTGATGAGTGAAGTAAGAAGGATTGGGCATTTCACCCTAATTTTCCAGGACATTCATAATGGTCAGTTGACCTCTCTCTGCCAGCACATGCCATCCAGAGAATCCTATGTTCTTCAGCTTTTGTTCATGCCAGGGAGCTGTACAAGTACAAATACAGTGAGACCATCACCAACATACACACACCAATGGTATTTTTACAGGTTTCTAAAATTATTCTTTTCCTCTACCTCCAAGCCCTCTACAGTTGCCCATGGGGTATTAAAGCCCCTTAGCTTTACATGCAGAGGGAATTAAAAAAACATTCTAAGAAAAATACCTCTCTCAAATATTTCTAAACTAGCTCATTTGTAAAATGTGGTATATGCACACAATGTGGTAGAGTGGGATAAAGGTTATCTCAACATTCGTTTGGGATGATTTGCATAACTCATTCTCTTGTGGCTTTGATGTTTGTGAGTAATGCAGCCATCCTAAACTTGTGCTAATTAGTCTTTGACTGCACGCTACAACACCATGTATTGTATCAATCTCCAAGGGTTTACATTTAAATTGAAGCCGGTTAAGGAAGACAGAGCTAAATTTATCACTAAGGCTTTTAAGTTTTTCTCTCTATTTCTCTTCTGCTTAATAGTTTTTTTTCCAAATGTGTTTGCATTAAGTGATTTATTCTGGAATGATCCATCCTGTTTGGAGAAGAACAGGAACTGAATGGGTTCTAGGTGCAGCTTCTGGGAGGAAAAGTACCTGGTCAGGGTGCTCCTGGAAACAATGCTGAGTGTAGCTCCTGAGAGAAGAGAAGCAAGGGCTTATAGCTCCAGACCAGTGGGTTAAGCATGTGCTGTTTCAGAACTCTTGCTTTTTGCATGGAGCCCTCTGAAGCACAAGCACTGTGTTTACACGGAATGATCTTGCGCTAAATGTGGTCTGTAAGCACAGTCCTCCCCCTCCCTGTTCTGTTACATGAAAGTCTCGCTGTGTTTCATCCTAAATTAAAGAGGCGGGAAAGATATAAAATATCTAATTATATATTCACAGACTGAAAGTTTTTATGACTGTTGCATAAAGCAAACAGTGAAGCACCCAAAGAGCTTGGCAGCAGCTGAGACAGACACCTCTCCTGGTGCTCGTTCTTGCTGAGTGTCTTTTATGGTGATCTGAATCAACAGGATTCATACCTGCATAGGTTGGAGGTTTAGAAAAGAGCCTCGGCACCTTGATTGTGAGCAGTGCTAAGAATGGGTCACGCTCCCAATGGAGGAGAGAATTCGAGGGCTGCCTGTGTTACGGGTAGAACAGAGAACCCAGTGCAAATCAAAGAGAGAGGTGGCTGGCACAGTCTCCCAGCTGATACCAATTGGTATATCTAGGTTTTTATATGTTCTCACCACCCTAGTATCAGTGTAGGAGAAACTTTCATCTCATTCTAAAGAGGCTGAGTAACAAGTTGAGGGAGAGAAGGCTGCAGAGAATCACGTGGGGTAGTTGGCCATGATTTTCAAAAAGACAGACTTAAAGTTAGGCTCCTAGAGTAAAATTCACCGAGATCCCAACTGACTTAGGAGCCTTTCAGTGGGATATAGGCTCCTGAGTCAGTTCGATGCTTTGGAAATTTTTACCCCCTAACTAAGTTTTCAGAAGTGCTGAATACCCACTGGGTATGTCTACACAGCCAGTGGCCACAAGCCTCCAAGTCTAGATCAACAGACTGAGGCTTGCGCTAAAAATAGCTGTGTAGACAATGCTTTTAAATTGTGGCTCAGGCAGAGCTTGGGTTCTGAAGCCTATACCACCCCCCACCCTGAGCCTGAGCTCCAGTCTGACCCACAGTGTCCATACAGCTATATTTAATGCCATAACATGATCTCAAGTCTCAGGAGAGAATTTTGCTCTGTACATGTTCACAAAGATCACTTCATCCAACACTGCACACAGTCACCATTGGGCTAGAAAAAATGTTACAATAATGCTACTGTCAAGCTAACTAGAGTGGCTTATGACCATGAGTGCCAAGCTTAGCACAGACTGTTAAGAAACAGGGCACAAATCCCAAACTGGTTGTGTGTTCTATATTTAGATTTCACCAATGAAGTATCAAGTATGAACTCCTCAAGCACTACAACAGCCATTAACATGGAGTCACAGACAGTCCCTTTGGGCACTCGGGTCTATCTAGCCACCTACGCAAGCTTGCCTTTGTGATAGGTAGTCTCTTATACCAAAAATCACAATATTTAGGTTACTCCCAGTCACTTACCCCAGGGCAGTTGTACCTTAGATCTCTTCCCAAAGACAGCACCTGTAGCTAATCCTCTAATAAACCAACTAAAGATTTGTTAACTAGGATAAAAAAAGGTTAAAGCAGGTAAACATAGATACCCATACAAATGAGTTACAGTCTTAGGTTTCAAAAGGCAATAGAAGCTGCTATAATATGCAAACTCTATATTTTCCTTATGGCTAACCCAAGCTGAGCAGCTTTGGGATCCCTTGCTTATGCTTAGAAATATTGCCTTCTCCAAATTCCACAGTGATACAGTTCCGACTGTCAGGGACTTTTATTCCCTTCCCCCAGAGCTTACATGGATACAGCAAGTATTGGTGCTGCCTTCTCTTCATGGGTGTGCAGGGGGTGGGAGCACGATCTTCACTGCCATTGTCCTTTGATGTTTCGCTATGGCTTATTGGGTTTCAGTTGGCCTTCGTGTGTGCAGGACCAACACTTTACATTAATTAACACTTCTTTCCTGTTTGGTGAGTTACACGATTACAGAGATTTACAAAGCAAACACTCCATATAACTTCATACCATGGTCCAACCATAACCATACCAAGTGAGATCAATACATGCTACAAGCATTTCTTCAAGTCTAAACACTCAACACATTCTTAGCAAATTAACATCTATGTTAACAATGCTAGCTCACAGGTGAGCCAGACTGGTTTCTAGCTATGCTTTTATCAGTGTTCAGTGAGGCCTGGGGGCCTTGGCATGAGCTGGTGGCTCATAGTTACCTATAGGTTTAGGAGAGAAAATGAAGATCCATGCATCAAAACTGCATCATTACCTAGAGGGCCTGGGATTTCAGGAGACCCAGTCAGATGGGAAAGCCTGGGTGTTAGCTATAAATACTCAAAAATATGACTGACTACCATGACATAACATTAAAAGGACATGCTGTGCCTGCCAGTTTACAGTACAATCCGTCCATGGAGTGTTCCAGTAAACCTGGAAGGAGTTATGGGACAAAGTGACCACAGCCTCTGAGCCTGGGGGGGATCAGTGTTCTTCAAACTGATTGAAAGTTTGCCAAGTACAGTTAGTCCTCTTGGAATTAGACCACACTCAGTAATTCCTTGTGCATTAACTGCAGCCTTCTGAGTTTACTGTTCTGATAGCTCACAAGTGTTTCATGCAATTCTATATCTTTGGGCTCTGGTGCAGCTACATCTGGCTCAAACTGAAATATGTTTAGCTGACCAGAATGGGTGTTTGCAGTTTAAACTGATGTGAGATTCCTTCTCCTTCTATCAGGCTGATTACCATGAATTCCGTTGCCTTAATTTCAGCTCTCCACGATTCTAGGAATAGGTCCTTGATTAAATGCTCGGAAACTAATCTATTTGTAGAGCTTCAGTTACAGTACAGTATACTAAATATAGACATAAGCCCAAATCAAAACCCTAGATCCCGGGTTATGGAGGTGCTTGAGATCCTTGCCCAAATTTAAATTTTGTTGCTTGGGCCCATCTCTAATTAAAGCTAATAAGCAAGATCCTCACTTGATATACCTCAGCATTTACACCAGGTGCGGATTTGGTTCAGTGGTGATCCGAGCGGCTGCAAAAAGCCTCTTATAGCTTCTTTGGTTCCTGATTCCAGTTTTAAATGGCAATACTGAATAATGCCTCAGGTCAATGGGGAATAGAACTCTCTAAGGAGCAGCAGGATAATTAAACCTGTTTGGTGTCTGAGAACTCTGAAATTGTAACTTGGGTGAGTTGAAAATGCTTATTTACATGCAAACCAGCCCAGTGGTTTGCTGATGACTTTGCATTGCTCACTCTGCTGGAGATGTTGCTATCTCTGGTCCTGTCCTCCTTTTTGCAACAGAGCAATGCTGAAGCCAGCTAAAGGTAATAAAAATAAATTCCCCTCAAGCTGTAAAACCTGAGAGACTGAGACCTGGCAGTGCAGAGAACTTTGCAGAAGCCTCATGACCAGACTCATTTACATCCTGCTCTGTTGGAGCTAAGGAAATGTTTTATGTGGCTAGCACTTGTGATGGACCAATAGCCCTGGAACCTGAAGTCTTCTAACTTGCCAACTGACCAGTTACTCTACATCATAGGGAACAACAATGGAAGCTTCTTCTACACCTTCCCCGGTAGCAACTTGGCTTGGCCCTCACTAGGTGGTCATTTGTAGGACTGATGTGCTCTACAGACCATTCAATCATTAGCCTCTCTGCTGAAACTCCCAAGAAGGACACCGGTCTACTAGGAACCCCACTGAGACCCACCCACTCAGTTCACCTTGGCTAATAATTTTCAGACAATAATGACTTGCAGTCACTGCTAGCCAAGGTTGGGGTTGAACCAGGGCTTTAAGGTGAAAAGCTGTGTAATGCCTCATCCTGGCAAGCTGCCCAGACACTAGCCTTTCCAACAGAGCTCCCTTTTGTCTTGGCTCATTACCACCCCTCCTGAGTTTCATAGCTAGCTCCCGGAAGAGTAAAGTAGACTCAATCTGATTTTTATTTTCCCTTTGTGTCTCTCCCATTCTTATGCTGAGCGCTGCTATCTGTCTCTGCTCTGAATGGCACCATGGGCAGTCACTTGCTCTGTGTCACTCTCAGCATACTTCACCTATGAACCAGATTATTGCCTTTAAAAATGGAGACGTCCCTTTCTATAGACGTTTCCACTGGAGACTAGTGGGTAATGTTATTGTAAACTCCCTCCATGGACAGCTCTGCTGGGAATGATCCCAATTTCCAGTCAGCTTTTGGAATTTGTATTGCATGTTGATAAAATAGCCCAAAATAGCTTCCATAAGCTGGGTGATGTTGGAGGGTTTTGTGTTTATTTCTGGGAAAAGTTTAAAAAAACAATAGGTCACACTGTAACTGAACAGGCCGTACGGTGGTGGTGGTGAAACGGGGGAATGATCACTCACCCAGGGATCTGATCTTTGGTGGTTTGATGAATTCAGCCTCTTTCTGCTTGTGAGCTGCTTACAATGTCCAGGAAGTTATTTGATAAAAGGAACAAGTCCAGCTTTACAGCAGGGAGTTGCAGAGCTGGCAAGGAAGGAGTGCTCATACAGCCCTGCCAACGCCTTATTTTTCTCTGCCTTCCAAGAACAACACAGTGTTCCATTGCCTGCCTCCCCCTCAGCTGGTGCTGGGAAGAGCAGCTGAGTTTAGCTCATTGTTCCTGGAAGTAACTGAGATTCTGAGCATTCTCTGCTGTCAGGATCTGCGTGCACAGAAAAAATGAGCAATTCTCAATTCTTCTCCCTCACTAGTGCACGTATAAAACTCTGCATCAAAAGAGACCACATAATTGTTCTCAGGGTCCTCAAAAATGTACAGGGCTCTCTCCCATAAGCCTGGAATTTGGGAGCAATTAGCATATTCAGACTATAATGTAACATCATGGACCCAATTCATCTGTGGTGTAACTCCAGTGAGTTCAGTAGAGTTCCACCAGGGCCAATTTTTTTTCTTTGTTTAGCAAATTGAAGCAACGTCAGCTGTTCAGCCAGTCCATATGATCTATCAGCCAACTATTCCACAGAGTCTGTGTTTGAAGAGAGACGGTGCCTTGCATCACAGAACAGGTGGAGCAAGGGGCTATTTGAATGCGACTACCCCAGGAGGTGGACTCCTCCTCTAAACAGTCAGTTCCATTGTGACTATGCCCTGGGGATACTGGAGAGGAGGGTATTCAAATGTTAATGCTACTTGAGGACACAAAAGATATTAATGCTACTTCACATCCGGCTATTAGGGCCATATCCAGACCTGGTGTGAGTGACTGACTGCAAACTCCATTGAATCAAATGAAGTTATAGTCACTTCTATCAGGTCTGAATTTGACCCATAGATAGGTGGATGGTTTGGGGAGTCATGTGACCTGGGTTTGTTTCCTGGCTGTGCCACAGACTTGCTGTGTGACCTTGTGCAAATCATAGCACCACCTGTTGCTCAAATAAATTTGTTAGTCTCTAAGGTGCCACAAGTACTCCTTTTCTTTTTGCGAATACAGACTAACTCGGCTGCTACTCTGAAGCCTATTGCTTCAGTTTCCCCATTTGTAAAATGGGCATAATGTTACAGAACTACCTTACGGGGGGGACAGTGAGGATTTATTAATGTCTGGAAGGTCCTCAGGGGGAAAGCACTATAGAAATACAAATTATTAATATGCCATTTGGGAGGTGCTCTCTGCGAGGCTGCTCAGTTCAGAGTCAGGGATAGAAGAGCTCTCTCTTCAGGCTAGCCCAGTGCTCTAATTGAGCAGCCATGTGAGAGATCTGCAGTCCAGTCCCACACTCTGTCCTTGATGTGCTATGCTCTTTTTAACTTCAATACAGAGCCGTGGCAGAGAAAGCTTTAAAATGAGTGATCAGTGAGGAAGTTAAAGCTAGAGCAATAGATTCCTTAGTTCCTGGAACAGAGTCTGGCAGGAACAGGTCTAGTAGTTGGGGTATGAGGACATTTTTCATAAGGTAGAGAGTCTGCAACAGGTCCTGATGGACAGGAGAATCTGACACTCAGATACTGCAGTGATGGATGGGCAGTACAAAACCCCGAGACAGACTAAAGACAAAAAAATTTTCTTCTCTTGGGATGCTAGTGTTTGATGGAAGGTTAAGGAGAGCCAAGGACAGGAAAGCCAGAGAGAGCCCTGCTGAAGTGTGTGGCTTTCCAGAAATCTAAGCCTGGGGCATTCAGGCCAGCTGGGGGACTGATGTGCTGGACATTGCTCTGGGGCAAACTATGGCAGATGCCCTGTCTTGGTTAGCTGTGGTGTGGAATGAGGGACCATCTGTGAATACTCTCATTGCTGCCTTCCTTGGTGTAACTGGTCTGCAGAAGAAGAGCCCAGGAGGTATTGCCATATCATCCACTCTGGGATTAGTTTATAGGAAAGTCCGTGTTCAAGAGGGAGAAAACCCACTCTGGTTTAATTTTATATGCTTAATACCTCATTCTCCCCCCTCCCACCCCCCCCCCCCCGCACACACACACAATGTCAACATGGGAACTTGCAGACATTCAGATTAAGGCTCTACTTTCAGCAGTCCCCAAACCTGATGATGTAAAGCTGCACCAAACAAACATTCTCCATACTCTGGAAGCCCTTCCCCAGAACACAGAGAACAAGTTGCATGGATACCCCTTTCTCCTTCTGCCCTCTGTATGGCCCATTACCAGAGAGCAGGCTCTGTGGGCTAGGGCAATAGCAAACTCTTTGCCCTTCCCTGTGCTCTGGGGATGTGTGTATGGCCCAGCCAGTGGCATTTGCATTATGATGCCAACAGCCTCAAACATCTGCTGTTGCTGCCGTACTTGAGTTCCACTGAGCAGCGGAGAAGGTGCCATGTCAGACCTGGGCTTGGTCTCAGGCTCTGGTTGTTCTCTTTATGGCTCAGCCCTCCTGTTACGTGTAGCCTCCTCTGGGTCTGTGTGAATTCTTGCTCTTGATGCGCTTCGTTGGGACCCTGACACAGCATTGACTGCGGTGTTGAGGAGCCTTTCAAGTTTCTTTCTTCGGCTGCCTTGATTCCTGGAATCGGCTCAGGCCAGGCAGCAGCTTGAAAAAACACTAACCAGAAAAATAAACACCCTTCAACTTGATGTGTTCCTATAAACGTTGCTGCAAAGGGAAAACCAGAGCAGTGCAGAAGAGCTGAGACATCCTGTGTGGTGAAGAGGTGCTGGCAGCTGAGTCAAACTCCTAGAACACAGCTAACTGAGAAAATCCCACCCATCCCTACACTCTGCTCCAGAGGCAGCTTCATTGAGATGCCATCATCATGGGAAGGGGAGGGGAAGGTAGGGGGCAGCATGACAGTGCCTGTCCAAAGTAGCATACTAACTAGGATTTCCCTACAGGTCTGTGATCTCACATGTTGCCTATGGTAACAACATGTTGCTGCTTCTCATTGCTGAGTAACAGTCTCTGACCTCTGCTTGCTCTTCTACCAGTTAGCGAGAGCTAATCATGCACACACACACTCACCACACCGCTAAACCAGTGACACTGTTCACAAAGCTGAGCAAAGAATTCCAACCAATTGAAATGCCTATAGAATTATGAATGAGTTGTCATTTCTCATTTTTCAGGGGTGATTGGGTATGTGGATTAAAAACAACTTTTTTTGTTTTTTTGTTAATAGAAATTCTGGAATCAGTTGCTCCCTGCTGAGACTAAAACACTGCTTCAGTATTCTCTTTCATAGAAGGCATGGCCCCATAACGCTAGTCCAGAAGAGCCTCTTTCATACTGCCATGATATGAATCTTAGAAATACCAAGCAGAGCATTTTTGTTATGACTGATATTAGAGGAGCACCTAGAGTACCCTACAGAGACTGGGGCTCCATGCACCATAGACACATACTGTGCCCAAAGCTCTTACATTCCAAATAGGCAAGACAGAGAAATGGTGGGAGGGGAAACAAAGAAGTTGGGGTATGTCTACTCTGCAGCTGGGAGCCAAGCAGACAGACTAGAGCTAAAAATAGCAATGTGGCCATCACAGCACTGACTAGCCACCTGACCTCAGACCCGGGGGACAGGTGGGTCTGAGCACCAGCGGTTAGCCTGAGCCGTCACTCCGGTTAACTATCCACTGCTGCTATTTGTAGCATAATACCTTGAGCCAGTCTCCTCAGGCTTGGAGGTTTGCTCCCCACAGCCCTAAGACATGCCCAAAGCAGGGAAGCCATTTGCCTGAGGTGATACAGCAGACTAGTGGCAGAAACAGGACTGGAACCCCAGTCTCCAGGGAGCCAGCCAGTTTAATATCAACACCACCTCTCAGTGTAGAGTTAGAGTGGGTTTCTAAAGAGCACAGAAACTGAAGATTCATCTCCTCCCACCTCAAGGCATAAATATTGTAGCAAATCTGCAGGCATCAGTCTTTGCGACAGCTGCTCAGCAGCATATCACGAGCACTCAGAACTCCAGGGCAAGTGGGACTAGAACTCAGCCCTCCTGTTCCAAAAAGCACAAGCCTTCTACAGCTTGAGCTAAAGACCACTTGTGCACACCCCTCTTTGAAAATCTATAGCAGAGCCATGCTTTCTGGGAAGCCCTCTCTAGAAAATATACCTATTAAAAACTAACTTTCCATGCAGCAAGGCCTGGATTTTCCCACCTCCCACTGTATCATGGGTTTTCCTGTGGATTTTAAGACAGATGAACTGGGAAAGAGAGAGAATAAAAGGTGCCTTTATAAAAGTGCTTGTGACAGGTTTGGGGGAGCTGCTGAGAAAGCACCTAGTTACAGCAGAAACATACTTGCATTCTCACCAGCACAGGAATATTACTGTGTTCAGGGGCAGTGAGCACTTGACAGTTTTCACAACCAATCTCTCTTTTCAATTGCTCAGACATTGCACAGATTCTTTTGGGGCAGGAATTTTCCAGGCCTGGTCTTGGCCCAGAGGAGAATAGTTTGTGGGGGGAGATGGTTGGTTGGTTGTTGTTTTGTTTTTAATGATGGAAACATGGTCTGCCAGTTTTGAGCTTGTGAAAATGTCTGAAAGCTTCCTGCACCAGTTAGCAGTAGTAAGATTAGTAATACTGTAGCACCCAGGAGCCCCAATCGTGGGCCAGGACCCTGCTGTGGTAGGTGCTGCACAAATGCAGCACAAGCCCATAGAACTGGCTCTGGCACCAGGTGGGGAATCTTCCTGGTGCTAATAATACCACGTGAGATTCCCCCAGTGCCCACCTTTGTGGTGAACAGGCATGAAATAGTAAATACCTAGAAACCCAATACCTAGAAATCCCTGGCTTTAGGGCTGTGCTGAGAATGAAGAGGGGCCCTTCCTCAGGCAGCTGCCCGCTTGCTTCCTGCTCTTTCTCTGCATGTCCTCAGCAATTTCTTCTTCTATTTTCCCTCCACCCTCCAAAGCCCTCAGTTCCCTTCATTCCCCTCCTGCTCTTTCGGGCTCTCCTCATCCCCTCCCTGCTTCCCTCCAGAGTTTCTCCTGCTCCCTCTAATATTTTCTTCTTCCACCATCCCCCTTCAGTGCTTCCCATCTCTCTCCCCCCCGACCCAGTTCTCCTCTTCCTGCTCTCCCATCTGTCCCAACCACTCTGGATGTCCCTTACTCCCTGTCTTTCCTTCTCATCCCTTTCATGCCTCACCCCCTTGAAATAGTCTCTTGTTCCCTCTCTTTTCCCTTTCTCTCCCACCCTTCAGCAGTCTCTCTGCTCTTTCCCCTTAACCCCCCTTCTGACTGCTTTTCACTATGGCCTTTGCACTTGTGTCCCCTGTGCAACCAAGAAGGAGCAAGTAGACTAAACAAGAGGCTTCTGCCAAATCATTGCAGAGCTCTTGATAAATTCAGTGCTTCTGCTGCTCCTTGTTCGTCTGGCAACATGGCAGGCAGCCCAGCATCCTGACTCCCACTTGATGAGCTCACCAGGAGCTGTGGTAGTTTATTCTAAGAAATCAGCTAACATACAGTACTCAATAGAGATACCCCTCCCCTGGGAGAATCAGCAGAATTAAGATGTTCAGTGAGCTGTCTTGGGGATTACACAATCTTATCACCTCTGCAAGGCCTTGGAGAACAAGACTAGCACTACATGCACTGAGTCACACTTCCCCCTGAAACAGTGCAGGTTCCTTGACTCATATCCTTTCACAGGAGCGCTGCTTTCTTACATCTCTGTAGCCAGATGCCCCAGTGCAAGCACAACAGAAACAGAGAAGTGAAGGCAGCTGGGGCTTTAAACCAGAATGGAAATTCCAACAGGCTCCACTAAAATCCTCCTATTTGTCCCCATTGATTTTAAGTGGAGAACCAGTCCCCCAGGAGCCAGTACACAACAGACCCGTTCATTGTGCTGTGGAAGGCGATAAAGATTGTTGGTCAGTGTATGGTAACTAACAGGAGCTAGCTGAAAATTTTCTCCTATTCTTTTTACTAGGAAATAGTCCTTTACACACCCCAAAATGATAATGCACACAAAGGCACACACTTTAGGACAGGAAGTTTATTAACAGTCATCATCCTGCATAATCTGGATATAGCATGATGAGTTGAACTGGAAAAAGAGGGTCAGGTTCCTTGAGGGACTGCATTTGGTGTGATATCAGGGGCTCAGGCATGCAAACTGAGCCAGGCTCTTGCCAGACACACACACACCTCTCAGCAAGTAATAATGGCTTCTATGGATGGTCAGTAAAGAGTGCCTTCCTACACCGCTAGCTCTGTCGACACAGCGTCTGCAAGTACCTAGCATTGACACAGAGCATCACTCTGAAGCAGTGAGTGGTGCAGTGTCTGTTGGAGTTGCTGTCACTCTTTGGTATTTTTCTTAAAGCCCCAGCTCCTGGACTCATGTGATTAGGTGAGAATCTCAGCTTTCATTTCTATTGTATATATATATATATATATATATATATATATATATATATATATATATATATAAAGATATTTCAAGCCCTTATGATTGCAGAGAAAAGCATGTAGGCATGGCTGTGTAATGGCTTTGTATTGCAGGAAGAACCTGGGTGGGGCCTACACACATTGTTTGCACTGGCAGTTTTATGGAATCTCCCACCAGTGAGAACACCAGTACAGGCAGGGGCCCCTGTTGTTTTTGCCATCATGTTATCCAGACCTGCTTTGAGAAGCCTGCCAAATTCAGGCTGGAAATAAGGCACACATTTTTAGCAATTGGAGCAATTAACCATTGGAATAATTTACCAAGGTTCGTGGTGGATTCTTCATCACTGACAATTTTTAAAACAAGACTGGATAGTTTTCTAAAAGGTCTGCTCTAGGAGTTATTTTGGGGAAGTTCTACGGCCTGTGCGATACAAAACATCAGACTAGATGAGCACAATCATCCCGCCTTGCCTTGGAATATATGAAACATGATAAAATCTCCTAAGCCCTGTCTGCATAGCACCCCCACTATTGCTATCATAGCATAGGCTGTAGCGGGAGATTTCCCAACAATTGTCACTATAGACACAGCACAGGTGTTCTTGTAATTTTGCATCATGAAGCCAGGGCTCAGGGTAGTTCAGTTCTTTCTGTCTCAGAATTCATTATAAGAGAGTTGGCAAAATGGAACGTCCTTTCTGATGTGTTGAAGTCTAACTTAACAGAGCAGGAGGGAGTACATTCAGTACTTATCTGAGAACACTGGAAGGATCTTAAGGAAAGAGCTGGAGAATGAACAACATGCCCAGCTGCTTCTTTTGGGAGTTTGCTTGTATTTTGGCTGAAGAACATGAGCAGGCAGTAGCATTATATTCAGAGTCTTCATTGAGTACTTTTTTTTTTTCCAGCTTCAGAAGAGTATGTTCTTGAGTAAAGATTTCCTCACACTACCCAGGTAATAAGTAGTGACCTGGTTTAGTTTTCCAGGAAGTTCAGCTTTCTCTATTTAAGTGTGGTGACCAAGCTGTGAGTTTAAGTACTGACAGTCCTGTTCTATCTTTCAGATTATATGTTACTGGGAATCGGAGTAGACTTTGGCCTAGGGTGAGGTTATAGTGTTCTGCCACTCTGGCAGTAGAGATGATAGAGGAAAGGGCTATTTGCCAGCCATCAGGAGTGTGTTCTTCTCTGACTTGGTAGCTGCTAATAGCTCAAAAACTCCACTAGCCAGCGGTGATGACCCCATGTCTCAGTATGGAGATAATTGTCCTGCATTCCATCCAGTTATGATTTTACAAAGTAAGCAGGGCCTTCACAGAAGTGTTCAAACAAAAGTAGCGCTGCCCTTGGAAGTCATTCTCTATGAAGCCATGTATTAATTTCAGATTCCTAAGAAGGGTAAAGACACTCCCAACTTCTGTCTTATATACTCCTATATTTGGAGAATGGAACCCAGAGCCTTGTATCCCACTTCAAGAGTAGAAGAATCATTGTGGTACACCTGAGAGTGGAGCATCAGCAAGGGAGGGAATTCCCTGTAGCAAGTGCCCAGGGCATTGCTTAAAAGCCAGGAATTCAAAATGTAGGCAGATTCTAATTCCAACAGCCTGCAACTGTAGGCATCTCAAACTGGGAGAGCTCTCAACAGCTAGTTATCCTGTCAATCCGTACATGCATATGTGACTCTGTCATTGCACTTTATTCTGATTCCTTTGTGAGCCTTGGGCATTTAAAGGCAAAAGTTAGAAGTTGCAATGGATGGTTTAATTCCAGCTTGTAATGTCTGTCTACAGCAGGGGTCAGCAACCTTTCAGAAGAAGTGTGCCGAGTTTTCATTTATTCACTTTAATTTAAGGTTTCACGTGCCAGTAATACATTTTAATGTTTTTAGAAGGTCTCTTTCTATAAGTCTATAATATATAACTAAACTATTGTTGTATATAAAGTAAATAAGGCTTTTAAAATATTTAAGAAGTTTCCTTTAAAATTAAATTAAAATGCAGAGCCCCTGGACAAGTGGCCAGGACCCAGGCAGTGTGAGTGCCACTGGACATCAGCTCGCTTGCCGCCTTTGGCACACGTGCCATAGATTGCCTACCCCTGGTCTACAGTCTTATTCTGCCTGCACTAACCTAAACTTAAAGGGCCAGATACTAGGCCCCCTCCCAAGTGCCCTAATTAAGGCAGAAACTGAGACTATCCCGAGTTGACATAGCCAGCCCAGCCCATACTCCTATTTCCCCTGACATAAGAAACATTCCAGGGGTGGTGAGTATGGGAGCAGCAAGAGGGGAAAGAGTGAAGCACAATGTGCCCAGTTGTGATCCTGTGTGGCACAGCAGTCCTGCTGAGTTTAGTCTCTTAAACCAGTTTGGCCCCTGGCTGCACCAGGTTGAAGGAGTTGGAAAGGTGTCATAGTACCACCTAATCTCCTCCCTCTCCTACTTCTCCAGCATCACTGAGAGTTACACTGGCACATGTGGAGATCCATCCCCAAATGCAACATTGTCTCTGCAGGCAGGCAGGGTTTTTTCTCTCCTAGTATCCCTGACATAGCAATAGGTTTTTGCTATATGTCACACTCCAGGAAAGAGAGGCCATTCCTGCCCTGCAGATCTTGCCATCTAAATAATTCAAGACAAATGAACACTAGATAAGATACAGGGCAAGAATTCAGGAAGGGATCGTTAGGAGATGATTAATGATGCAAAGAGCGGTGGGAGATCATTTATTCAGTTGGAGAGACACTTTGAATTTTCATTTGGAAATCTTGAAATTCTTGGGATGGGAAGGTGACTTTTCTCCCAAGCACTGGGGTGTGTTTGGAAATACAATCCAAATTAGAGTTTGCTACACAACTGTCTCTGTGCCTCAGCCCGACAAGCCAGCAGAAGGGAAAGACTGTTCAAGCGAACAAAAAAGCAGTTTTGACGTCAACGCCGGGGAGTGTTGCCCTGACAATGGAAGGTGGAGCAGGGGAAGGAATCTGCAGTTAATAGGCTCTGGACTGGAGTGTACCTTGGCAGAAGGATGGCGACTGCTCCTAGTTTCTAGGAATAATAGGTCATTTCTGTGTTACTCTCCCTGGCACAAGTTATGTGAGTCAGGTTTCAATTCACCTTCCCCCACAATAAAGTCAGTAGTCCTGGCAAGCTCTAATTTCGGGTTTCTCAACCTGTAGGTCGGGACCCAAAATTGGGTTGCTAGAATGTTTCAAAGGGTGGCGTGACAGCTCCTGTGACTCCTGTCCAACAGGGCTGGCTGGGCTTGCTTCCCAACTCCAGGCACTGCAACCTATGGGGTCCCAGCGCCACTGAGGATTAGCCCAGCCATCATGATGACAGGAGTGCGTGTAGGCCAAATTTGAGTGAATCGCACTGCAACCCCGTGAGCCAGGTCAAAACTCCACTCAGACAAATCTGATCCAGTCTGAGAGTGGGGCCAATCCTGAGCAGTGCTGCAACCCTGGAGGTTGCAATGCTTGGAGCGGAGAGCCAAGCCCAGCCAGCCCCACAGCACAGGAGCTGCCACTGTGGGGTGAGTGCTGGGCAGGGCCCAATCCACTCGGGGGACAGGACCTGACTGAAATCACCCCAGGGCCTCCACCCCAGACTATTTACTGGGTCATGACAGGCGATAAACATTGACAAATGGGTCCTAAGCCCAAAAGGTTGAGAACCACTGCTTTGTATTTCCAAACACCCAGTGTTTGGAAATACATCTGGACCCATGGAAAAGAAGCCTTTGAGGAATTCCACCATGATTTCAACAATTTCCATCCCACCATCAACCTCAGCCTGGACCAGTCCACACAAGAGATCCACTTCCTGGACACTACGGTGCTAATAAGCGATGGTCACATAAACACCACCCTATATCGGAAACCTACTGACTGCTATTCCTACCTACATGCCTCTAGCTTTCATCCAGATCGCACCACACGATCCATTGTCTACAGCCAAGCTCTACGATATAACCGCATTTGCTCCAACCCCTCAGACAGAGACAAACACCTACAAGATCTCTATCATGCATTCTTACAACTACAATACCCACCTGCTGAAGTGAAGAAACAGATTGACAGAGCCAGAAGAGTACCCAGAAGTCACCTACTACAGGACAGGCCCAACAAAGAAAATAACAGAACGCCACTAGCCATCACCTTCAGCCCCCAACTAAAACCTCTCCAACGCATCATCAAGGATCTACAACCTATCCTGAAGGACGAGCCATCACTCTCACAGATCTTGGGAGACAGCCCAGTCCTTGCTTACAGACAGCCCCCCAACCTGAAGCAAATACTCACCAGCAACCACACACCACACAACAGAACCACTAACCCAGGAACCTATCCTTGCAACAAAGCCCGTTGCCAACTCTGTCCACATATCTGTTCAGGGGACACCATCATAGGGCCTAATCACATCAGCCACACTATCAGAGGCTCGTTCACCTGCGCATCTACCAATGTGATATATGCCATCATTTGCCAGCAATGCTCCTCTGCCATGTACATTGGTCAAACTGGACAGTCTCTACGTAAAAGAATAAATGGACACAAATCAGACGTCAAGAATTATAACATTCAAAAACTAGTCAGAGAACACTTCAATGTCTCCGGTCACTCGATTACAGACCTGAGAGTGGCTATTCTTCAACAAAAAAGCTTCAAAAACAGACTCCAGCGAGAGAGTGCTGAATTGGAATTAATTTGCAAACTGGATACAATTAATTTAGGCTTGAATAGAGACTGGGAATGGATGAGTCATTACACAAAGTAAAACTATTTCCCCATGTTATTTCTCCCCCCCACCTCCCCCACTGTTCCTCAGACATTCTTGTTAACTGCTGGAAATGGCCTACCTTGCTTGTCACCATGAAAAGTTTTCCTCCTTTCCCCCCCCCTCCTGCTAGTGATGGCTCATCTTAAGTGATCACTCTCCTTACAGTGTGTATGATAAAACCCATTGTTTCATGTTCTGTGTGTGTGTATATAAATCTCCCCACTGTATTTTCCACCAAATGCATTCGATGAAGTGAGCTGTAGCTCACGAAAGCTTATGCTCAAATAAATTTGTTAGTCTCTAAGGTGCCACAAGTACTCCTTTTCTTTTTGCGAATAGAGACTAACACAGCTGCTACTCTGAAACCAAACACCCAGTGGTTCTCAAACAGGGAAACCAAGGGGGGTATGCAGAGGTCTTCCAGCGGGTACATCAACTCATCTAGATATTTGTCTAGTTTTACAACGGACGACATAAAAAGCACTAGGGAAGTCAATAAAAACTAAAATTTCATACAGACAATGACTTGTTTATACTGCTCTATATACTGTACACTGAAATGTAAGTACAATATTTATATTCCAATTGATTTATTTTATAATTATATGGTAAAAATGAAAACTCAGCAAATTTTCAGTAATAGCATGCTGTGACACTTGTATTTTTATGCCTGATTATGTAAGCAAGTAGTTTTTAAGGGAGATGAAACATGGGGAATACACCAGACAAATCAGACTCCTGAAAGGGGTACAGTAAACTGGAAAGATTGAGAACCACTGCTGTAACCCACATCCCCCACACTCCTTTCCACTAAGCAACTGTGCATGTCATTGTTCCTTTCCTTGCTTTGATCAGTTTGTTTCACGTAGCATTCTTTCAATAGAGCTTTCGTTGGAAGAATGTGTTGTACTGCAGTGCACGTGTGTGTACCACAGCTCTCTGCTGGATAGAATCAGAACTGTTAAGTTGCTTGTATGTAGTCCCTGTACTGCTAACAGCTAAAGGAGAATCTCTCTTAACTCAAATGAGAGGGGCCTGTGGACAAGAGTTCTGTCCTTCTGAAGTTCCGAATGGCTACAGTGTAACAGTGACGACTGTGAAGTTCTGGGAAGCTGGGATTTGTTACAGTACATGTACTGCTTACATTAAAATGCAGTTGAAGAGTCCCTGCCACTCTCAGGCAAACTTTAAAATTACTAAGGCTGGACCAAATCCCCATGAAGCTGGTGTGTAGTTTGTTTTGTACTTTCCTTTCCCATCTCTGCATAGATTCCTGTGTATCAGTGAATACTGGTTCCCTGTCCAGTCCCCCTGGACGAAGAGCCCTGAATCCGAACACTTTGGAAAATCTGAATCTGAACTCCATGGTTCAGGCCCACTGCACTTTGAAATCTGCCACTGTTTGGCAAAGGCCCCTTAAGATGCAATTCTGTATGGCTGCATGCAAGCCAGGATATTTAAGGTTAAAGCTCAGAGTCTGTTGTTCACTCACTGCTACCCTGTCCTCAATTCACTTTGTTGATTCTAAGTATAGAATAAAGATCGTATGCAGACCCTCCTCACATGTTTACTCAGTCCAGTGCTGTATATAGGTAAAGGGGAGCAAGCTAAGGTTTCAGAGTAGCAGCCGTGTTAGTCTGTATTCGCAAAAAGAAAAGGAGTACTTGTGGCACCTTAGAGACTAACAAATTTATTAGAGCATAAGCTTTTGTGAGCTACAGCTCACTTCATCGGATGCATGCAGTGGAAAATACAGTGCGGAGATTTATATACACACCCAGAGAACATGAAACAATGGGTTTTATCATACACACTGTAAGGAGAGTGATCACTTAAGATGAGCCATCACTAGCAGCAGGGGGGGGGAAAGGAGGAAAACCTTTCATGGTGACAAGCAAGGTAGGCCATTTCCAGCAGTTAACAAGAACATCTGAGGAACAGTGGGGGGTGGGGTGGGGGGAAAAATAACATGGGGAAATAGTTTTACTTTGTGTAATGATTCATCCATTCCCAGTCTCTATTCAAGCTTAAGTTAATTGTATCCAGTTTGCAAATTAATTCCAATTCAGCAGTCTCTCGTTGGAGTCTGTTTTTGAAGTTTTTTTGTTGAAGGATAGCCACCCTCAGGTCTGTAATCGAGTGACCAGAGACATTGAAGTGTTCTCTGACTAGTTTTTGAATGTTATAATTCTTGACGTCTGATTTGTGTCCATTTATTCTTTTACGTAGAGACTGTCCAGTTTGACCAATGTACATGGCAGAGGGGCATTGCTGGCAAATGATGGCATATATCACATTGGTAGATGCGCAGGTGAACGAGCCTCTGATAGTGTGGCTGATGTGATTAGGCCCTATGATGGTGTCCCCTGAACAGATATGTGGACAGAGTTGGCAACGGGCTTTGTTGCAAGGATAGGTTCCTGGGTTAGTGGTTCTGTTGTGTGGTGTGTGGTTGCTGGTGAGTATTTGCTTCAGGTTGGGGGGCTGTCTGTAAGCAAGGACTGGCCTGTCTCCCAAGACCTGTGAGAGTGATGGGTCGTCCTTCAGGATAGGTTGTAGATCCTTGATGATGCGTTGGAGAGGTTTTAGTTGGGGGCTGAAGGTGATGGCTAGTGACATTCTGTTATTTTCTTTGTTGGGTCTGTCCTGTAGTAGGTGACTTCTGGGTACTCTTCTAGCTCTGTCAATCTGTTTCTTCACTTCAGCAGGTGGGTATTGTAGTTGTAGGAATGCATGATAGAGATCTTGTAGGTGTTTGTCTCTGTCTGAGGGGTTGGAGCAAATGCGGTTATATCGTAGAGCTTGGCTGTAGACAATGGATCGTGTGGTGCGATCTGGATGAAAGCTAGAGGCATGTAGGTAGGAATAGCAGTGAGTAGGTTTCCGATATAGGGTGGTGTTTATGTGACCATCGCTTATTAGCACCATAGTGTCCAGGAAGTGGATCTCTTGTGTGGACTGGTCCAGGCTGAGGTTGATGGTAGGATGGAAATTGTTGAAATCATGGTGGAATTCCTCAAGGGCTTTTTTTCCATGGGTCCAGATGATGAAGATGTCATCAATGTGTAGCGCAAATAGAGTAGGGGCATTAAGGGACGAGAGCTGAGGAAGCGTTGTTCTAAGTCAGCCATAAAAATGTTGGCATACTGTGGGGCCATGCGGGTACCCATTGCAGTGCCGCTGATTTGAAGGTATACATTGACCCCAAATGTGAAATAGTTATGGGTGAGGACAAAGTCACAAAGTTCAGCCACCAGGTTAGCCGTGACATTATCGGGGATACTGTTCCTGACGACTTGTAGTCCATCTTTGTATGGAATGTTGGTGTAGAAGGCTTCTACATCCATAGTGACTAGGATGGTGTTTTTAGGAAGATCACCAATGGATTGTAGTTTCCTCAGGAAGTCAGTGGTGTCTCAAAGATAGCTGGGAGTGCTGGTAACGTAGGGCCTGAGGAGGGAGTCTACATAGCCAGACAATCCTGCTGTCAGGATGCCAATGCCTGAGATGATGGGGCGTCCAGGATTTCCAGGTTTATGGATCTTGGGTAGCAGATAGAATACCCCAGGTCGGGTTTCTAGGGGTATGTCTGTGCGGATTTGTTCTTGTGCTTTTTCGGGGAGTTTCTTGAGCAAATGCTGTAGTTTCTTTTGGTAACTCTCAGTGGGATCAGAGGGTAATGGCTTGTAGAAAGTGGTGTTGGAGAGCTGCCTAGTAGCCTCTTGTTCATATTCCGACCTATTCATGATGACGACAGCACCTCCTTTGTCAGCCTTTTTGATTATGATGTCAGAGTTGTTTCTGAGGCTGTGGATGGCATTGTGTTCTGCACGGCTAAGGTTATTGGGCAAGTAATGCTGCTTTTCCACAATTTCAGCCCGTGCACGTCGGCGGAAGCACTCTATGTAGAAGTCCAGTCTGCTGTTTCGACCTTCAGGAGGAGTCCAGCCAGAATCCTTCTTTTTGTAGTGTTGGCAGGAAGGTCTCTGTGGGTTAATATGTTGGTCAGAGGTGTGTTGGAAATATTCCTTGAGTCGGAGACGTCGAAAATAGGATTCTAGGTCACCACAGAACTGTATCATGTTTGTGCGGGTGGAAGGGCAAAAGGAGAGGCCCCGAGATAGGACAGATTCTTCTGCTGGCTTAAGAGTATAGTTGGATAGATTAACAATATTGCTGGGTGGGTTACGGGAACCACTGTTGTGGCCCCTTGTGGCATGTAGTAGTTTAGATAGCTTAGTGTCCTTTTTCTTTTGTAGAGAAGCAAAGTGTGTGTTGTAAATGGCTTGTCTAGTTTTTGTAAAGTCCAGCTACGAGGAAGTTTGTGTGGAAGGTTGGTTCTTTATGAGAGTTTCCAGTTTTGAGAGCTCATTCTTAATCTTTCTCTGTTTGCTGTAGAGGATGTTGATCAGGTGGTTCCGCAGTTTCTTTCAAAGTTGTGGCACAAGCTGTCAGCATAGTCTGTGTGGTATGTAGATTGTAATGGATTTTTTACCTTCAGTCCTTTTGGTATGATGTTCATCTGTTTGCATTTGGAGAGGAAGATGATGTCTGTCTGTATCCGTACAAATTTTTTCATGAAGTTGACAGATTTCCACTCTATACGGCTAAATTCAGTGCCTTGCATAATGACAGGTTTCAGAGTAGCAGCTGTGTTAGTCTGTATTCGCAAAAAGAAAAGGAGTACTTGTGGCACCTTAGAGACTAACAAATTTATTTGAGCATAAGCTTTCATGAGCTACAGCTCACTTCATCGGATGCATTTGGTGGAAAATACAGTGGGGAGATTTATATACATACACAGAGAACATGAAACAATGGGTTTTATCATGTAAGGAGAGTGATCACTTAACAGACTCCAACGAGAGACTGCTGAATTGGAATTAATTTGCAAACTGGATACAATTAACTTAGGCTTGAATAGAGACTGGGAATGGATGAGTCATTACACAAAGTAAAACTATTTCCCCATGTTATTTCTCCCCCCCCACCCCACCCTCCACTGTTCCTCAGATGTTCTTGTTAACTGCTGGAAATAGCCTACCTTACTTGTCACCATGAAAAGTTTTCCACCTTTCCCCCCGCTGCTGCTGGTGATGGCTCATCTTAAGTGATCACTCTCCTTACAGTGTGTATGATAAAACCCATTGTTTCATGTTCTCTGGGTGTGTATATAAATCTCCACACTGTATTTTCCACTGCATGCATCCGATGAAGTGAGCTGTAGCTCACGAAAGCTTATGCTCAAATAAATTGTTAGTCTCTAAGGTGCCACAAGTACTCCTTTTCTTTTTGCAAGCTAAGGTCGTTCTTCCCAGGGAATTTCTTGCCTTTTGATTTTGGGCCAGGAGGAAAAACAAGTGCATTTTTCATTTACTTACGTAACGTTTGCCCTTAATTAAATAGCTGATATGACATGGACAAAAAATCCATAAGATTGCCATCGGCTTTATTGAAAGGAAGTGTCCCCTAACCATAGTTGAGCTTGCCTGTCTATTTGAATAGTTAGAAAACTCCTAGTGGTGGCTCTGATTGGCCAATGTCATGGACTCAGCAATATTTGTTGGGGTAAAAAAAATTTTTTTTTTTTTGCATTCTAAGGATAGATTTTCAAAGTACCCAGCGGGGATGCATTGCTAGCTGTACTGTGAGGATGTAAAATGCTCTTAACCTTATAACTCTATGTTCTAGCACAGAGCAAAACCAAGCAGTTACATTGGACAAATGGCTGCATCATTTTTAATGAAACATACATACTGGATTGATGCTGGTGATATATTTGACAATGTAAATGTTCTGGGCTGAGCATTGCCATTGGCTGAATTTATGTATTGAAATTAGTAGAAGTAGGTATTAGTTTTTCCCTCTCTCCATAGTATTCTTGGAATGGTGATGAATATACTGTCCTGTCATGTATTCCATATTGTAGTCTGATCTTGAGTTTCCCTGGCCATGAGGACTCACCAGTTCCATCCTGTTTGACTGTTACTGCTTTATAGATTAGTAATGTGAGATTACTATTTTAGTTCATATAGGACCAAAGAGGTGGGGGAACCCTCATCTGTGAGAACATTGCGACTGACTCTGGAAAGGTTTATTCTGTGAATTAAGGGTAGGTCTCCCAGCCATTCTTAACTGCTGTAACACAAAAACTGGAGGACTGGTAAATAAGAAAGAGGACAGGTCACTGATACAGAGTGAACTGGATCACGTGATTAACTGGGTGCAAACAAACAATATGCATTTTAATACAGCTAAATGTGAAGTCATACATCTAGGAACAAAGAATGCAGGCCATACTTACAGGATGGGATGCGAGGGTGGGGGGAATTATTCTGGGAAGTGGTGACTCTGAAAAAGATTTGGGAATCATGGGGGATAATCAGTTAAACATGAGCTCCCAGTGCAATGCTGGGGACAAAAGGGCTAATACAATCCTAGATGCGTAAATGGGGGAATCTTGAGTAGGAGTAGTAGAGAGGTTCTTTTATCTCTGTTTTTGGCACTGGTTGGAATGCTGTTGGAGTACTGTGTCCAGTTATGGTATCCACAATTCAAAAAAGACGTTGACAAATTGGAGAGGGTTCAGAGAAGAGCCATGGGAAACGATTAAAGGATTGGAAAAGATGTCTTAAAACTAGTGATAGACTCAAGGAGCGCAATCTGTTTAGTTTAACAAACAGAAACATATAAGCAAAAAGAACAGGAGTACTTGTGGCACTTTAGAGACTAACAAATTTATTACAGCATAAGCTTTCATGGGCTACAGCCCAAGGAGTGACAAGTGCCTACTTGGAGAACAAATATTTGCTATTGGGCTCTTTAATTTAGTAGACAAAGATAGAACGAGATCCAATGACTGGAAGTTGAAGCTGGATAAATTTGGACCAGAAATAAAGTGCACATTTTTACAGATTACCATTTACCAAGGGTTGTGGTGGATTCTCTGTCACTGGCAATTTTTAAATCAGAAATGGATAGTCTTCTAAAAGATCTGCTCTAGTTCAAACAGGAGATAATTCAGGGAATTTTTATGTCCCATCTTATGCAGGGGGGCAGACTAGAATAGATGATCACACTGGTTACTTCTGGCCTTAGAATCTATAAATACATTCCGAGAGTCCTAATCCCCAAGCCCTTGCTCTCAGCAGCAGACAACACCATCTCTAGATAGAGATCTACACACACAGCACTGTGCATTGTAGCAGCACTGCTCATGCTGCTATAATTAAGCGTTTCCTCACTAGCTTTTATCTAACTTCTCTGACCTTAAAGGATCATAGTAGTTCTCTATTGCTGCCTTCACACGCACATGTATACCACCAATGAGAAATGCTGAAAATAGGTTCTGTCTTGTAATAATTTTAGTGGAGCATGAGCCACAGTGCTGCCTAAACCCATATGGACCATAATGAACAGGTGGCATATTTGGGGACCTATAACCCCTTTAGAGCCAAATGCTTCCCTTAAAAATATTGGGCCTGTTTCTGCTCTCACTTGCATTGGATTTACATCATTGTCCTCAGGCCTTCTTTGTTTAGTGGCACCTTCTCCTCTTGCCCAAAGGGAAAGGGCTGAATTTAAGGTAAGTTCACGAAGTGTAGGTATTTTAAAAGCCTGGGCCAATCAGGCTTATGACTGGGAGTTCTACAACTCTTCAAGCAGACAAGTCTAGGAGTATAATGGAATGCTAAACTGTATAGTGCTGTTCAGCCACTGGATAGTGCTGTGTGTAAAATACCTTATTTAAACTAACCTCAGCCACACCTAGCAGAGCACTAAAGAATCTTATGATGAACACAGCTGATGCATATCTCCCTCAGAAGTAAGCTCTGTAGTAAGTCTGTATCTGACACAAGAACATGGCATGGTGTCAAAAGTAAACTAAGAAGAGAAACAGAAGGAAAACAGCAACAAAGGTTGCAAACAGGAGGAACAAAGCAACAAAGGTTGCAGGATCTCATCAGCATGCCATTCTTCTATGACCCAGGGAATTTCGGCTTTGACAAACCTTCCCAACAGACATACTGGAAGCAATATTTTGCAAGGTTTCACATTGCAAATAAGCTCCACAAAGAAACTGGAAATATATGACTGTATTCTTCAATTTATGCTATGCAGAAGCAGGCAGTGCATATCTTTGAATTCTTTGACTTTTGAAGATAGTCACAGAGATGACTGTGAAAGGGTTCTGGTTGTGTTTGATGCATGCTTTATACTTCAAAGAAATTTGGCTTGTGAAAAAGCATGTTTTCACCAGAAAATTCAAGAAATGGGGGAAATATTGAATGTTTATAAGAGCTCTGCATCCATTGGCTGAAAATTGATTTTTTGGGGAATGCAAATTATGAAAAGATAAGAGACAGGCTAGTTATTGGGTTAACATAAAAATCTTTCACAGCAGTTACAACTGAAGTCAGACCTAATCCTAGCCACAGATGTACAGAAAGCAAAGCAGTCTGAATTAGTCAAACAACAGAACAAAAGGCGGGAGCAACTTGAAAAACCTGAAACTAGCTTAGACGCTATAGACAGATACTTGAGTGTTAAAAGACATTATCGTAAAACCCCTGAGGCCAGAAGAGAGAATGCCCAGACTAAGAGGGACAAATTTCAGCCTACGTGCACAAGTATGGAAGAAGTCATGTCCCCAGAGATGATGCATGTTCTACCAGAGACACACAGTATAATAAATGAATGAAATATGGACATTTTCTAGCTGTTTGCTTTACCAAAGCAGTCAGGAAGTTGACTCATATTACAGACAACCAGGAGCCAGTGTTTCTGGAATCTGTCACTTGCAGTGACACAGAGCTTGCTGGAGAGTGAAACTGAATATTCATGGCAAGATTATTGACTTTAAAATTGGCTCAGGAGCAAATTTCACAGCCATCTCGGACGGGATTTACAATAATCATCAACCCCTCCTAGAGCTGAAGTCACCTAACACAGCTCTGACTAGCCCTGGAGGTATTCTGAACTGTGTGGGCCAGTTCATCATAGAAACAACTTGCAAAAGCTATGCATTTAGAGTGTACATGATCAAAGGATTACACACCAACAGCCTTCTCAGCCACAGTGTGGTAGCCATGATGGGCTTAGTGAGAAAGGTGGAAGAACTTTATGAAATATTCAGTGATATTGAACTTTTGAAAGAAAATCCAGTACAAATAACCTAAAGAGGCAATGCTGAACCATATAATGTACATACACCTCACATGATTCCAATCCCAGTACTTCATAAAACAGAAACTGAGTTAAAGAGAATGGAATGGATTGGCATAATCGAGAAAATCTCTGCCAACAGCATGGAGCGCCACAGTGGTACCATTTATGAAGACAAATGGGAAAATACAAATCTGTGTGGATCTTAAAAGACTTAATGAAGCAGTTGTGAGAGAAAGCTATATCCTCCCAAGACTGGATGACTTCCTCCCCAAAGTGAAAGGAGCTACAGTATTCTCCAAGCTGGATGCCTCGAGCGGATTCTGAGAAATTCCTTTAGCCAAAGAAAGCACTAAACTGACTGCATTTATCACATCCTTTGGGAGAGTTTGCTTTCAAAGATCACCATTTGGGATTACCAGTGCACCTGATATTTTCCAAAGTATGTCAAAGAATATCGGAGTTGCAGTTTTCATGAATGATATTTTGATATATGGATCTTCGATGGAAAAACATAACAAAACCCTCAACAAAGTCCTAAGACTAATCAGTCATTGTGGACTGAAGCTAAACAAGGAAAAATGCATTTTTCACCTACCCCAAAGCGAGTTTTGGGGACAGACAATAAACAAAGATGAAATCAGTCCTAGCCCTGAAAAAGTAAAAGCAATTTGAGAATTGAATGCACCAACTAATGTACCAGAACTGAGACAGCTCACGAAAGCTTATGCTCAAATAAATTTGTTAGTCTCTAAGATGCCACAAGTACTCCTTTTCTTTTTATCCTGGGGATGGTAAATTACCTTTGTCAATGCTCACAAGACCTTTCTACAGTGATAAAACCATTGAGGTAAACAAAATTATCTCAATAACTCCAGTTCTCAAGTACTATGTTGTGAACAAACCCACCATGGTCAGTGTGAGTGCAAGCAGCTATGGCCTAGGGCAGTGGTTCTCAAACTTTTGTACTGGTGACCCCTTTTGCATAGCAAGCCCATGAGTGCAACCCCCCCCTTATAAATTAAAAACAATTTTTTATATATTTAACACCATTATAAATGCTGGAGGTATTGGGGTGAAGGCTGACCGCTTGCAACCCCCCTTGTAATAACCTTGTGACCCCCTGAGGGGTCCCAACCCCCAGTTTGAGAACTTCTGGCCTAGGTGGTGTATTGTTGCAACAATATGGGTCTGAGTGGAAGCCAATTGCATTTTGCTCTCGCATACTCACAGAAGCAGAAAAATGATATGCACAGACTGAAGAGGGGTGCCTGGCAAGCGTATGGGCATTAATTACAGATATCTGTGTGGATTGGATTCATTTATACTGATGATAGACCACTAACCGCTTGTAACCCTCAACAATGGAAAAGACTTGAATCAAACACCACTGAGATGATAACATCTATTTTTCGGGTTAATGTGATTTAACCCTGTTGCTAAATATGATCCTGGGAAAAAACTGGTAGTAGCAGATACTCTGTCATGGAGCCCTGTGTCAGAAAAGAGACTACACCAGTTATAGAAAGCAACCTTGACAGACACACTACTTCAGGAAGTTCTAAGTTACATTAGAGCCAGCTGGTCCAACTATCTAAAGGACAACAAGGAAGTGACAAGAGACTGCTTTGCAAAGCATGGACAATTAAGTGAATCAAAATGGACTTACAATTAAAGGCAATTGCATCTTAATTCCAAACAAAATGAGAGGAGAAATCCTAAACCTTATCCATGAAGGACGTCAAGAATTAACTAAATGCTGCTAATGGACCAACTAGTCAGTGTAGTAGCTAGGAACCAGCAAAAACATAAAGAATAAAGTATCTGCATGTGAACACTGCAGAACTAACAGACAAATACAACACAAAGAAACTTTAATAACAACTTCTCTACCAGAGAGATCGTTAAAGAGACTAGCTGCAGATTTATGCAGATTCAGAGAACACCATTACCTGATCGTCGTGGACTATTTTTCCAGGTATATAGAAATAATGTGCTTGAAAAACATAACATGTCATAATGTTATTGAGAAACTGAAGTGCGCTTCATTATTCCAGAACAACTAGTGACGGATCTTATGATGAACATGCCTGGTGTGTATCTTCCTCAGAAGTAAAAGCTCTTTAGTCAGTCTGTGTCTGATGCAGGAGCATGACAGGGGAGGGGACTGGATTTCTCTTGGGTTCTTGAAGCAAGCCTTTAACTCTTGTTCTGACATGCCTTTGGGCTGTGCATGTTCCAAGCCTAATTCAGAGCTTTGCACACCACCGTCCCCCACCTTACTTCTGCCTGGTTTTCATTTGGGTGGCGTCATCCAAGTGGTTGTTTTTTTTGTGTGTGTCATGCTACACAGAAGCCAGGTCCTGAGAAAAAGCAAAGAGCTTCTTTTTTTTCAAACTAGTTTCCTCTTTAAAATCTCCTCACCCTGCTGTGTGATTGGGCGGCTGGTAGAGGAGTGACTCGGCTTTTGTCTTGTCTGATTTCCTGGAAGATTCCAGCTATTGGCTAAAATGACTACGGGGAGAAGAGGGGAGGCACAGGATGTTCTGCAGAAAGCTGATGGCAGAGCGGGGAGATATTTCTTAGAGCTCATTATGTTATATTGCCACAGTCTAATGGAGAAAGGGGAAAGAATGATAGGAGATATTTCTTAGAGCTCATTATGTTATATTGCCACAGTCTGATGGAGAAAGGGGAAAGAATGCTGCACATAGGCTGTGCCAGGTCACTCGTCATCACACTGTTAGAGCCCCTACAGCCTCCCCAGATAGGCTCTAGCTTAGTGCTTCCAAGTCTCATTTAAGAAACTATATCAGAGCATCCTCACAACGGAGACACTCCAGTCTGGCTCTTAAAGGCATCAGCTCTGGGCATCTTTCAACACTGTAGGTCACATACCCATTACCCCTCTGCCTCCCATTTCATTTTCACCATGTTTTCTCTGCTCCACATATTTTATTCTTGTCTTTTGAACCCATTCCCCAGTGATGTGACTCAGACCATATTGCCATCAAGGAAGGGGGGACATCCAAATGTTTTGGCAGCTGGATAGGGTACAGTTGGGGCTTTTGGCACCTGGGGACGTAGTTCAGGATTGGAAGATGAACACATGAGCTGGCTGTTTAAACCATCAGCAGTGAGATATTTACCACTGACATTTACATTGTCATTTTTAAGTTTCAGTGTGAACACTGCAGTTTACAACACTATTGCTTCAGGCTCCCTGCAGACTCAGACAAACAGCATTGCATCAGATTATGCTTAGCTCATGGTTTTTGAGGTTTTCTTCTCAGCCGTAGGGGCTAGTAACACTTTTATTTTAATAAATGCTTAAATCTGGGTGCATAGTTCTGTGGGAAGGGGTGCATTGTGTGGCAAATTCTGTGGCTGCAGGGTCATGGTATACACAGGCCTTGAATAAAGTCAAGAGAGGATGAAGACTAAGCTGTGAAAGGGAAACAGAATCTCTGAGTGGTAGTAAAGGCAATCTTGGTGGCGAAAAACAGCTTCCTGAGAAATTATTTTGAACTTTATTTTAAGTGTTCAGTCACTAGCACTGGTGCGGGTACTAAGCCGTATGAGGTTCACCAGTGGCTCACGTGGTATGTAGAAAAAGGAGGTGATAGTTTTTTTTAGAACATGGGGTAATTGAGGAGGGACTGTACACATAGGGAGGGAATTGAGAGACAGGACTGGAAGGCTGCAAAGAATAAGAGGGAAGAAGATACTGCTTTCCAGAGAAAGAGAAAACAGTACAGAGAGTGGTAAACGAAGAAAGAAAAAAGAAACAGTGAAAGGAGAGAATGAAAGTGGGAGAGGGATAGAAAAAACAGCCTTTGCCTAAAACATGGCAGCTCTGTGCAGTGCTGGGTTAGGGCTGAATATTCCCACACTCTCCCTTTGGCCATGAGATCTTGGCTATCGCTTCTACAATTCATTGTGTGATCTTTAAAGCCCACTATAAACCTTAAACACCGGCTCTCCTATCACCATACTGCTGGGAATCTTACTCCCATAGGAATGGTATAAAATGTAAGTTTCTGGTTGACCCAACCATGTGGTAGCAGATGGGCAGTGCTGTCACCACCATGTAGATTGGAATTAAATATTGATCCCGGGCTGGGAGTGTTGCAGAAGCAGCACATGCAGTGCCAGCTGGTAGGAAGCGGGGATCTCACCCAGTGCCTCAGAATGAAGTGCACAGGCTAAGAATGGAAGCCCGTTAAGTTGTGTGAGGCTGGAAGGAGTGTTGCCACCACCACGGTTATAAGAAGGAATAAAGGCCAGAAATAGGGGATTATGGAGGACTGCAGCTTCCACAAAAACTTGAGTTGATTGGGTGAACTGGCATTGGCAATGGGCTGTACAGACCATATTAGGAGCTCTTTACAGAAAGGTCAGATTTCAATTTTGTTTGTGCAATTTGCTTCCTATGAAAAAAAATCTGTTTTGTATTTCTGAGCCTTTTACAGCTGGGGCTCAGTACATAAGCCAAATCTGAGCAAAGAGTGAGAAAAATATCTGTTTTCTGCAATGGATGAATAATAATTTCTGGGCTGCCCCATCCATCCTCTTTCTCCTCAGTCAGCCAACCTGATGAAACCATTTTGCTGAGATCTGGTTCGTTTTCCTCTTACATTTTTAATTTGTATCTAGTTTGTAGATGTATAACAATCAGGAAAACCCTGGAAGAAGGCAGGTTCAAGGATGTGGTCTTAAAGAGGCAATGTCAGTCTGAATCTGTGGCGGAACCAAGCAAGGAGTACCTGCTATGTAAGGGTGACCAATCATAGAGAAAAAAAGAAAAGGAGTTTTGTGGCACCTTAGAGACTAACAAATTTATTTGAGCATAAGCTTTCGTGAGCTACAGCTCACGTCATGGGATGCAGCTCACAAAAGCTTATGCTCAAATAAATTTGTTAGTCTCTAAGGTGCCACAAGTACTCCTCTTCTTTTTTGCGAATACAGTCTAACACGGCTGCTACTCTGAAACCAATCATAGAGAGAACAGCATATGTAAGGAGAGCTGATCACTGCCAATTGCAATACCCTGTAGAGTAAAGGAACTTCATAACACTGTAGATCAGCCCTCCTGATAATCTTCTCTTGCTGCCCCAGAAAAGGGTTGTTTATATCATTCTGTCTTATTGTAAGATGATGAGGATGTGCTAAGCCCTCCCCTCCTGGAAATCCAGCACTAGCACTGTGGGCATAGACTATAGGAGGTCCTGTCTTGCTCCATCATCTAGCAGAACATGTGAGAGAGGCTACAGAAAGGGGGATGCTCATTCCTTCTGACACTGCCTCTGGTGACATCAGCGTGACTTTTTACTGTTTCCTGTCCCCCTTCCCTTTTGCACTCTTCCATTTTGTGTCAAGAGAGGGGATTGGCTGCTAGGGAGTAGGTGACTCAGTCTCCAGAACTTTGTCTGCATCACATCCTGATAGTGACCTCAGTGGCCTGTGTTAGGTGGAAGTGCCGTTCTACCCAGAGATGACATGACTCAAGTTCTAGGACCAGCATGTGGCTACATGTTCTTCCCTTACACGAAGTCACGTGATACTGGCCTCTAGAGGCAGCCCAAGGGTACAGGCTTTTCCATCTGTTGGTTTAAACTCACTTTGCATTGGTTTCCATAGGAAGAGTGGGGACTAGATGTGGAGCAATGCCAGGTTCCTAATCCTGCTTCTCATGGCCGACTACCCCAGTGGTCACTCCAAATGGGCAAAGGACTATAGCTAAACTGACAGTGGGAGTCTAGTGGAGGGGAGCAGAGTACCTTTCTTTTGGACTTAAAAGGCTTTAGGATATTGGCATACCCAAAATAATCTTGAAGCCTCTTGTTATTATTGCCATTGGATTTCTGTCTTTAAAAATGTATATTTATTTTCGAAAGCCTAAAATGCATTTACAACGGTTCAGCATTTGTCAGTATTTGACAGTGGATAATGGCATCTCCCAGTGCAAAGGGGAACTGGGGACCAGAATGAGACTGTCTGAGTTACTATCTGGTTCCTGATCTACACTAAGAGTAATGAAACTAAGTACTACTCCTTGCCCAGCACTTGTGTCAAAGCCACAATTTAGCCTTTTAGGTACATAATAATTCATACTGCTGACTACTTCCCTGTTGTCTATGACACCAGTGGCTGGATAGGCTCAGTGGCATGGCCTGAAAATATTCTCAGGCTATAGGTCTGAATAATTTCCTCTTCTTTTTTTTCATTTCCCTGTCCCTGCAGAAACCAAATGGCTAGGACCCACATAGGAGAGCAGTTAGAGAGAGAATGAGAGATCTCCTCCCTATTCCCTTTCATAGCTCCCGTTCAATGTACTTGAGCAACAATAAATATTTTTCCTGGACACTGGCACAGTCAGTTGGAGATCCTGAGGGTGAAAGTCCATAGTAATTTCTCTCTGCTACACAAACTTCCTCTCTCAACCTTTTGTAAACCAAATAAACACACAGGATTGTGACCTTGGGGACAGGATAGGAAATGGAACCAAGTTGTCACCTTCCACCACCATGCACACAATTGGAAAGAGAAATTGGTAAAGGAGGAGCAAGGAAATCCATTTAGCTTATTACCATCTTTCCCAGTCTACTTTCCTCCTGGCTCCTCCCACATCTTTTGCTTTTATTTTTCAGTCAGTTAATTATTTTAAGAGCTCTTCCCTTCCAACACTACCTTTTTCTGGTAACCCCAAACCCATCAGCAGGTGTGTCAACTCTTTTGTATTAATATATATATATATTAATACAATGGGATATACATGCAACTTCTATGAGTAGGACTAAGAGGAGGCAGCTCCCATTTGAATGTATTGGAAAGCATTTATATATATGTATAAATACTTTCCAATACATTCAAATGGGAGCTGCTTCCTCTTAGCCCTACTCCTAGAAGTTGTATGTATATCCCATTATACATTTGGCTGTAAAGTGCATTTCTAGGGAATGAATGTCTACAACGTTAGCCAGTCACATCTGGGGACAAATTCTTTTCTTAGCTCTCACGTGCTTCCTCCCTCATTTCCATGAAGTTGTACCAGTATAGTGGAGAAGAGAATTTGGCCCACAGTCCAGTTTATTTACCAGCATTCCATTTGGTTGGTTTCTGATTCACACACATGCATTCTATGTCACAATCTCAGGGCAACTGCACCTGTTTTCCCCGTCCATGGTCCCAAAGGGCACCCTGTTTACTCCTCTGGCTCCCAGCTCTCACCTCTCTTGGGTGGAATAAATCCATGTCTCCCTCCCTCTTGATTTGGGATTTTAAGTCTGCACAGCTCCCTGCCTTATACTGTGATATCCCCAGCAAGCCAGACTGCCTAAAATGGCTAGCACCTGTACTTTGCTTTCTCTCCAAGGGCTATGACTAGTGTATGACCTGTAGTTATATGTTACCACACTGCTCCTTCTAATATTCTTAAGGTAAAAGTATTATAGAGAAAAACATTAAAACAATAAAAGATCCTGCACACATGCTAGAAGGCTTATCAGAGGTCACTTTCAACTCCAAGCTAGGGCTCTGGTAGGTTTTAGTCCTTCAGAACCCCCAGCTGGGTTTTCGCCATGGTTACAAATTCATCTGTTTTAGATCCACAATCAGAACAAAGGCTGGGCAGATCAACCATTATTTTATACTGCTCGGGCCTTTGATTTTGGCCTCTTGTGACAGGTAAATCAGAAGATAGTGACCCTCTCCTGATGGCATAGCTTCAAAAGGCTAGGTTTTTTCATCACCAGAATTGGGGAATTTGCATTAACCTCTCCCTGGGGATTCCCCAGGAAATCCACTTAACACTTATTGTCCCAGAAGTCCATACCTGTCTGGCACACTTTCAGAAAAGTTTTTTGAGCTCCTTTACACTTCCCAGGTCTCACATCTGTCACATTTCCCCCCAGGGAAGTTACATACAATCCTGACCGACCTTAATACATAAACTTCATACAGTATGGTCTTCTGAGGATATTTCAGGAAATTGCCCTATCTGTCACAATAGAGACACAAAATATGGGAAACTGGTTACTTTAAAAAGCCAGGAAGTTTGTTCTATAAAACAGTTTATTTTCAATGTGTTAATCACAGGTTTCCTTTAACACACATCACAGGCATTAGCCATGAAATCTGCCAGCAAGTGAAAGCTTATAAAGGATATAATCCCTTGGGGGAAATCCATCCCAGCACAGATCTTCCTCACAGGGCCCAACACACAGTTTAAACCCTGCTGCATTGGGGTCCCTTTCACCCTAAACTATTCATACCCAAGACAACACTTTGCATAATGTTCTTTGAACACTGAGAATAAAATCCAGTTTGAGAGACCATCAACACCCAGATATTGCTGCCTCCTGTCCCTGAGTCATTCTTAAATTTGAGAGACGTGATTACTGAAAGCAAGCTCCAAGACATGCCAGCAGTGGGGAGTAGAGCCAGCTGGGAGAATTCCTTCCAGCATGGGAAGAGTGGGAATGGGTGGCAGCCTGCATGAGTGGATGGCCCAGACAGGCTGCAGCTGGGCTCACAGCTCAGGTTCATGCACTTTCTGATATTTAAAAATAAAATGAAAATAATCCTGCTGAATAAAAGAGGAGGGACAGATTCTGGTATCCTTGGAACATGGGTGGTGAAGGGGTAAGGCAAATGCTGCCTGTTTTCTGTGATTCTTCTCTCTCCACTTGCACCCCCTTCACCCCTGACTTCTAAAATGTTTTCTCGTTTTCTTCCCTCCTTTAGAATGAGTTCCCCAGCCCTGGGAGGTGACCAGAGGCCCAGCTGTTCTAGGAAAGCTCAAGCCAAGTCAGCAGCTGTGAATTCCAGTTCTAGGAATTGCAGTTGTGGGTCCTGGCGGAAACTTCCTAGAATTCTCTCTGCTGTTCGAAGGAAAGCAAAATAACTATTTCAGTGACCTTAAACTTTCGAAGACTTAGGAGCAAGAGTTTGGAGGCAGCAGAGATAGAAGGGGTTAATATTTTTCTCCTGTAATTCAGTAGGTTGTTTGGTTTTTGCACTTTATGTAACGTCAGGGCAACTGGCATGAAAAAGCGAGCAAGAGAACTTGCTACACAGACAGAAGGAGATAGCTGTACTGACCACAGGAATTTTTAAAAGGGAGGTACGGTAAAAAGGTCAGAGTTTTCAGACATCAGCCACAACCTCTTTGTGAAAGGTCAGTGTCAGTGTCAGACCTGGGAGACACCCATAACCAACCTCACACAACCACATGGCCATGAATAAAAGGACCCAGAAAGCCTCCAACAGAAAATGGTCCTGTTGTTTAAGCTATAACTCATGACAGCAGGTGCCACCTGGCACTAAGTTGCCTCTGTTAATTCTCCACCCATTCTCAGCCCAGTCAGGGATTTGTCACTTGCTCTCTCCAAACCAGAAATGATGGGGAGATTTCTCCAGTCAACCTGCAAAGCAGTTAAGGAAACAGACTCAGCATGGCATGTACAAAGTAACCCTGTTTTGCTCACTGAGCAGCCATATGCACATCTGCTCCACAGTATGGGGGAAGAGTGGTCTCACCATCCTAAGTTATTTTAATAGTCCATCTCCCTTCTGTGCAGCACCACTTAGGTACCCTGGGGTGACTTAAAATCAGCAGCGGCATTACGGGAAAATTTTTTTACAAGTGGGCATTCAGCTCAAAAGCACTGTCATAGGTTATGTGCAGCCCTGTTACAAGTATACACATTAGTACCTATTTTTCTTCTCTTACAAGTTTTAACTCCCAGATGATCGGGCAGCCCCTCTTAATGGATTCTGAAAGAGATATTCTAGCTCTGCCATAAGTTATTGAGCTTGAGGCAGGAATCACGGTTTGAAATTCTCTGGCCTATGTTATGCAAGAGGTCAAGCTAGATGCTCAGAATAGTCTCTTCCAGCCTTAATGTCAAAGGATCTATTCATTTAACCTGGCTGTTTCCACTCAGCACTTGTTCCTTAGTTTAGATTTACCCCCAGTCACTCTCTGAGGGTCAGATGACAGATTTTGGAGACTTCACATCCAAACCACGACCTTAACCCCCTTCTTGCATTTCACTGTGTGTCTGTACATAATGGGATGGATTTGCTATGAGATGGCAACTGACGCTAGGCAGATGCAGGCTTGAAATAAGGTATACATTTATAACAATGAAGGTAATTAACCATTGGAACAACTTAACTAGGATTGTGGTGGATTCTCCATCACTGGCAATTTTTAAATTAAGATTGGATTTTTCAAAAAAAAGATCTGCTCTAGTTTGAAATTATTTATTCTGGGGAAGTCGTGTGGGCTTTGCTATACAGAAGGTCAGACTGGATGATCACAGTGGTCCCTTCTGGCCTTGGGATTGCATTTCACTGCAGCTGAATGAGAACCAAGGCTCCTTGTGGCATCCTAGGCAGCAGTTCTACTACGTGAACCAAAGGACACCTTCCCATTGGCCAAGCCAGCAGGAGCCATGCTGAGCTACTGTCAGGAGAAGCAGAAGTAGGTATGTTTAAAATAATTTGCTTTTGCTGCTTGTTTCTTTCCTTTCGAGAAAAGAACAGGATGGAGATTAGGGGAGCCAGACAATTTCATACTGAGTTTAAAAGCAAACCAAGCCCAGGATTCTTTGTGTTTCAGTTCCTTTCGCTGGTGTAAGTAGCTACAGGTCTCACATTTTACAAATTTGCTCAGTAGTATGCAAAGTTATTAGCAGCTAATGCTCATGTTGGTGAAGAACCAATCAAGGCTTCAGATATTATTTACATGCAAGAAAGTCTCCAATAGTGATATGTTTAAAGGAAAACTTTTTGCCTTTATGGCAAACTAAAAACAGACAGAAGCTACGAAGTGGCAGTCAGTGTGATGAATTCATATATTCCAAGGCTGGAAGGAACCAGTGTGATCATCTAGTCTGACCTCCTGTATAACACAGGCCAGAGAACTCCCCCAAAATAATTCCTAGAGCAGATCTTTTAGGAAATCATTCGATCTTGATTTCCTAAAAGTTATCAGTGATGGAAAATCCACTACAACTCTTGATAAATTGTTCCAGTGCTAATTACCCTTGCTGTTAAAAATTTACACCTTATTTCCAGTCTGAATTTGGCTAGCTTCAACTTCCAGGCATTGAGTCATGTTATACCTTTCTCTGCTAGATTGAAGAGCACATTATTAAATCCTTGTTCCCCATGTAGGTACTGTGACAAAGTTCCTCCTCTACCTGGTGGGTCTTGTGCTTATTGGCGGATTTGCTCGCCTCGGAGATTCACAGAAGCCCTCAGTTTGGCCGTTTTCGTGAACCCACAGTCCAGGTCAACTCCTCCTGTGTCTGATCAGGAGTTGGGAGGTTTGGGGGAAACCCGGCCCCGCCCTCTACTCAGGGTTCCAGCCCAGGGCCCTGTGGAATGCAGCTGTCTAGAGTGCCTCCTGGAACAGCTGTGCGACAGCTACAACTCCCTGGGCTACTTCCCCATGGCCTCCTCCCAACACCTTCTTTATCCTCACCATAGGACCTTCCTCCTGATGTCTAATAATGCTTGTACTCCTCAGTTCTCCAGCAGTATGCCTTCTCGCTCTCAGCTCCAAGTGCCTCTTGCTCCCAGTTCCTCACACGCACACCACAAACTGAAGTGAGCTCCTTTTTAAACCCAGGTGCCCTGATTAGCCTGCCTTAACTGATTCTAGCAGCTTCTTGGTTGGCTGCAGGTGTTCTAATCAGCCTATCTGTCTTAATTGTTTCCAGAAAGTTCCTGATTGTTCTGGAACCTTCCCTGTTACCTTACTCAGGGAAAAGGAACCTACTTAACCTGGGGCTAATATACATGCCTTCTATCACTCTCCTGTAGCCATCTGGCCAGACCCTGTCACAGTACGTGTAGCCTGTAATCAAGTCACCCCTTAACCTTCTTTTTGTTAACCCAAATTGAGCTCTTAGAGTGTGTCACTATAAGGCATGTTTTCTAATCCTTTAATCATTCTCATGGCTCTTCTCTGAAACCTCTCCAGTTTACCAGTGTCCTTGAACTGTGTCCAGTTCTGCTGCCCACTGAAGATTCCCCTGTTTATATGTCCACAGATTGCATTAGCCCTTTTGGCTGCAGCGTCGCATTGGGAGCTTGTGTTCAGCTGATAATCCACCACAACTCCCAATCTTTTTCAGAGTCACTGCTTCCCAGGATAGAGTTCCCTATCTTGGAAGTATAACCTACATTCTTTGTTTCTAAATGTACACATGTACATTTAGCCATATTAAAATGCATATTGTTTGCTTGTGCCAAGTTTACCAAGAAATTGAGATAGCTCTGAATCAGTGAACTTCCTATTTACCATTTCCCCAATTTTTGTGTCATCTGCAACCTTTATCAGTGTTGATTTTATGTTTTCTTCCAGATCATTAATAAAAATGTTAAATAGCCTAGGACCAAGAACTGATATCTGTGGAACCCCATTAGAAACACACTCATTCTATGCTGATTCCACATTTACAATTATATTTTGAGATCCATCAGTTAGCCAGCTTTTAATCCATATAATGTCTGCCATGTTTATTTTATCTTACTAGGTTCTTAATCAAAACGGCATGTGGTACCAAGTCTAACACCTTACAGAAATCTAAGTATATTATGTCAACACTATAACTTTTATCAGACAAATTTGTAATCTCATCAAAAAAAGATATCAAATCAGTTTGACAGGATCTATTTTCCATAAACCCATGTTGATTGGCATTAATTATATTACCTTCCTTTAATTCTTTTTGAATCGAGTGTGCTAAATCCTGGGCATGGCATTGGTGAAATTGTTCTAAATGGTTGGCTCTTAACTGAAAGAATGGTGGTTTGGCCCCCTCAGGGATGAAGACCGGGATGGGTACCTGAACCTGGCATATGGCTCGCACTCAGGTGAGGGAAAACTGGGATTGTTCTTATGATTACCATATATCACCACATGCATGAGTCCCTCATAGGAAGGATACAGTATGAAGGATATATGTAGCCTGCTTTGGGAGGTGATGATGTGCAAAGCACTTAGCAAAACTCAGCTCTTTCTGCAGGTAAATCTCCAAAGTAAGTGGCTTAATCTCAGAGAAAGCAGAGGAGAGCTTGCATCCTTTCCTACAAGGAACAGATGTTCTAATGGCAAGGATTTACCTCTCTACACTGTTATAAAAGCCGCTTGGGCAGCAAAAGGAGCATTCCTCTTTCACTGGCATTGCATTGAATAGGGGATGGGCACTGTAACATTCCATAGGGAACCTGGATTGAGCTACATAACTCAGAGGAGCCCCTTGAGCTGACTAAAGGATTCCATGGACCCTCTCAGTCCCTGGAGCAGCCTGGAATTTGGGTCGCACAGGGATCAAATGTGGAGTGACACTGCCTTGCCCCGCTTCCTGCTATGCTCTGAGTTCTGCTCTGAGCATAGCAGGGACGCAACACAGAATCTCACCCAATGTGTGTAATGGCACTTGCACACTGGTGACAGGACCCCTTGACAATGTGAACATGGTGGTGGTACAGGGAGGAATTTTGGCAGTTAGAAAGAAGTGAATATTGGTGGCAGCACAACACTGAAAAGCCTTCTGTCTTTGTTGTGACCTATGCCAGGAGCAAGGAACATGAGCTTCCCCATCCGTTCTGCCATATGAAGCTTCCATCTCCTCTTAAATTAGCACAAAATAAGGAAGTGGCTCATCCCCTGCATGCACATTCTAAATTCTTTTGCAATGTTCTTGCTTGGTAGTTATTGGAAATTATAAAAGATGCTGGCTGTTGCACCACCCAGGGAATAAACTGGTGGGTTACCCTTGGTTGCCAGTGAAGTCCCTTAGTTTCACCCACTTCTTTATGGGGCCGATGTGACAGATGTTGCAAGCCCATGCAATGTCTTTAGGGACCAACTATATTGCTGTTATGAATGGTTTAAAGTGATTTAAATGGATTCAAAACTGGCTGATGGGTCTCAGTGTGTAATTGTAAATGGGGAATCATCATCTTGTGGGTATGTTGCCAGTGTGGTCCCTCAGGGATCAATTCTTGGGGATATTCTATGGTCTGTGTGATATGAGAGGTCACAATGGTCCCTTCTGTCCTTGGAATCTATGAATATGTGATTGCATTCTGTTCCATGGAGGGCGGGTTATCATAGCAGTGGGGCGCGTTAAGGTGAGTCACTGAGACTAAACAGTGCTAGAGAGGTGCCACCCCCTGAACTGGTTGGCTGGGTCATTCAAACTATGGAGGAGTTACATTAAGGATGAATTTGGCACATATTTTATGAAGCCTTTTGAGATCCTCAGCTGAAAGGCTCTATAGAAGGACAGAATATTATAAGTACATGGGAATTCGGCAAGCTACCTCCCCCTACTAAAATGAACTATGTGATGTGTATTGTAGCTATGACCATATGCCCTATCTACTGTATCTTTATCTCCAGCAGGCATCTGCTGTTTTGTTTTGAGTCCAGATGCATTATGCTACAGAGGGGAGAGATGCACTCTTTGTTCTCTCAGGGAGATTTTCCTTTGTTGGTTTTTCCTTAGTGTCAAATAAGAAGTCATTGAAACTGAAAGTATACGGTGGCTTTTTCTGTCTGGCAAAATATTAGGAGTGCGATTCTGTGCTGTGGCTCTAAGCCCAGGGAAAGTGAGGGCTGAGATGTGCTCATTACTGCCAAATGAGGTGTATGTGCAACAGAAACCCTTCTCCCAGTGTGAACTCAAGGAGTTATTTCCACCCCGAAAGTCCACAATGAAGCCTACAAGTAAAACTCCACCACTGTTTTCCCAGGTCTTCAACTGAGACCCAACAGATGAGCTGTAAAGTGAAGGCCAAGAATATGTCCCTATTCCCCGTTCCGAAAGAGAGAGCACAGTTGTTCATCAGAACAACGCCCGCAGTACCCTCATGCCCAGGCATTTCCCTGTATTGTGTTTGTTTCTCATGCATCACCTAATTCATTCATAAAACCAGAGGTTTTTTAATAAAACATATTTATTTAGCTTCCTTTCAAAAATCTCCACTCCCTGCAATCTGATGCGCTGCTGGCAGAGGAATAACTCGGCCTGCTGCACGTCTAGGTCCCTGGAAGAAGCCGAGTGCCAGTGAAAATGACTTCAGGGAGGAATGGGCGGGAGCAGAAGGAGCTGACTGAGAGGAGATAGGTCTTGAAGCTCATTTTGCTTCCTTTCTGCAACCTGACAGAGAAAGGGAGAGAAGGGGAGAGCTGCACACAACGTCTGCCAGGTCACTCATCATCTGAGTCCTGGAGCTCCCAGCCTCCTGCTTGCCAAAGGCAACAGCTAACCACTCCGTGTTTCAGTAAAGACGTTGTATCAGGGGTATTCTTGGGGGGGATCAAGCAATACTTCAGCCTAGCTCTGACCATCTTAAATCCTATAGGTCAGACATTCCTTACCCCACTCCACATTTTCTCTTTCTTACCTACACCATAGATTTTGTTCCTGTCTTTGGGATATTTCTCTTCACGTGTTTATTTTTGGTTCGTTAACAGACAGACTTTGAGTTGCAACTTTCAGCCCCTACTGTCCTTATACTTTTGAGGTTTTCTGATCATGGGGTTGGGTTAAGATGGTTCCATGGCCCATTATGGAAAGAGGATTTTGTTTCCACCTTCACCAGCACGCAGACTTTGACGAATGGTGGGATATGGGGGGTAAGGGGTGGTTCAGGCTCATATCAAGTTTCTTGCCTCTAAAATCTAAATGTCTCTTAACTGGTGGGTGGAGACAAATTCCACCTGTCATTTCAGAGAATGGAGAAATAGCCCCTCATCTGAGGGCTGGGCAGGTACATGAAATGTAACATTAAATAGCAAAGCAATATACACTCTGGTTTTGGAATTACAGGCAGATGGAATTGGGGAGCTGAAACCTGATCTCTAGCCCACATGCTGTCTCTTTATCTTCTTGCGAAGTGCATCTTTATCTTCTCTAGTCCCTGTGGGAAGGATGGAAGCCGTTCTCTTCTCCTGCTTCCAAAGCAAACGCCTATCATTTTTGAGTCATGACTCAGAATGCTGTGTGGCTTATGAGGAAGTGATCAAACAGCTGGCACCTACAATTTGGGCTCCCTTACTTAGACTCACAGACCAGTCCTTGCTTACAGACAGCCCCCCAATCTGAAGCAAATACTCACCAGCAACCACACACCACACAACAGAACCACTAACCCAGGAACCTATCCTTGCAACAAAGCTCGTTGCCAACTCTGTCCACATATCTATTCAGGGGATACCATCATAGGGCCTAATCACATCAGCCACACTATCAGAGGCTCGTTCACCTGCGCATCTACCAATGTGATATATGCCATCATGTGCCAGCAATGCCCCTCTGCCATGTACATTGGCCAAACTGGACAGTCTCTACGTAAAAGAATGAATGGACACAAATCAGACGTCAAGAATTATAACATTCAAAAACCAGTTGGAGAACACTTCAATCTCTCTGGTCACTCGATCACAGACCTAAGAGTGGCTATACTTCAACAAAAAAGCTTCAAAAACAGACTCCAACGAGAGACTGCTGAATTGGAATTAATTTGCAAACTGGATACAATTAACTTAGGCTTGAATAGAGACTGGGAATGGATGAGTCATTACACAAAGTAAAACTATTTCCCCATGGTATTTCTCCCTCCCACCCCACCCCCCACTGTTCCTCTGATATTCTTGTTAACTGCTGGAATTAGCCTACCTGCTTGTCACCATGAAAGGTTTTCCTCCTTTCCCCCCCCTGCTGTTGGTGATGGCTTATCTTAAGTGATCACTCTCCTTACAGTGTGTATGATAAACCCATTGTTTCATGTTCTCTGTGTGTGTGTATATAAATCTCTCCTCTGTTTTTTCCACCAAATGCATCCGATGAAGTGAGCTGTAGCTCACGAAAGCTTATGCTCTAATAAATTTGTTAGTCTCTAAGGTGCCACAAGTACTCCTTTTCTTTTTGCGAATACAGACTAACACGGCTGCTACTCTGAAATTTAGGAATCCAGTTGGAGTCTAAATACAGCAGGTCGTATGCATCCCTGGTGAACCTCCCATTGACATCAGTGAAGTTATATCAGGGATTAATTTGGCTCACTGACTGTACAGTATTTTAAAACCAAAACTGGGGCCCTCTCTGGCTCTGAGGCTATGGTGCATGAAGTTTTTTTCCTGGAGAGCACCGCTAGACTGGTAGTGACTGAAAGCTATCGCTACCCGAGCAAAGACTGTTTCAGAAATTACTTGGTGAGCTCATTCCTGTTCCTAGCAATCTGGTGTCAGTGTCATCACTGTTAGTCTCTGGTCAAGGACTAAATGGGATAAAAGATGAAATTATCTTCTTGACTCCAGAGGTGTTCCCTTCAGATTTAGCATAAGCAACATGCCGATACTTACGTTATACTTCCTTTGTGGATAAAGAGCTTCAGGGCTGGCAAGCCAAAACTTTTTCTCAATACCAAATTGCAAATATTTAATTCTCCACTTAGCCACTGAGAAATCTGAAAAAGGTACACACTTCTTTTTCCCATAGATTACACGAGCAACCCAGCAACGCATGAGTTCACCCTGCTGGCTCTCCAGTTCCCAGTCATTGTTGATTGTGGTGCATACTCAGAGGATTGACTCGCCTCTCACTCAGCTTGTTTCATATCCGTGAAGCTCCACCATCTTCTGTGGAGTCCCTTCTGATTTACACTGGTAAACATGAGAGGGGATTGAGGTTCAAAGTATTCAATAGGGGATTAAAATAGGTAACATAAAACAGCAGGAGGAAGACACTCTAGTGTAACTGACTACCTTCCAGTGATGCCAGTTAGCAGTTAAAGTCATGTTGGAATAGGCATTCTCTGTCACATATAAAAAGGGTGTAGCTAGGACCAAAGGGTGTAGCTAGGATCAGTTTTCCACGAAAAGCTCATTAACCAGCATAGGTATTAACCCTGTTCAGGAATTCTGTTGCTGTAAATAGGGAGTGCTACTCCAGCCACGTCGTGTAATAATGGATTACCAACCAGCAATTATGTTGTATTGTATTCGGCTCCTGGCTGCCAAAAGATTGGGGATTGCAGGGCTGAGTTTAAGACTCAATCAAGAAAAAAGCTCATGAAGTAATCATAGCAACTCATGATCTGATTCCCTAGTGGAGGGGAGGCACTGCCTGATTTTCCTCCCCATTCTAGGGGAAAGAACCAGAGGGAAACCCTGTGCTTAAGGAAGCCATTGTGGCAGCTTTACTGCCTGAATATTCTAAAGCCATCGCTGGAGAGAGTGACTTTTTCTCCTTGTGATATGTAGCAGATTTCTTCAGCAAGAACGGAGGACAACATTTAGCAAAGTCCCCTTTGCTCTCTCTTTTCTCTTCTATCCCTTTGCTCCCTTGTTGCCCTTCAGTGGGCTTGGACCAGGTGTAACCAAGGATAGAAAGGGGGTCCAGAGGGTCTACAATGAATAGTCCCCACTAGGACTTGAGCCAGTGGCCCTACTGTTGGTTTGGTAGAGGGATACAGAGGTATTCACCTTCATGTAGAATGCTTTGTGCCTGACTCTAGATCCTGTTGCCCTGTCCTTTGCCCATTTGATGTCAGTGGAGTTCCACTGCCATAAAACAAATGGAACAAGGTGGAAAATTGGGCCCTCTGTTTTACTCTGCTAGACAGAATCCTTCCTTAAGAATTAGATTATTTTTAGGTTGCACTGGACCAGACCTTGAGCTGATGTACATTGATGTAGCTTCAGTGACTTCACAGGAGCCATACTGGTTTATGCCAGCTAGAGATCTGGACCAGTGTGTCCAGAAAGTGTCCCAGTTGCTTCAGTTCTTACCTTGTTCCCAGCCCAAATTTCTGGCTGGGATGCTGTACTGAGCTTCTTAGGGTACGTCTATATAGCAAAAACCAAAAACCAAACAAACCTGCAGCAGGGAATCTCAGAGTCTGGGTCAACTGACTTGGGTTCACGGGACTTGAGCTGCAGGGCTAAAAATAGCAGTGTAGCAGTTCAGGCTTGGCCTGGGGCCCAAGCTTTGAAACCTGGTGTAGGGGGTCGGTCTCAGAATCCAGGCTCCAGCCCGAGTGGAATCTCTACACTGCTCTACTTAGTCTCATAGCTCAAGCCCCACATGCCTGAGTCAGCTGACCCAGGCTGCTGCAGGGTTTGTTTTTTATTTGCTGCATAAACGTACCCTTAGACTCAGAACAGCACAGAACTCATAGCCCAGGGGTAAGGGTATAGGGAACCTTCAAGCCACCCTTGACTTCTCCCAGACCTGAGCTGCTGCAGGGGCTGGAGATGCCCCCATATATTTTAGTCATCCCCGGGCCCCTTCCATCCATTTGTTTGGTGGCTGACAAACGTGCAATATATCAAGAATCTGGAGGTTCCTGGCCTTTCAGCCGGTAGTGATTAGTGTAGGATATGAAATGTGCTGGTTGTAATCCTTTCACTGGCCTTAGTCTATGTTCTGTGTTATATTAAATAGATGAAATATGAATAGCCAGCTTAGACGTATGTTACCTCTTTAAGTAAAGGAGTGATTTAACCACACCCTTTGCTCCAGGATTATTCACTGCAAAGGATTATTTTGTTTAAAACAAACCGGAATTGCCTAGTAACTGGAATAACCGGTTAAAACAAACATAGCTATGCTCTGCATCGCACTGAAATTGATGTTGAAGAAATGACCTACTTTCTGCAGAGAGAGCTGTCATTTTAAAGCAAACATGTTGTTAAATTGATACTTCGTAATATTCCTGCTTCCTTCTCAGTTGCTCAATTTTATAACATCTCAAGGTCAGGCTGAAATGAAGCAGGTCACCAGATGAGGAATTTGGATGGGTAAATCTCTCAGATCATTTTCTAAAGATTCAGAGACAGATTACCAGTACAGGAGACGCAGACAATGCTCACCCCATCTCTTCATCTCTTCATATTAGTACATAGGAGATGTTCATTCAAGCCTCATATTGGTTTTTATCTCCCCAACTGAAGCTCCTGCATCACTCTGACTCTGATGAATAATGGAACAAGCTTTTGTTATCTACTGGTAATCCTGAGTTCCAGGACATGCAAAGGGATGCAGTGTGTACCCTGCTCAGTTGTAGAAGGTCCAAGCACCACTCATCTGTGCAGAAATGAAAGCTTATTTTTGCTGGTATTTTTATTTATTTACTTATTTAATCTATTTTTAAAAATATTTTTTGTTCAAAGACCAAAGCTAGGTTCTTCTTTATGCAAATAGCACCTCTTTAACAGTAGCAGACGCAGTTGCCCCGCTACTTATCGCTCATCAACCATACCCTAGATTTATAGACTATAAAGTCAGAAGACACTATTGTGATCATCTTGACTGACCTCCTGCATAACACAGGTCATAGAACTTCCCTGAATTAATTCCTGGATGAACTAGAGAATACCCTCCTCTTTCTCCTCTTTGCTGCTAAGAGGAGAGACAATCACTTATATATTCTGATGGTTTATTTAGTTCAGTAAGGATGTCTGCCTTTCTCGACTAGACCATAAGAAGCTTAATTGTATTTCGTCAGTCACACTCAGGCTAGGTGAGATCCCTACTTACTTCTCAGCAGGGATTCTGCTCACACGGACCCAAGAGAACATTAGGGCCTGGACTGGAAGGTATACTCAAGCCAAAGAGATCCTCCAGGAAGAGTAGCTGGTTTCCTAGATCCATACTGGTGGTTTGGATGGAGGTCTTCCACATTAAGAAGCTAGGTTCTGTCAGCTAGAGAAGGTTGACCCCGCAGAGTCTGGACACCCTGTTGCCACAATGCTGATGGAGCTGGAAAAGGACATGATCTTATCCTGTTAAATTTTTTTTTAGTTTTTCAACTGTTTGTAGCTAAAAGGAGTCAATCATATAATTCCAGGCCCCTCTACCCCCCAAACACAGCTGTGTCAGGCGAACCCACTTGCCAGATAGGATTGATTTAAAACATAGTTGGTTGAAACTATAGTAAAGAACATGATTATGGGCCATATATATGAACATGATATGTTGGGGAAGAGTCAACATGGCTTTTATAAAGGGAAATCATGCTTCACCAAGCCATTAGAAGTCTTTGAGGGTATCAGCAAACGTGGACAAGGTTGATCCAGTGGATATAGTGTACTAGGATTTTCAGAAAGCTGTTGACAGGATCCCACATCAAAGGCTCTTAAGCAAACTAAGCAGTCATGGGACAAGAGGGAAAGCCCTCTCATGGATCAGTAACTGACTAAAAGACAGGAAACAAAGGGTAGGACTAAATGGTCAGCTTCCACAATGGAGAGAGGTAAATAGCAGGATCCCCTAAGGAACTATACTGGGACCTGTGCTGTTCAACATATTCATAAATGATATTATGAAGGGGGTGAACTGTGAGCTGGCAAAATTTGCTGACCATACACAATTACTCAATCTAGTTAAGTCCAAAGCTGACTGCGAAGACTTACAAAGGGATCTCACTAAACTGGGTGACTGGGCAACAAAATGGCAGATGAAATTCAGTGTTGATAAGTACAAAGTAATAATGCACATTGGAAAACATAATCCCAACTATAGGTACAAAATGATGAGGTCTAAATTAGCCATTACCAGTCAAGAAAGAGATGTTGGAGTCATCAGAGATAGTTCTCTGAAAACATCAGCTCATATTAGAAGAGATCAAAAAGCCTGGGACTGTTCATCTTAGAACAGAGACGATTAAGGGGGGAGATGATAGAGGGCTATAAAATCATGTATGGTATGGGACAAGTGAGTAGAGAAGTGTTATTTGCCCGTTGACATAACACATGAACTAGGTATCACCTGATTAAATTAAAAGGTAGCTGATTTAAAACAAAAGTATTTGTTCACATATCACACAGTCAACCTGTGGAACTCATTGCCATGGTATGTTGTGAAGGCCAAAGCTATAACTGGGTTCAATTAGCCAAGATGGTCAGGAATGCAACCCCATTCTCTAGGTGTCCCTAAACCCCCCACTGCCAGAAGCTGGGATTGAGCAACAGGGGCTGGATCACCTGATAATTGCCCTGTTCTGTTCATTCCCTCTGAACCCTGTCAGAAGACAGAATACTGGGCTATATGGACCAGTGGTCTGACCCAGTATGGCCGTTGCTACATTCTTATGACTCGTGGTATTCAGGATCTGATAAAAATGTTCTCTTTACCATGTGTAGTTTATTCTTTACTCTGGGTTCATTTGCCAGGAGCACAGAGGTGGCTACACAAATACATATACTGAAGTGTACAGCATGCACATCAGAATAAACATATATCAGTCTGGCACCAGAGATACATCGATTATTAGTGACTGGTTGCAATAAAGATTAGTGGGTATTTTACCCCCATTTGAATTTGTGAGAGTTTAGGGTGGGTGAAAGGTGCTGGATTGCCAGTCCTCGATACTAAGACCTCAGTTCCCAGAATAGGTACAAAACCAGCCGGGACAGGGCAACACATTGGCCCCCCCCAATGTGCACAATCCCTGATCTGGAGGGACCATCACTAAAGGAGAAAGAGGCACTCGTTGCACATTGTCTGTTTAATTTTTGGCCCTTCTGCTGAAACTGCCCACAAAGATGCCAATTAGCACTACATTTAATGTCAGTTCTTGATGTGGACATTTGCCCACTGGGAATTAGATCGACAGGACTGAGCACTGGGCCATCCTAATCAAGCTCATTTCATAGGCCAGTAAAGAACAATTTGATGGTGACACAACTGACTTGGGCTATATTTGCACTAGTGACCTGTGGCCTAAGACACATTCTAAAGCTCCTGGGGCATCCCCCCCATTTTCTTATTTGTTGGACCTTTGTTGCTAGCTCTGTGTAGACTCACTGATTGGGACCCCTTACCTGATTGGGAAGATTTAATATTCTCAATCATAAGGATCGTCTTGTGAGAATTGAATGCTCACTTCCTCTGTCACAGCAGCATGATTCAAAATCAAGTTGAGAGCTGGCAGTGCCGTCGGGATATGGTGCTTGTCAGAAGTTATTCAGCTTGGTCATGATCCCTCCCATCATATAAACGTCTTAACATTCATTGCTAAACCTTGGAGAGACAGAGTTCAAAGTGCTACGTGTAAGCCCATATGCACTTGTTTTCTGGCACTTTGCACAGCAGATGTGGTGTGTGTTAGAGAGCATGTGTGTGAAATACTTAACTATTAGCAAACACGCTGTTGTGGTACCTATCAGACTGGGACACTGCCCTTGTGGGAAAACCTAAACTGTGACTGACTTTCGTTATTTTCTTGTCTCTTTTTTTGCAAAATCCAGGTAACACTTTATATGAAGGTATGTGAAAGATGCACAAGGGGCAGAGCATAGTTTCAAAACAAATGCTTCAACACTCTTGTCTTCAGATTGTTGTTCACATGCCTCCCAGACCCCAAGGATTCCTTTGTCCTTCACCCACCTCCCATTTGTTTGTAGCTTATTGCCCACCCTGTGTCATGGCGCAGCGGGGCTGGGTAGAATACCCCTAAGAAGTGTGAAGTTCTCACCAGGAGCTGAGTATGCTGCTTCCACACTACCTTTTAGACACGGAGGAATAAGCTAACAGAGGGCACCTAAGTCCTTCCTCAGTATGGAAGGACCTATCATGCAGTCCTTACTACAGAAGGGCAGAGTATTACAGAGTGACTTGACAGGCTTTTGACCCAGGGGCGCTCACATACTCCAGTTCCGAGCTGATGTAATAACCTCAGTGCCTCAGGGTGTGCGAACTAGCTGGGAAGAGTAGATTGGTCAATAAAGTAGCAGGGAAGCACCCTGTTGCAGTGATGTTGTTGTAAAGTACACAGCTGAAAAGATGCACCGTATTTATTTTACTTTTCACATTCTGTAACGATTATTCTGGTGGCACAGACCAGATCTAATTACTTCCACAAACTGCTCTGCACTGTCTATTATCCAGCTTTACCCAGCTCTCACCCATCTGACACATGTTGAATCCTTCATGCACCTCCAGGCAGCAATCCAGATGCAGTCTGCTGGCTTGGCTCTGCTTTAAGAGCAGGGTTTTGCTGTACGTTGATAATCTGTGTGCCAGATAATCACAGAACATAGCCAGATGATCTTCACATATAGTTGCATGCAGTACTTTTTATTTTTTTGATATGCCACTGGGAGAGGATATTGCTATTTTTAAACCTTCATTCTGATCATTTATCCCTACTCTTTGTTTCATGTCTTTTAACCAGTTGCTGATTCATGAGAGGCCCTTCTCTCTTAGCCCAAGACTACTTCCTTTGCTTAAGAGCTTTTGGTGAAGGACCTTGTCAAAGGCTTTCTGAAAGTCTAAGAACACTATACCCACTGGATACCTTGTCCACATATTTGTTGACCCCATCAAAGAATTCTAAAAGGTTGATGAGGCATGATTTCCCTTTACAAAACCCCTGTTGACTCTTCCCCAACATATCGTGTTCATATATGTTGTTTCAACCAGTTTGCCTGTTAGTGAGGTTAGGCTTACCAGCCTGTAACTGCCAGGATTGGCTCTTTTTTTTTAAATTAGGTGTTACATTAGTTATCCTTCAGTCCTCTGGTGCAGAGGCTGATTTAAGTGATTGGTTACATACCACAGTTAATAGGTCTACAGTTTCATATTTGCAAAAAGAAAAGGAGTACTTGTGGCACCTTAGAGACTAACAAATTTATTAGAGCATAAGCTTTTGTGAGCTACAGCTCAATTCAAGTGAGCTGTAGCTCACGAAAGCTTATGCTCTAATAAATTTGTTAGTCTCTAAGGTGCCACAAGTACTCCTTTTCTTTTTGCGAATACAGACTAACACGGCTGCTACTCTGAAAAGTTTCATATTTGAGTTCCTTCAGAACTCTTGGGTGAATGCCATCTGGTCCTGGTGATGTGTTACTGTTGAATTGATCAATTTGCTCCCAAACCTCCTCTATTGACACTTCAGTCTGGGATAGTTCCTCAGATTTCTCACCTAAAAAGAATGGCTCAAGTGGGATCTCCCTCACATCCTCTGCATTGAAGACTGATGCAAATAATTCATTTAGTTTCTCTGCAATTGCCTGTCTCCCTGAATGCTCCCTTAGCACCTTAATCATCCAGCGGCCACACTGATTGTCAGGCTTCCTGCTTCTAATGTACTTAAAATTTGTTTTTGCTGTTAGTTTTTGTGTCTTTTGGTAGTTGCTCTTCAAATTCATTCTTGGCCTGCCCAATTATACTTTTACACTTGACTTGCCAGCGTTTATGCTTCTTTCTATTTTCTTCAGTAGGATTTGACTTCCAGTTTTTAAGAGATGCCTTTCTGCCTCCCACCACCTTTTTCACTCTACCATTCAGCCAGGGTGGCATTTTTTTTATCCTTTTCCTGTTTTTGCTTTTTTAACTTGGGGTATACATTCAGTTTAAGTTCTTGTAATATTGTTTTTAAATAGCCTCCGTGCAGGTTCCAGGTATTTCACTTTTGTAAATGTTACTTTTAATTTCTATTTAACTAGTTTCCTCATTTTTGTGTAGTTCCCCTTTTTGAAGTTAAATGCTACTGCGGTGGGTTTCATTGACATTTTCCCCTACAAGGATGTTGAATTTAATTAAATTAGGGTCACTGTTTCTGAGCTGTTCAGCTATATTCACCTCGTGGACCAGATCCTGTATGCCATTTAGGACAAAATCAAGAGTTGCCTCGCCCCTTGTGGGTTCCAAGACAAGCTGCTCCAAGAAGCAGTCATTGATGGTATCTAGAAATTGTATCTCTGCATCCAGTCCTAAGGTGATATATATCCAGTGAATGTGAGGATAGTTGAAATCCCCCATTACTATTGCATTTTCTGCCTTTGTAGCCTTTCTAATTTTCTTGAGTCTTGTTTTGGGGTGTCTGAGAAGCGTGGTTGTTGCTGTAACATTTCATTTCCTACACTGTGTTACCTGCTTTTACAAGATTTTTAAACATAATTTAGAAATAGGTTAAAGGAACGTAAAAATATTTGCGTAATAAGAAGATAAGACTGCATTCAACCCCCGCATAATAGGTGCATCTTCCATTAAATTTGATGGGAATGTATCCAATTTGATGGGAATGGTAGCCGTGTTAGTCTGTATCCACAAAAACAATGAGAAGTCTGGTGGCACCTTAAAGACTAACAGATTTATTTGGGCATAAGCTTTCGTGGGTAAAAAACCCACTTCTGCATTTGAAGAGGTGGGTTTTTTACCCACGAAAGCTTGTGACCAAATAAATCTACTAATCTTTAAGGTGCCACTGGACTCCTCATCGTTTTGATGGGAATGTGTTTACTTGAGGGCTGAATATAATTTGTTTAGTTTTGCAGATTTCACAGGTAGGGATGCTTCAGGAAGAGCATCACCCAGTTTAGATTCATAGATACTAAGGTCAGAAGGGACCATTCTGATCATCTAGTCCGACCTCCTGCACAGCGCAGGCCACAGAATCTCACCCACCCACTCCTACGAAAAACCTCACCTATGTCTGAGCTATTGAAGTCCTCAAATCGTGGTTTAAAGACTTCAAGGAGCAGAGAAGCCTCCCTCAAGTGACCCGTGCCCCATGCTACAAAGGAAGGCGAAAAACCTCCAGGGCATCTCCAATCTGCCCTGGAGGAAAATTCCTTCCCGACCCCAAATATGGCGATCAGCTAAACCCTGAGCATATGGGCAAGATTCACCAGCCAGATACTACAGAAAATTCTTTCCTGGGTAAGTTTTTTTTCTTTTTCAGTTCTGGTGGATGCTCACCCACCAGCAGCTGCACCCAGAAAAGTTCAACAGGTGAGAGGTTGTGCTGTGTGCCCTGCTTCACAGGCGTGTGGTGTGGTTCAGTGAATAGGGCACTTGCCAGGGACCTATGAGCCTTGGGTCCTATCCCCTGCTCTGCCATAACCTGTTGGGTGAATTTGGGCAGAGTGACTGCAACTCTCTTTGCCCTCTGTCTCTCTTGTCTGATTAGATCACCAGCTTTCTTAGGCAAGGCATGTCTCTTACATTGTGTTTGTACAGCATTTTGCAACGCCAGTGCCCCGGACTTGGCTGGAGACTTTAGGTGCTACTGCAAGACAAATAATAACAGTGATAATTGTCTGGGGCAGAGCGATGGAGCAAGTGAGTTACCTGCATAGATGGAATCCTCTCTTAAAATGCCTGTGATATAAAAAATGAAAATCACAGACATAAGGGACGCCTCCTGAATCACATCCATTTGTGCATACTCTGTCACAGAGCTTGCGCTGCTACAGGCCCCAGCTTCTTCACCATAGTCAGGCACTTCAGGGCCTAGCACAAAAGGTCATTAGTAAGGGTCAGAGGGGCACCTTAAAGCACTGAAGTCCATGTGTCTGGTATATGTGCCAGTGATTGGAAACCGCACCGACCTAACCCAATCCTTTGTTGAGGTGGGACTGTTCCCTATATTATATCCTCCAGTGCTTTGCCCTGCCCTATTTTAAATTGGTCAAGTGACGGGGCTTTCCTAGGAACATTGGAATTGCCAGACTGGCTCAGACCCAAGGTGCACCTAGTCCTTGACAGGGCCCTGCACCAGATGCTACAGAGGAAGATGTTAGAACTCCACGGCAGCATATGTGGGATAATCTTCCCCCACCCCCATCATGTAAAGTATCATCCAGATCTCTAGTAGTTAGAGATTGGTTTATGCCTTGCAGAGTGAGGTTTAATTTCCCTTCCCAAATGTTTATTAACATTAATGTAATATTGGATATTATTGTTATACATACAAATGTCTGATCCCTTTCATGGATTTCCTCTGGAGATTATTTCACAGTCTAATGTACTTTAACATTAGGCAGATTTTTCTTTTATCCAGTCTAAATTTTCTTCTACCAGTGCCTCCCCTGACCAATAATGTAATAACCCATTTTGACTTTTAAAGCTGCAGTCAGTCTGTGGAATAAGCCTCATTCACTTACGCGCACACACACCCTTGCCAGTAATAGATGCTTTTAATCTAATTTTCTTCCTATTCCCAGCTTGTGTTTTTTCTTTAAGCCTTTTTTGCCTTACACCACAGGAGACTTTGGCCTATTTGCTTTATCAGATGCATAGACTTTAATGCCAGAAGGGACCATTATGATCATCTAGTTTGACCTCCTGCACATCACAGGCCACAGAACCTCACCAACTCCCTCCTGTAATAGATCCCTAACTTCTGGCTGAGTTACTTAAGTCCTCAACTCATGATTTAAAGTCGTCAAGTGACAGAGAATCCACCATTTACATTAGTTTAAACCCGCAAGTGACTCATGGCCTCTGGCAATCTGACCCCAGGGAAAATTCCTTCCCAACCCCAATATGGTGATCAGTTGGACCCTGAGCATGTGGCCAAGACCCTCCAGCCAGACACCTGGGAAAGAAATCTCTGTAGTAACTCAGAGCCCTCCCCACCTAGTGCTCCATCTATGGCCAGTGGGATATTGCTACAAACAGTCACAGATAAGCCACATGCCATCAGAGGCAGTCCCATCGTACCATCCCCTCCATAAATTTATCAAGCTCAGTCTTGAAGCCAGTTAGTTCCCACCCCCTCCCTCCCCCGCCCCCGCTCCACTGGTAAGGCTGTTCCAGAACTTCACTCCTCTGATGGTTACAAACCGTCATCTAATTTCAAGCCTAAACTTTCTGATGGCCAGTTTATATCCATTTGTTCTTGTGTCAGCATTGGCACTTAACATAAATAACTCCTCATCCCTCCTTGTGATGTTTCTATAGAGAGCATCATATCTCCCGTCAGCCTTTGTTTTGTTAGGCTAAACAAGCCAAGCTCCTTGAGTCTCCTCTCATAAGCTAGGTTCTCCATTCCTCTGATCATCCTAGTAGTCCTTCTCTGCACGTGTTCCAGTCTGAATTCATCTTTCTTAAACAGAGGAGACCAGAATTGCACAAGTATTCCAGATGAAGTTTCACCAGTGCCTTGTATAATGGTACTAACACTTCCCTGTCTCTACTGGAAATACCTTGCCTGAAGCATCCTAGGATCGCATTAGCCTTTTTCACAGCCACATCACACTGGCGGCTCATAGTCATCTTCTGATCAACCAATACACCCAGGTCTTTCTTCTCCTCTGTCTCTTCCAGCTGTTTTGCAACTTCACACCTACTCCCAATGGCCTCTTTCCCTGCCTAGCATGCAGCATGAGGGACAAGGTTTGTTATCTTCCAGTATAGTTCTGAGTGGAGAATCCACGTGAGGCTCAAGTGAGGTTAACCATGATGTTCTACAGCGACTGAGAGTATGTTTTGAGCCTCCTTTAATTCCTGCTTCCCCACACTCAAGTGCACTTGGAAAAAAGGTGTGGGACTGGGGTGTGGGTGGAGAATGGATGTGTCTGAGAAAAAATGGTTTTGAGCAGGATCCTTAGCATATTATCAAGACCTTTAGCTCCTGTCAGGGTTCCTTCCCCACTCTGAACTCTAGGATACAGATGTGGGGACCCGCATGAAGACCCCCTAAGCTTATTCTTACCAGCTTAGGTTAAAAACTTCCTTTCCTACAAACTTTGCCTTGTCCTTGAACAGTATGCTGCCACTGCCAAGTGTTTTAAACAAAGAACAGGGAAAGAGACCACTTGGAGACGTCTTCCCCAAAAATATCTCCCCAAGCCCTATACACCCCCTTTCCTGGGGAGGCTTGAAAATAATATCCTAACCAATTTGTTACAAAATCATCAAAGACCCAAACCCCTGGATCTTGGAACAATGGAAAAATCAGTCAGGTTCTTAAAAGAAGGATTTTATTAAAAAAAAAGAAAGGTAAAAATCATCTGTAAAATCAGGATGGAAAATACTTTACAGGGTATTCAGATTCAAAACACACAGGATCCCCCTCTGGGCAAAACCTTAAAGTTACGGAAAACAGGAATAAACCTCCCTCTTAACACAGGGAAAATTCACATAAAACAAAAGATAAACTAATCCGCCTTGCCTGGTTTATCTATACTGGTTGCAGTATTGGAGACTTGGATTAGGATGGGTTGGAGAAGATGGATTTCTGTCTGGCCTCTCTCAGTCCCAAGAGAGAACAACCATGTAAACAAAGAGCACAAACAAAAAAGCCTTCCCCCCCACCAAGATTTGTAAGTATCTTGTCCCCTTATTGGTCCTTTGGGTCAGGTGCCAGCCAGGTTAGCTGAGCTTCTTAACCCTTTACAGGTAACAGGAAGTTGCCTCTGGCCAGGAGGGATTTTATAACACTGTATACAGAAAGGTGGGTACCCTTCCCTTTATAGTTATAACAGCTCCATTGCCCCATTTTCTGGTATCCTGCTATGGGGGAAAAGTTACTTGGTGCAGGACAGTAGCATCAGGTGGCCCTGCTTTCCCTGTGCTGCAAATCTAACTGGCTTCTGTCTGGCTCTTATACATGAAACACTCTGCTGCTGCTAATCTAACAAACCAAGAGGTGCCCAGGTGCTCTGCAGAATGGCAGGGCATACTCTGGGAATGTAGCCCTGGGAATGAAGGATGGGCAAGGAGCTGTGATGGGAAGGCTCCATTCCCTGGATAATTACACATTCAGGAAGATTTGATCTTATTTTTTTATTATCTCTCATTTTTCACTCTTGGCTGGTTCTCTAATTATGGGCTGCCAAGTTTAATGGTTTTAAAAATTTCCCACCTGTGGAGCTAGGGGCAGGGCTTGCTAAAGTTGATGCATAAAACGTTTTAACTTTGCAATTAGGAATGGGGATGAGATGCAAAATTCTGATCTGCATCCAAAACTGGGGGTTGTTCAGACCATCTCTACTCTCTATTCCCCTCCCACATATTCCAGTCCCTTGGACAGCAGGTGAGGTGGGGGAGGGAGACATTAATGGTGGTACCATCCATTGTATATGCGCCAGTGATCGCTAAGGAGATATAGGAAGCAGTAGATAGACAGGCTTTCCACGGACTTGACCATTAGTAAACTGCTGGGCCGAGTGGAAGAACTGTATGTGGAGTATCCAGTTATTTTGCTTTTTGAGTCTCCATTTCCTCTGATAACTGGTGAAAATAGCAATGGATGGTGGCCCAGAAATGCAGTGTAACAGGCCAGCGGGGTTTGCTAGAAACATCTCACCGCATCTGTGGGTGTTGGTTCTGCCTCAGAAGGGTTAAGTGGATTGTAGTGATTCATTGAGAGTTTTGCTGACTAATTAACCGATCTGACTATAAGGGACTGCATCTTCAGAGAGACGATCCTGGGAATGGGCTGAGCAGTCCAGGGGAAGGAACCCTTGAGCAGCGAAACCCGGAAAGAAGGTTGAAACTAAACCATGTTAATGTATAATTGGTTCCCTGGTTAATAATAAAGCTAAGCCCCAGGAGAAGGGGTGAGATTTTCCTGTGTTTGAGAGCAGGGTGGGAAAGATGTCTGTGCTTGCGCTCACGTGCACACACGCACACGCACACACACACACAGTCTGCTCAGAAGGGTGATTTCTTAAGGCATGAAGTGAGACCATAGAGCTAGTGTGGAACATAGTTTACCTGCTTATTTCATTTTGAAGCACTGCAGGGCATCTCTGTAGCACATTTTCAGACATGGATTGGAGGATCTGTCACATATCCTTCCAGCCTGCTTAGAGATCTGCTTCAAATGCTCTGTGTGCATTTGTATGCATCTAGCCAGAAATAATATGCATGCAGAAAAGAATGCCATGCGCTGGCCCGACAGCAACGATACTTAGCACACTACATAAGCATCGCAGGGAGAGATATTAAAGCAGCAATTTTCATGATGTTATAATTAACGTGCTGTCTGGGTTTTCATTCACACCCCTATTTTCAGAGATGTATAACTCAGCTGTAAAAATAAATTAAATCTGGGTCAAAACTTGGCACCTGGGCTCTCAGAGCATGAACACATTTTCCTTGGCAAAATGTCCTGAAGATGCAGGAGTGAGAAATAGTAATTACAATAACATAGGGTATCAGTAAAACCACCTGTGAGCAAAACCACCCATGACTACCTTTGTGTGTTAGTGGGCCATATGCATATCCCAGATGACCTACCTCCAACTTCAAGGGGTTGCATACCTGTAAATGAGGGAAGAATTTGACTTCAGAGTATTTAAAATCATATTCAAGTAATTTCTTAGTGCTTTTCTTCTTTCTTTTTAATGCTCTCCATTGTTTGCAAATATTTCTTCCAAGTCTGGTCACAACTTCCCTCCTGATTTTATTTTTCCATTAGACTTGCCTTAATTTCACCACCCCTCCATCCCTCCAATGGAACCAATAGAGACATATCTGTTTATGTTTAACAACTTCAGCTTGAGCAGCAGCATTGCCCTGCCCACATATCCTCAGTGTGCAGTGGAAGTTTCCTCATGCGTGTGGTACTGGCAGGAGTGTTCTTTAGTGAATGACCATTCCAGGGCCAGTGTAGCAAGAACAAAGTGTGGATTTTTGGGGGCCCCATGAAAACAGAAGCTAATATTCTTGGCTTTCAGACAGTGGATTTTAAAAAGAAAAAAAATCCCAGATTGGGATCCAAATTCTACTCCCTTACACGGGTGAATCTGGAATACAGTAGAACCTCAGAGTTATGTGCACCAGAGTTGCGAACTGACCAGTCAACCACACACCTCATTTGGAACTGCAAGTACACCATCAGGCAGCAGCAAAGACCAAAAAAAAAAAAGTTTAAAAAATGCAAATACAGTACAGTACTGCATTAAACGTAAACTACTAAAAAAAAAAAAAAGGGAAAGCAGCATTTTTCTTCTGCATAGTAGAGTTTCAAAGCTGTATTAAGTCAATGTTCAGTAGTAAACTTTTGAAAGAACAACCCTAACATTTTGTCAGAATTACAAACAACCTACATTCTGAGGTGTTGCGAGGTTCTACTGCAACTCCATTTAAGTGCATGCAGCTATTCCAGATCAGTATCAATGTAACTGAGAGCAGAGTTTTATCCTTGGGGCCTGTGGTGGGGCAGGTCCCCACCCTCAGCAGGAAGGAGTTAAAGAGCTCCTCTGGGCACAGTCAGCCTCAGCCTGGCATGCCTGTGAAGCTTGTCAAGCCTGGAGATGGGCAGGTCCTGAAGCGTTGGTGTGCACTGCAGCTGGAAGATGTGATTCCCAGCAGAGGCAGGCAGATGTGTGCCATTTCAGTTCAAGGTAGTGCACTGAGAAGAGCAGTGTGGACATTGTGGTAAGGGCTGTGGCTCAGGATAGCCTGGCCAGCCTCCTGGGTCCACACCTGGGCAACTAGCCTGAGCCAACACTCGCACTGCAACATCCCCACTGCTATTTTTAGTGAGCTAGCGTGAGTCTGTTTACCCATGCTGTGAACGAAACCACACAGCTGCAATATAGACATACCCTAAAAGGAAGGGTCCCTGCTTGGTGCAGGGTAGCTCTCTGGAGCAGGACTGCAAGTCAGAGCTCCCGCTGCCACTGGAATCAGGGGTTGCTGACCAGGGAAACACCTTGAGAGTATTGGCCACCCAGGCCCTCTCAGAAAGAAGAAGAGCTGGTACTTTTTCTTTTCTCTTTGGCTTCCCTAAGGCCTAGGATTCTGCTCTCTGTGGGCTGCGAAAGCATGATGACTTTTTGTTTGGATTAATTTAGGTCCCCCTGCAAGGGAGCAGAGACCCTGAACAGCATGGCCAGAGGGCTATGCCCCAGACTCCAGTACAGAAGAGGAGCCTACCATCTCCCCAAGGGAGTGCTAGAGGTGTATAGCCTACAGTAGGGCCAAATTCAAAACTGGTGTAAAAAGGTGCACTTCAAAAGACTTCTAGTTGCATTGCACCTACTTACACCCAGATTTTAGACTCTGGAGGGTTTTCTCTCCCAGATACTAGCAATATTAAGATGGGTCAGATGCTTTCATAAAGTATTTGAGAGCGTTCCTTCCATCCCTGGCAACTGGAGACCTGTGATTTTGCTGCCCGTAAGTATTGAGTATGGAGTGGCAATCAGATTCTTATTCACCTTGTGATGTTCAGATCAGAATTTTCTAAAACTCTGAACTCTCCTGATATCTACAAAATAAAAACTTGGGTTTGTGTGTATTTGGCAGGACAGGGAGGCTGGCTAAGAGCTTGTTCCGTGTTCTCAGACTCGGTTTTTGAAAAGATTAAATGAAGAGTCACTGTTTGATGATCCTACTTGGATATGACCAGAGATTTTTAGATTGAACGGCTTTAAAATATCAGACTTTTATTTAAAATCCAGTCAAATGATTTAAAAAAACTGTTTCAAGGTAGAAGAAAGTGACTTTTTGGAGTCTATGTATATTATTATTTATATTGCAATAGAACCCAGAGGCCCCATGTGCTAGGTGCTGTACAAACATCACAGAGAGCACCCTTGCCCATAAGAGCCTCCAGCCTCCAGTTGTCCCTGTGCATCCACTCACTTTCAGATGGATCAAGCATGCCACATTGTTACCCTCTTCTCCCACCCACTCTTCCTACCCAGGAGCCCTTTGGGCAAGAGCTCCGAAACCTGCAGGCTCGATTCCCGCACCAGCCCCACAAAGGAAAAAGGTCGACTGTTGGGACACAGCTGAATGGGAGTCACCAGGGGTTGGTTCAGAAAGCAGAACCACCTACCCGCACCCTACTGTAGTGACTGAGTCTCTCCCAGAGAGCTGCCACATATGCAGCTTAGCTTGGCAAGTCATACGGGTTTCCCAAGATCATTATTGTGAATTCCATAGCTGGAGTTTCCCGATCTCCAACCCCCCCACCCCCTCCTCCACCCAGCAGACAGATGAGCTTGTCTAAAAGGAAGCCTTGTTCAGTGGTCTTATGGGGTTTTTTTAAATGTATTTTCTATTTGTTTTTAATTTTCTATTCTCATTTGATTGCCTTTCCACAGCCCCTACGTGGGGGCAGAGGTGCAGTAACAGAGAAACCTGACCTCACACACGCATGCTGTCAATCATCAAAGTATGGAAAACAAAGCCAGCAATACTACCAGTGTGCAAAAATGTGACAAGAAATGAATGTTGACTAAATACACTGTGCCGTGTTGCCCCTTAGGTAGGATGCTCCTATCGAGTGGAGAGGAAACTCCACAGGTTTCCTTCAGACTATTATCCCCTGGGGTGTTGTCCCATCTCTTCCTCCCCTTCCAGCTCTGTGAACAAGCTGGGATTTCTCTCCCCAAATACACCCAGCCCTGGGACCTATGGAGGTCAGGGCCTACTGCCTGCTAAAGTCCTGAGGGTTCAGAGGTGAGGGAAGATGCTGTGGAGAGGAGCAGCCCCCCTAGACCTATGTGTCCCTTTCCTAGCTGCATCTTCCTCACACACACACCCCCCCCACCCCCACACCCCTGTAGACTGGTCTCCATGAGGTTGGGCAAGTGGTGGGAGATAATGATGGTTCCGAGGAGGCAGTCTGCCCCCTTCCATGTTCATTGCTGTGCAGAATCCACTCACTCTGTGCCCCCTCCTTCTGCAGGGGATGATACGGCCCTTTGTGACCGATTTGCTGTGTGGGGGCGGAGGCAGAGGGCTGGGGTCAATAGCTTCATTTTGGAACCCAAGGGTCAGAACAGACATTGATCAAAGATTCCACAGATAGAGATCTGGGGGAGGGAGAAGGCAGGGCTGTAGGGTGTGGATACTGGCAAAGGGAGGAAGCTCAACTGCTGTGTCTATTATGGGATGCAAAAGCAATACTGGCATCAGAGTAAGTCTCTTTCAAGTGAGAAGATGCTACCAGCAAATTAGACAGGGGATAACAAAATCATTGAATTGATTGAAGCTGCCTGGTGATGGTTGGCTAGTTATTTAGTGCTGAATGGGGCAGAGGGGCTGGTTATTTGGCAACATGGTGATGATGAAGCAGGGACAGGTGTTTTTTTTTTCTCCCTTTGCCACTGAAATAATAAATAAATAAATAACCTCAAACCATGTGTCATCAGTGCAGCTCAGCAGAGCCAGCTTTGAGCCAGGACCAGGATGCCACCACTCTTCTCCCTGCTTCACCAAGGCAAGGGCAGTGCCAAGAGATTGACACTGATGGGAAGAAAACACAAGTCATGCGGGATAGATGCCCACGACCCGCAATGCCTGAAGATAATCAGCTGGGGACTTGGGTTGCCAAGGACTTGATTTAAAAGTGTTACTTGGAACTTCCTTTTGAAATGGGAAAGAGGATGGGGGTAGGGAGGGGAACAGAGTGGGGCCTCCTTGTCCCAAACTCAATATCCAGAACCTGTGAACTTGCAGGGGAGAGGTGTTTTTGTCCAAAAATTCTTCCAACCTTGGGCCATCTTCCAACCTTGGTGACATCCCAGTGAAATATATAGATGCCTGCCATACATACACTCTGAGGTCACAGCATTTCCAGCCCTTTCTTAGTTTGTGAAGAAAGGAAATAGACCATATGTTTCAGAGATAGGGCCCAGGTGCCAAAGTTTGGATCCAGACTTTCATCTGAATCTCAGTTTCCCCCATGGTTCCAGGGGTGTTTGGATGTGGAATTTAGAGTGGCCTACTACAAAGACAGGGTCAAAGAGGTGACACTCAAATCCAGATCTGAATCCAGATCCAAACTTCCCTGGAGTTTTGGGTTTGGTCTGGGTTGAGATCCTTTATTCCAGCCCAGGTCCATCCCTAATTCCTTGAAAGGAAAAGAAACAAAAACGGACTAAAAGGTGCCTTAAAATATCAGGAGAGAGGCTAACAAGGAAATAAATAGTGATAAGAACAATGGTAATACTCCTAACATCATGGCAGCTCTGAAATTCAAGTAGTGTGCACGTGTCAAGAGCACTTCCTTCAAGCCTCTGAGGCTCGGAGGTGAGATTGTGTCCCACAGTTCACTGGTACAATCAACCCTCTCCCTGGTGTAGGCATGGAATTGGGGGAGGGGAGAGAAAAAGTGGATGCAGTAACTGCTGATAACCATGTCTTTACTGTACCCCCTTGATGCCATGCTTCAGCAAGATAAAAAGACATCAAGATTCTAGTCTGTTGGTCAGAGGCCCGTCAGCTGCACCTCAGAGGTGGAAGGGATATTGCTTCAAATAGTACCCCATCCTCCTGGGCAGTGGCAGCTGGTCCACCTCCATTGTTGACTTGTTGATCTGTAGCCGGCACAGGTGCTGTAGGCTGGGGGCACTGTCATTGCGGCTGAGCGGCCGTATCAGCTTCAAGTGCACTGCCGCAGCCACTATCTCCTTTTGCACGGGGGACAGGGGTGAGGGCGGTGGATAAGGGGCCTCATTCTTGTTCTCCACTGTGCAGGACATGACATAGTGCTGGATAAGGCTGACCACATCTGGGAAGGCCAGGATGCGGGGTTTGGACAGGCAATTCGAGTCGAGCCGGAACTTGCTGTCAGCGTATTCAATGCGCACGTTGGTGGGACCCCGGTTGGTCTTGACAGAGAGTGTGAACAGGTAGCTGGGGTGGGTGCTGTCCCGTACCAGGAAGGTACCCTCAGGCATCTTCTGAAGATGCTGCTTGGCCTCGCTGGCTGTGATAGATCCCCAATACCAGCCTGGAAAGGAATCCCAGAAAGAGAGAGTTAATTTAGGAAGAAAGAAAGAAAGAATCATCACTAGACTGAAAACACAGGCTGCTCATAACAGGGAGGCAGGAGCAGGCTATATGGGAAATACAGTAGAGATGGCATAGCCAAGCCCTGCAGGGTTTCCAGCGTATGTTTTTCATCAGTGTGCTCAGGCTGGAGGAGGCCATGCTGCAGTGTTTGGGGCTTACAGAGACAGAGGAGCCAGTTCCCCTTTCTGTCGATGGAGCAATTAAAGGCAAAGCTCCCGTGTATGCTAGTGGTGGGCTACTTTGTGATACAAACACTGGCTGTGTGGTGGCTGAGACTGGGACCACTCATTGCACTGATAAGTTTCCGCTGTAACAGTTTGTGGGGCAAGACACTTACAGCAGACCAACCTTATTGCCCAGCAACCTTCCTAGGAGAGGAGTTTCTTCTTGGAGGTGGCTCACAGAGAGTTCTTCCCCACACCCTGTGGCCTCCTCACCCAGTGACCTCATGTTGGTGGGTAGAGCCTTACCGGATTCTCGCAGGTAGGAGAAGGTTTTTGCAATGCATAGCAGGTCTTCTTCAGGATCTCGCATCTGAGGCAGGTTATTCTCAGGAGCAGGTGCCATGAAGGCAGGAACAGAGTCTCCTTGGAAGACCGTAACGGAGCGAGGTTGCATGATCTGCTCTGACAAATCCACTGCAATGCCTCTGAATGACTGTCTCCTGATCTTCTCCTCTGCGAGCAAAGGATGGGGTCTAAAACAAAGGACACATTGTATGATTTTTAGCTTGCCTTGCCTAGGGCTGCATTATCAGCTCAGAGACTGCTACGCGTGCTACAGCACGTGTTCTGTAAACAGATCCTCACTACGGTTATGTTTCCAACAGAAGTAGAAAAGGGAAAAAACAAACATCACAGAGCTAAAGATGAGCCCCTCGATGCAGGGAGGGATGGGTGGCTTTTTCCACAAATCAGATTCCTGAAAGGGGTACAGTAGTCTGGAACGGTTGAGAGACACTGCTCTAATATATAGGATATTGCATTTTTAATAAGGCTGTGGGGAGGAGATACATATAGGGTTCCTGATGACATACAGTGGGCCTGATTCTGTTTCACTGGTGTAAACTTCACTGGAGTTACTACAGATTTATGACAGTGTGTCTGAGAGGAGAATCAGCTCCCCCACGTTATCCTCCTGTCACTGCAGGTTGGCCTGATCTTGTCATGCCTCTTAGAAGCTAAGCGTGTGCTGATATTGAAATGCCATCACAGAGGAATAACTAGCCAGTCCCTGGGATCAAATGGCATGAAGGAAACATAGTGTAAAGTGTAACTACCCAGCCCCTGGCATATTTATAATGGTAGAAGGGTTCCAACAAGGTAGTGCCATGGTGAGCATTGTTCAGTGTGGTTATAAATCTTCAAAGGGAGCAGTATTGTAGCCTTCTAGCAATTAGCTGTAATGTGTCCCATTGCCCTGTGGTCTGTGGCAAGTCCTTCTGTGCACCACGGGGAATGCTAAAAGAAGGTGTGACCTCTGGTGAGAGTACAGGATGATGGAGTGTGAGGAGGGAGCTCTCATTCCCAATCAGACTTCTAAGTCTCAGGAATCAGCCCAGAGTTTTCACTGCCAAGGGAATGTACAAAGCTGCGTGTCCTGCAGAAGGAGTCTGAAAATAAGCAGCACGTGTCTCGGTGCTCTAGGTGAGCAGCACCCCACATGCATTGCTCCTGCATGTTAAAATCCTACAGAGCTGGCAAGAATGAAATGCAAAATTAAAGGAAAGAGAACAAAAAGAGAGCAGCTGATGGGAGGATCTGACTGGGCCTGGCTTGGGCCTTCCATCTTGTGGCACTCTTCACCCTCACTCAACCCTGTGCCACAGCATATCTCAAATGTTTATCTCTACTGCACCTGGCACCAAGGTGACCTCTCTAGGGTAAAAAAATATAAGGTAAATGTGTTCCCAAGGAAATGCAATACAATCCCCAACTTGAGACTAGGGACTGACTGAAGCTAATGGAGATTAAAAAGGCAGCTGCAGCATTCTCCACGTCATAGGAAAAAGAGGGGGAGAGAGGACGGATGTCCCTGGCATTTCTTCTCCAATCTTATCAACTTTGTCCTTTGTATAGACAGTGACATTTAATGGGCACACAAACGTGGATGAGGCAGGGGATAAGGTTACAGACTGATCTTCCTCACCCTACCCTGACTTGGCCCACTCCTCTCTCCAGCCCTCTCGCCAAGCTGTGTCCTAATTGTGGGACAAGGACCCAAAAGGAGAGACATATGAAGAACAATAGCACGGAGGAGATTGAAGGGGAGTTTTTCCTTTAAGAGAGAGAGCAAGCTGCAGCCAGAGTTCCATGGTTTTGCATTTCGAATGTAGCTACGTAGAGAGTTTTTATGGGGCCATAGGTAAATCTGGCTCTAAAGTGAGGGACGCTCAGTGTTCTCAAACAATGAAGGGCAGTCAAGGAGGACACACTGATCCCGCAAAATCAAATGCTCCACAGACTTTCAGAAGAGACTGTTATGAGTTAAAACATCAGCCAAATACATCGCTGGTCTTCTTCAGCCAATCCCTACTTTAGAAAAAGCAAGTTATGACATACATGGATTTTGAATCCTGCCTATTAATTTCTATCCTAGAAGACCTCACCTGCTAAATTTTTGTTCTAGCCCCTAGTCTTCACCAGTATTCTCTGATAACTAGTATACAAAGCGTTTCTCTGTGGTTCTTGTCTTGCAGGCAATGTCTCTGGATAAGATTCCCTTCCATGGTAGCACTGTCATGAAGGAAGCCCAGACACTTTCTCCAAGGAGAGTCTCACCTGGGTATTATTCAGTAGCTTTTGGGCACTACCTGTGCTCTTTCAAAAAGAAGCAATACAGGCCTGATCCTCCATTGCCTTGCACCTTGTGTAATCACTGTACAAAGTGGATGTCAAATGCAACTCTCAGTGGAGGATTCAGATTTGGTAGCTTTCAACACCAGCAGTTTGTGTTGCACAGGTATAAATGACTGCACAAGGTGAAAAGTAAAGGAGAAGGAGTCCCATGGTGCATAGGCCCCATTCCCAGCTCGAGAACAATAACACTGCAGCTTGGATTCCAAAATTGAGCTTGCTTCTTCTTGGAAATGTTTCTGCTATGCCCTCAGGCAAAGTCTTGTGTTTAAAGAAATGTTTTCTTGTTGCTAGCATGAAAACCATTTTGCTTTTTAGACACCTGATTTGGGACAGGTATTAAGATTTGTCTGAGGGAGATGGAGAGATCAGGAAGCGGTTTTGAATGGAATCTTTAGACAATCATTAGGTACCTTAACTGATCATTTATTAGAAAGTTCTGCTCCTGCTTTCACTATGCTGCTTCTGTATCTTCCATTGTCTCGTGGAATGCTGTCTCTGAACCTCCAGAACTCATCTTGAAGCCACCCTGGGGAAGCACTTTCACTAAAGGAAGCAGTGAATCCATTCACATTTCACTTCAGAGATGTAGAAAGGACTCAAGTCTTTAAACTCTATGTAAAATCATAGGTGCTGGAACTAGGAGTGCGGGAGGTGCTGGCGCACCCTCTGGCTTGAAGTGGTTTCCATTATATACAAGGTTTACAGTTTGATTCAATGGCTCTCAGCACCCCTACTATAAAAATTGTTCCAGCACCACTGTGTACAGTCTCCTCTCTGTAGTCACAAGGGCTCTTGTGAACTGGGGCCAGTGTGAATTGGAGAAAGATGAGTTCACCTACAGTGCTCATCCTCTGGCTCCCATATGCTCCCTGACTATCCTGCCACCTAAAACCCATGGAGCCCAACCCCCATGCATTTCCAGTGGGGGTTCTTCCACAATATCCAGGGAAAGGTCACAGGGGATGCTGCGTGGATTTTGCTCCCCTGTCCCCTTCCATACATATAAAAAAGCCTGGGGTGACACAACCTCTAGTGAGCACAGTGCAGTGAAAGAAAGTTTTAAAATCCATGTGTGGCAGGAACGTGGACCCATTAATGGAGTCTAATTAATGATGAATCAAAGGTGGCTGAGCTACTAAACAAGACAAAAAGAAAAGAGGTCAAGGATCAGGAATGAACAGAATACACTGTGACTATAGCTGCTATTATGAACCAGATAAAGAACTATGTGGAAGAAACTGTATTTATAAAAATCAGCAGGTCCAGTTGATATGCATCTTTTTGTCCTAAAAGAAGTAGCAAACAAACTTTTTCTGACACCTTGAGAAAAGCCCTGGAGAACTGAGAAGATACAATAGTGCAGAAACAGACGGTACCAATTAGAGTGATCTTTGCCATTCCCTCTGTGATAAGTCAAACTTCATAATAACACGCACAGTGAAACAGTACATGAAGAAGGGTCCGGTCCTACACTCCTTATATTGGCAAACTCCCATCAACTCCCACAAGACTTTTGCCTGAGTAAGAAGGGCAGGATTGGATCCAAAATGCATACAATTTTAGAGGACAATGGAACTTAGAGCAATAAACAAGCAGCTTTATAAAGACAAACAGTGGCCAAACCTCCCCCATTTGAATGAAGTACAGGTTATTAATGGATGATAGATATACTGTAGATATGATATATTTGCACTTCAGTAAAGCATCTGATACTGTCCTGCAAAGCTTAACCTGAAACATTAATTTCAAACAGCTTGACTATGAGCACTGTCATGTGGGCTGAAAACATGGGAGAAATCAAGCAAAGGAAGACATAGGTTGAGCAGCAGGAAAATATTTGTAATAGTGAGCTCTATGAGACATCGGAGGCTCATAGGAGAAATGGTGGAAATCCCCACACTTGAGTCACTTAAAAGTAGACAGAGCAGAAATATAACACTGTGAGGAAAATCTTCTAGTGGCAGACAGGATGGTTAAAATGACATCATGGCCAGACATTAATGAAGGTAGGAGCTTGCAAATATTTCCAAGTGCACAAATGCCTGATATATTCATGCAGATCGTACGCACATATGTAGATGACCCATGTAGTGCCTAACTCGCCATGTGAGCATGCAAATGCCAATATGCATGCACCAGACAGGGGTACTTATATGATAAAATTAGGCATGCACAAGAATTTATTTGCACCTTATTGGATATCTGGGGCACTAGGGCTTTTCCCCATCTTAAATTTTTCTAATGCACTGTATGTATACACATGTATGTGTACATACACACAATCTTGTATAGAAAAGCTATGCAAGAAGAAATATGCATTCATTCTATATATTCATTTGGAATTAGACAGAGACAGTTTTAAAAAAAATTCCTGAAAAGCTTTTCCCTGTAAGTAGTTTGTTTCTATGGCGAAATCGGATAGCTCCTATTATTCTGTACTTCTGTCCTCTGTAGTTTTACATATGATACATTGTATAGCATAGTCAGAATTTTCCCCTAGCTAATTTTTACCCTGTAAGGACCTTGAGTGCCATGTGATTTCTCAGCTATAGAGAGAGGATGGATATCAGGATGTCTTTTTTCAGAGTAGCAGCCGAGTTAGTGTGTATTCGCAAAAAGAAAAGGAGTCTGTTCATGCCCTTCTTGGACAAAAGATATAAAAACCAGAAACACAAGACACTCACATGTACTGAGTGCCAGATACTCAGCTGGTGCAAATCAGCATAGCCCCATTAACTTGAATAGAGCAACGCCAGTTTATACCAGCTGAGGATCTGCCCCAGAGTCTGTTATTGACAATTCTCAAATCAAGCGTTTAAAATGAAGGCTGCAAGGAATCTTACCCCTGAACACAGAGGATCATGTCACTCCAGGACCAGGAAAAACGCATTAAGTCTTCAATAGGATGGGAAAACGGTCTTCCCCTTTTTCTTGCCTTCTTCTTTTTTGTTCCCCAGAGGAGCTAGGACAAGTCTTTAGTTAGGAATTCACAGGAAGAAAAGACTGGACTGCTCCCAACAAACCTCTCCCACGGCACTCTGGAGTTCACACACCGGGAGAAGCCAAGCAGAAAGCAAATCAGGCTGCCCAGAGAAAGACTTTACTGATTTTTCAGCAACTTTAGCTAGGAAAATATGCGCAGTCTTGGTACTTTTGAAGATAAGAAAATATATTCTTGCTCTGATTAAAAAGAAAAAAAATTAAAAATGACCAGAGAAAAGGAAAAACGATTTTAAAAGAAGGAATGAAATCTCCTTCAGAACGACCTTTCAAGTCAGGATAAAGCACCTCCAAAATAGCAATAAATAAGTATCAATAAATAATCTCCCTGAATGTAGAACTGGGAGAGCTGCAACCTACTTGAACGCTGGCTCCAGGAGTAATGAAGCTCTGGGAAAAAACACAACTAAGTAATCTTTTGTTTGCCCCTTTTAATCTGTTCCAGGAAGTGACGGATTCCTGGAATTGTATTGTATTCACATCACTGTTCTGACATTAAAAAACAAAAAGTATAAATAGACGTGTCCATAATGGACATCTTGATATCAGCACTGCACTCCAGAGAATTGCCGGGGAAGGGGAAGGGAAGAGCCTCCAAAATATACCAAAATCCCCAAGGAAAAAGGCAGGATCAGCTGAAAAGTTGTAAACTGTTTTCTGTTTTATAAAGCATTTGGCTTCTGTCCCTCTATGTGTTCAAAGAAATACCTTTGATAGATTTCCAAGAACTTTCCAGGAAAGCTGGGCTGGACCACAGAGCTCTGCCAATCAGAGCAAACCGAGGCTGGGCTGGACCTCAGAGCTCTGCCAATCAGAGGCGAATGAGGCTGGGCTGACGCTGGAGGCTGCAACGAGCCCAGCCCCACAGTCACAGAGAAACGCACGCACACAGCAGAAAAGAGGGAGGGAAATGCAGGCAGCAGTTGCAATCACCAGGGTCCCTTTATTCTCTGGAGTGCATGTGACTAGGAAAAAGCGAGATTAGAAACCTCGCTGACCATTCCCAGATGGCTATGTTAAAACAGAGAGCCGCTGTAATGCACCCCCTGCTGCAAATATCAGCAAGTAACCTCCTTGTTAGGCTGGTATGTACCACAAGGCTGTGATCGAGAAATTTCCCCTCCCCTAGCTTTAACTTGAAGCATCAACCTTGCCAATACCCCCTGCTTTCTCATAAAAACAAACAACCTTTCCCTTTCCTCAGTAACCTGGCAGTGTCTGGCCAGACAGGCTGAGATTTCAACACTGAGATTCATGTTTTCCAAGTGGATTTGGTGAAGGTGAAAGGTGCTGAGTTGAGAGCCCCAGAGATAATTCCTCTTTAATTCACAACACAAGGACAGCAGGGGCAACAGCTAAGCAAACACCTTCTAAGGAATATAGAAGGTAAGACTGGAAGGAACTTCCTGGGTCATTGACTCCAGTTCCTGCTATTGCAGGCAAGCCCATCCTATAATCCCATTCATAAAGTTATCATGTTCCCTCTTCAAACTAGTTAGTTTGTTTGCCCCCATTCCTCCTACTAGGAGGCTGTTCCAGAACCTCACTCCTCTGATGGTTAGAAACCTTTTTCTGTTTTCCCTCTTAGATTTATTAATGGATAAATGAATAAATTCAATACCACCCAGGCCAATGCATCTCTGTCACTGACCCATGGGGACCACCTTAAGGGATAAGACAGTAAGCAGGTTGAGCTCTAGAGCAGTAGTCAAACTCGTTACCTCACACTCCCCTTTACTCCTGTCCGTGCCCCTCCCGGCCGCTCTGGGTGGGGGGTGGGGGGCGGCGGAGGCAGACAGGAGTAAGGGGGCCAAGGCTGGGGCCACAGCTGAGGGTGGAAGAGGGGGCATAGCCTCAGGCATAGGCCAGGGCCAGGACCAGAGTTGGGTGGTGCTCCCTTCCCACCCTTTGTAAGGGCTGGCCTGGCCCTAGCCACACCTCCCCCCCAAAAAATGTTCCTCCATGCCCCCCTGGGAGAGTGCGCCCCATAGTTTGGGGACCTCTGCTCTAGAGAAATTGAATCCTTGGAACCTCCACTGGGACTGTCTACAAGAATGCCAGTGAACAGTCTCTTATAGTCAGAAAGACAGCTGAACACTAGACACTGGGCTATATAGGGTGGCCAAGTGCCCTTGTAACCTGGGAATTTCCTAGTCTTTGAAGGCCATCCTAGCCTCTGGGTAAGGTTTATAAAACCAGTGATTCCCCCTACCTTCAGAGACACTTTTAACATAGCCGTGTGGCCTCAGGAAAAGGGAGGGGGGAAGAGAACAGAGCAGGTCCCCTACAAGCTGCCAAAAAATTCCATTTGCACCTTCCTGACTTTCCAGGTAGTAGTCTCTGGCAATGACTAATTAACCTTTACATTCACAGTGCATCTTCCTCTTCAGTTATGAAGGGGAGTTAAGAGCATAAGAATGGCCATACTGGGTCAGACCAAAGGTCCATCCAGCCCAGTATCCTATCTACCGACAGTGGCCAATGCCAGATGCCCCAGAAGGAGTGAACGTAACAGCTAATGATCAAGTGATCTCTCTCCTGCCATCCATGTCCACCCTCTGACAAACAGAGGTTAGGAACACCATTCCTTACCCATCCTGGCTAATAGCCATTAATGGACTTAACCTCCATGAATTTATCCAGTTCTCTTTTAAACCCTTTTATAGTCCTAGCCTTCACAACCTCTTCAGGCAAGGAGTTCCACAGGTTGACTGTGCGCTCAGTGAAGAAGAACTTCCTTTTATTTGTTTTAAACCTGCTACCAATTAATTTCATTTGCTGGCCCCTAGTTCTTATATTATGGGAACAAGTAAATAACTTTTCCTTATTCACTTTCTCCACACCACTCAAGATTTTATAGGTTTCAGAGTAGCAGCCATGTTAGTCTGTATTCGCAAAAAGAAAAGGAGTACTTGTGGCACCTTAGAGACTAACAAATTTATTTGAGCATAAGCTTTCGTGAGCTACAGCTCATTTCACCAAATGCATCCGATGAAGTGAGCTGTAGCTCACGAAAGCTTATGCTCAAATAAATTTGTTAGTCTCTAAGGTGCCACAAGTACTCCTTTTCTTTTCATGATTTTATATACCTCTATCATATCCCCCCTTAGTCTCCTCTTTTCCAAGATGAAAAGCCCTACCCTCTTTAATCTCTCCTCATAGCCTCTAATCTCTCCTCATCGAGATTATAGAGTTATTATATTTTAGGCAGGAGCACTGCAGCTCCAGAAGGACATGGAAAAGGCATCTTCACAGATTTCTTAGGTTTGTAATCAGGCTCTATCTAGTGGCCATTTTCTGAAAAAAACACTTCTCTCTCTCTCTCTCTCTCTCTCTCTCTCTCTCCCCGAGGAGTAGGAGTACATAACTAAGTACTGAGGGCAAATGCCCCAAAATCAACAAATGCACTCAATTTGATAACTCAGTTCTTTGGTGCTGTGGGAGTGGTGGTATGTGGGTGTGCACATCAGTAAAGAAGTGTACTGGTATGTGTATATATAACTCAGTTTGGTAATCCCCTGAGAGGTGGTGGGTAAATCTGTTCCAGTGAATGTCCTGTTTCTAAGTACTGGATCTATTACTAAATCCTGTCACCGAAATATGGAAGGAGAATAGCCACATTTTAGTCAGATCTACACACACTCCCTCTTCTGTCTGTATTTAACTTACAGATGGTGAGGCAGATCCTCAAAGTTCCATTGACTTCAGTAGCTCTACATCATGATACATCAGCTGAGAATCTTGCCTCTCATTCCGCTCTTGACATACCTGATGCTTGCACCAATGCACAAAAAACAGTAATAAACAAAACAGAGAGCCTGATTCACCATTGTCCTTCACCTTGTGTAGTCATCTACTCCTGTGCAAAGCCAGTGTAACCCACTGCCATTCTGATTAGGTAGGATTCTATACCCTCTTTGCGCTCACTGGTGTAAATGTCTGCAAAAGATACAAGTCAATGGAGAAGAAGGACTTTGAATTGGGACTTAAAAGACACAGCATTACTTACTGCTGACCAAATGGAAGAGAATTTGTTTAAGAGAGAATTTCAAAGGATATCAAAGCTCTGGGAGGGTTTATAATAATGATAATGGGAAGTAAAAAATATAAAAGTGAATAAGATGATAAGATGACAACCTCCCTTAAAAAGAAAAGGAGTACTTGTGGCACTGACATCTCCCTTAGGAAATTCCACCAACACACTATCACCATCTACTGGTAAATGCCTGTATATACAAAAAGATAAATGGGCCTGACTCTTCTTTTCACTGACACTTTACACGACTCTAGTTGTGCAAATGGCTCTTAAAGTGGGTTTAAATATAATTGTTGCCCACTTTAAAGTTGCTTCACTCTGCCAGAGAGGTGTAAAGTGGCCTTACTGTAAATGAGAATCAGGCCCAGAAATGTTTCACGTGCAAGATTTACCCCTAAATGTAAAATGTTATACCCACAAAGGACAGAAAATTCATAGGTCAGGTTTTCACAACAGCCTTAAATCTAACCCAGCTGCTCAAGTCTGCTATCATTTGATCCCTAATCCCTGTAGGATCCCTTGACAAGGGGGCAGAGCTAACTGCAAGTTTAACAAGCCACCTCCTAAGCCACCAGAGGAGCTAGTGAACAGGAGCATGAAACATCGGAGTTTTGCAAGGGAGTGTGAGAGCCAGTCACGCCTAACAAACACACTAAATTTAGGCCAATAATCCCCCCCAAAACTAAGAATGAAAAAAAAAATAGTAAAAATAATGCAGGCAGAAATGCAACATCAGATGGGGGCTATCCAATTCATTGCACTGAATGCAGCATGTACAATTTCCTGCCTTGTGAGCAGGTGGCATGTGTGTACATTTGGTGCGATCAACTCATGGCCCTCAGAGACTGAGTACTGGCTCTTGAGAACAGTGGCTGAACGGGAGGAGCTAAGGGAGACAGAGATGCACATAGACGAGACCAGGGGTCGGCAACCTATGGCACACGAGCCAAAGGTGGCACGCAAGCTGATTTTCAGCGGCACTCACACTGCCCGGGTCCTGGCCGCCAGTCTCTGGGCTCTGCTGCTGACCTGGGGTTCCATCCGCCAGCCCCCTGCCAGCCAGAGTCCCGGGCACCAGCCCCACTCAGCCTGCTGCTGGCCTGGGGTTCCGTCTGCCGGCCTCCTGCCAGCCGGGGTCCCGGCCATTGGCTCCGGGGGCTCCCCTGCCAGCCGGGATCCTGGCCACCAGCCACACTCAGCCCGCTGCCGGCGTTGGATTCCAGCCGCCGGCCCCCTGCCAGCCGGGGACCCGGCCGCCGGCCTTGCTCAGCGTGCTGCTGGCCTGGGGCAGGGCCAGCCCACAACATTTTGGCACCTGAGGCAGGGAGCTCAAATGACACCCCATGCCCCCTCGCTTGGGCCAAAACTTTGAAAGGTCTCTAGTCTGCCCTCTTCCTGTTCTACTCCTCTCATGGTACTGCTTTGCTACCTACCCCAATAAAGAAGAACTAGTAACTTAAAATGCCTTGTTCAAAAATGTTAAGGAACACTTAACTTTCAAATACCTAAACAGCAAATGTAACTTTTCTTGTCTGAATAGTAAACACTGGCATTGAATAATCAAAGTGGTGCTTTCCGTACGTTCTTGGTTGCAAAGTTTTGAACGGCTTTCTGAAGGTCCACAGTCTGGGCCAGCTCATGCTTGATTGAGATGGTTGCAAGGTTGACCAGCCTCTCCTGTGTCATTGTGGAGCGTAGATATGTTTTTATTAACTTCAGCTTGAAGAAGCTGCGTTCTCCACTGGCAACTGTTACAGGAAGTGTTAGAAGTATGCGCAGAGCAACAAAAGCATTTGGAAAGAGGGTGGTCATCTTATTGTGCACATATATTCCAGAACAGCCTTTGGAGTTGATCCTGCTGAAATGTATCTTGAAAAAGAGCTTTCAGTTCATCACCTAAATCACTCTCATCAATATCGCGCATGTCATCACTGTCTCTAGTGCCCTGCATTGCTGGTGTAGGTTTTCTTCAGGTATAGTGAGGAGTTTTGAAATAAGCATACAACATCCCAAATATACTGCTGTGTTTCTTGAGCTGCATGAAACGTTCAACTGACTATATTGCACAATCTAGCAGCTGGTTAAAGAATTCAACTTTGAATTGTTGTTTGGGTCTCTTATGGGATTATCCCATGCCTCGTAATCAAAATGTCTTCTTCTTCAGTGACTCTTGAATTGTTGAATGGGTGGGAAAATAGCTTCAGTGTCAAGTTCTTCTGCCAACTTCTGTGCACTCTTCAAAATGTTTTGAAATCCCTCATCTGACCGGTAAGACTGTAGGTATGACTTTGCTTTATCCAGTTGTTCCATTGCTCCAGATATATTAAGGTCAACACCTTGGAGTCTCTTGCTTACAACATTTATTTCAAACAGTACGTCATGCCACAACACTAAGACATACAGGAATTTGAAGTTATGTATATTTCTGGTTATTCCATTTCCCACTGCCACTGTTCTCCCATGAACAGTTCCTGTCGTAGCATTTTCCTCCATAATGTCAACTATGGCATCAGCTGTCTTCCCTATTTGGTGTTTGATAGGCTTTATCGCCTCCACTCAACTTTCCCATTGTGTGGCACTCAATAGTTTCAGTGTCAAAGAGGATATCCCCAGATGTTGCTTCAAAATTTGCCATTGATGCAGAGAAAAATACACAGGTGCTTTGAATTATGTTAAAAAATTCAGCAGCCGCACTAGAAGCTGATGCTGCATCACTGACCACCAAGTTCAATGAATGAGAACTGCATGGGACAAAAAAAGCTTGAGGGTTTAACTCTCTGATCTGTGTCTGCACTCCTCTGTTCTTTCCTCTCACATTGGCACCATTATCGTAGCCCTGACCTCTCATGTCAGCTATTGCAATTCCCATGTCTTCCAGCTTTTTAAGAAGCACATTTGTCATATCAGCCCCTTTAGTATCATCAATGTCAATAAATTCTAGAAAATACTCTCTGACAGTCACCATTGCAGGGACATTTTCACTAGGTTCTGTTGTAGTTACAAAACGCACCATTAAAGTCATTTGTTCCATATGGCTGATGTCAGGTGTGCAGTCCAGAATAACAGAGTAATATCTTGCTGACTTCAGATCTGCCACAATCTTCTGTTTGACTTTTGTTGCCAGTAACTGTATGATCTCATTTTGAATTGTTTTTCCAAGATAGTGGTGTGTGTACATTTCTTGGGTGGTGACTCTTCTTAGATGCTCCTGGAATACAGCATCAAACTCAGTCATCGACTCCACAGTTTTAAGGAAGTTTCCATTGTTTGGCACATACAGCTGATCTGAAGTGCCACGCAGTGCTAGGTTTTGGGTAGCAAGCATTCTCACAATGGCAATGAGACTTTTCAGAACATTTTGCCAGTAAAGAGACTCTGATGCAATCTTCTCTTGATGCTGATCATCTATGGTGGCCTTTAACCTTAGTCTCACCTCAAGCTCTTTCCATCTAAGGAATGTTCTCTGGTGATTTGCTGACTTCTCGTGGCATGCCAGATTTCTAGACAGATTTTTCCAGTCCTTTGTTCCTGTCGAACCCAATGTGGCTGGAACATTAGACTGGAAGAGTTTGCAACAAAAACAGTATGCAGCATTCTGGGTTTTTGAGTACATAAGCCATGGTCTCTCCACTTTGTCACCATTGGGGATTTCACACCACTAATGTGTTGGATGGAAACTTCTATTTTCATTGTCTTTGGGGAACATGAAGTTTTTCACTTGCTGTGGCCCATGCAGTACAAGGAAGTCCCTCAGGCTACTGCTCAAGTGGGTCCACAGTCCTGGATCATCTAGACTTAAGGAATTCAGCCTCAGCTGTTTCTTGTGCCTCCACTACACTCTTCTCTGATCTACACTTTTCTTCAGGAGTGTGCAGGGTTACATCCATTTGAGATGGAGATATGAATGCTGCAGTAGCTGCCAGGTCACCTGCACTCTGACTAACTGGAAGATCAGGCATCTCCTCACCATTCACATCCTTACTGGGGCCAGAAGGATCACCACGAATATTTGTGTCTATGTATCTCAGGAGAGCTCCTTCCTGCTTCGATAGAAAAGCTTCCTTTGCTTTCTTTCTTTTTCTGAATGCTGCCCCAGAGGGGCATTTTCTTCTTTCACTCATGACTGCTGTTGTGTGCCAGCTATAGTGGCTCTCAACACTCAGTTGAAAGGGACAAATAAGCAGGCTGGTAGCCGGGCCTGAATGAGGGAAGATATCAGCGTTTTAAGAACACAATTATCAGACACATAGATGAACATAATATGTTGGGGAAGAGTCAATCCAGCTTTTGTAAAAGGGAAATCATGCCTCACCAATCTATTAGACTTCTTTGAGGGTGTCAACAAACATGTGGACTAAGATGATCCAGTGGATATAGTGTACTTGGACTTCCAGACAGCCTTTGACAAGGTCCCTCACCAAACAGAGTAAGGAGTCATGGGCTAAGAGGGAACATCTTCTTGTGGACCAGTAACTGGTTAAAAGACAGGAAACATAGGGTAGGAATAAATGGTCAGTTTTCACATTGAAGAGAGGTATATAGCAGGGTCCTTACTGGGACCTGTGCTGTTCCATCTATTCATAAATGATCTGGAAAAGGGTGTGAACAGTGAGGGGGCAAAGTTTGCAGACAATACAAAATAAGATAGTTAAGTCCAAGCTGATTGCAAGGAGTTACAAAGAGATCTCACAAAACTGGGTGACTGGGCAACAAAATGGCTGATAAAATTCAATGTTGATAAGTGCACACTGGAAAACATAATCCCAACTATACATACCAAATGATGGGATGTAAATTATCTGTTACCATTCAAGAAACAGATCTTGGAGTCATCATGGATAGTTCTCTGAAAACATCTGCTTAGTGTGCAGCAGCAGCCAGAAAAACTAACAGAATGTTAGGAACCACTTGGAAAGATACAGATAATAAGTAAGGCTACAGTTTAGTCATGGGTATTTCTAGTAAAAGTCATGGATAGGTCACAGGCATTAAACAAAAATTCAAGGCCTGTAACTGGTCCATGACCTTTACTATAAATACCCCTGACTAAATCTTAGTTGGGGGGCCCCTGGGTGCCACTGCTCTTAGGGCCCCCGAAGGCCAGCCCCACTGGCTGCTGCTTGGACGGTCCCCGGGGCCAGGAGAAAGGGGCTGCCGAGCAGCAGCTGGTGCAGCCGCCCTCAGGGTCACTGCTCTGTCCGCCTCCAGGACCGCTACTCAGGCGGTCCCCGGGGGCCAATCACCCTGGCTGCTGCTTGGGCGATCCCCAGGGCCAGCTGCCTGGGGCCGCCTGAGTGGCTGGCTGCGAGGCTGCTCCAGCAGCAGCTTTTGTGGCTGTTCCAGTGGGGTCAGCCACACTGGCCGCTGAAGAAGTCACGGAGGTCACAGAAAGTCATGGAATCCATGAGTTCTGCGACTCCTGTGACAGACATGCAGCCTTAATGATAAGACAGTAAATATCATAATGCCATTGTATAAATGCATGGTACACCCACACCTTGAATGCTGCATGCAGTTCTAGTCATCCCATCTCATAAAAGAAATATTAGAACTAGAAAAGGTACAGAGAAGGACAACAAAAATTATCAGGGTTATGGAACAGCTTCCATAAGGAGAGATATTAAAAAGACTTGGACTATTCGGCTTAGAGAAGAGATGACTAAGTGGGGATATGATAGAGGACTATAAAATCATGACTGCTGTGGAGAAAGTGAATAAGGATGTGTTATTTACTCTTTCTCATAACACAAGAAGTAGGGGTCACCAAATGAAATTAATAGGCAGCAGGTTTAAAACAAACAAAAGGAAATATTTCTTCACACAATCCACAGTTAACCTGTGGAACTTGTTGCCAGGGGATGTTGTGAAAGCCAAAACTATAACTGGATTAAAAAAAGAATTAGGTAAGTTCACAGAGGATAGGTCCATCAATGGCTGTTAGCCAAGATGGTCTGGGATGCAACCCCACCTTCAACTGCCAAAAGCTGGGACTGGACGACAGGGGATCACTCAAAATTGTCCTGTTCTGTTCAGTCCCTCTAAAGTATCTGGCACTAGCCATTGCTGGAAGACCATTCTTATGCTTGAGCTGTGATGGATTGTTTCAATAATAAGGCCACAGAACACTGGGGAAGCTGACCTCCTTGTCAGCAAATGTTTATTTTACAGATATGGGTGAACAATGAGCAGGTACAGAAATATGTCATACTGCACCCAGTTAGACTATCTGGATTATATGACACAGGAAAAGTTGCCCCGTCCCTTCACCTGACTCCTACTCCCTTCCTCTGCTCCTGCCCCTCTCCCCACCTTATACCTGTATTCATTGGCACCGACTTCCTTTCTACTGGGGGAAGGGGTACTCAACCCACCCTCTGCCCCAGACCCTCCCCCCACTCCATCCCTTCTCCTAAGCTCCTGTCCCGCCCCACCCCACCTCTCCCATCCCCGCTCTGCCACCACCCTGCCTCTTTCCACTCTCTCCACCGCGCATGCCCCGTCCCTGCTCCTTTCCCTCTCTCCCAGCGCCTCTTGCACAACACAGAACAGCTGATCATGTGGGCCAGCAGGCACTTGGAGGGTGGGGGAGGAGTTGATCAGCAGGGCCATGGGTGGGCGAGAGGTGCTGCGGAGAAAGGGAGTGGGGGGGACCTTGGCTTAGCACCCACTCATTTCTGTCCCTGCCTCCAGCTCCTAACTCCCTTTCCCCGGATTCCTATCATCCTTCCCCCCCACACACACACGGGGTTCCTGTTCCTGCCCCCCTCCCATTTCTTCCCCCTTGCCACAGTCTTTCTCATTCCTGTGCATTAGAGAATCAGGCTGAATTCCCCTTCTCCAGGCCACCTAGGTGCCAGCAGGGGGAGCATTAAGAGCACAGAAGAGATTTGCAAAAAGAAAAGGAGTACTTGTGGCACCTTAGAGACTAACAAATTTATTAGAGCATAAGCTTTCGTGAGCTACAGCTCACTTCATCGGATGCATTGTTTCCCTGCTCTCAGTTCTGATGCCTGATGCCACAGCAGGCCTGGCAGCTTGCAGGATCAATTGCAGGGAAAGCCCTGCTAAGTTTCTGCAGCCCCAGGATGGAGCACACTCAGTTGCTGTGTAAGGACGGCACTTTTGGCACATGTGCAGTCCAGCTGGTATGCAAGAGATGCAAGGGGAGGGAGGATGTTCCGTGCAGATGGAATCTTTAGAGAATTTAACTGCCAAGCTAATGAGTCTCTACTGAGCATGTGCAAACTGAGATCTTTCAGAGGCAGATAACTTGGCTAAATGTAATGAATTTTAATGGAGGTGACAAAAGGCATATAACTGACAGCATGCCAAATATCAAGTCCCTCCAACAAAGGATAGAGGTGGTAGATCTTCTCAACTAAACAGTTGTAAGGATATTTTCATGTGGGCAAAATAATGTATTTTTCCCTAACTTCAGTTTCAGGTATAGCAGAACCATTTTAGCTTAAAATTTCCCCAAAAATTCAGCCTTAGGCAGATACCTGGCATAGAAACTTTAAGACTGAATGGTTTGAATTTAACAAAATTATAAGGATTTGAAAAATGGGGTCTTAAAATGGAAAGCGTCAGGTAACCTTAACTATAGGCATTACTAATTGCACCACATATTATATCGTTCTTATATACAGTAGAACCGCAGAGTTATGAACACCTTGGGAATGGAGGTTTTTCATATCTCTGAAATGTTCATAACTTTGAATAAATTATTAGGGTTGTTCTTTCCAAAGTTTACAACTGAACATTGACTTAATACAGCTTTGAAACTTTACTATGCAGAAGAAAAATGCTGCTTTTAACCACATTTAAATGAAACAAGCACAGAAACAGTTTCCTTACTGTGTCAAATCTTTTTTCCAAACTTTTTCTTTCCTTTTTTTCAGTAGTTTTCATTTAACACAGTACTGTATTATATTTGCTTTTGTTTTTTGTTTTTGTTTTGTCTCTGCTGCTGCCTGATTGCATGCTTTCGGATCCAAATGAGATGTGTGGTTGACTGGTCAGTTTGTAACTCTGGTGTTTGTAACTCTGAGGTTCTACTGTATATATAGTCTGTTATATTCTCCAGTCACTACTCACTTATTTGCAACATGACTAAGGAAAAGTACGAAGATCAGGCTGAGGGATGGATAATAGTTGGGGAGACTTTCAATGACATTATCTTCACAGACTGGGGAGATGGAGACACACAGAAAAATGTCCAAAGCTCCTGCAGGTAAGGGTTCTGTTCCCTTGCCCTGGCAACACTAATGGTGGGCAAAGTATCCATGCCCTCATGTACTCATTCATTACCCTTTCCCTTCCTTATTCCTGCTGGTTTCCCCTCCCTCCTCAAACATCCTTCCGTCATCGCTGTTAATCCCTCGAGGTCAAGGATGATCTCTTTCACAGGTTTTATTTTTTATGGGTCCTTTGGTGCCTGAGGAGTCTGATCCTTGAGCCGCAGGCTTATTGGCAGATGTTACAGGTAGCGTTGGAAGTCAGGGTTGGGCCACAATTGCTGCTTGATGGTGGTCTGTCCTTTCTTTTCTGGCATTTTTCTGTGACCAGGGCAGGGAAATTGCCCTCAAAAGTGGACATTTCTTCTCTGACAAGTCTTCACCAGTTATCCCTGTCCTGGGCTGCTGTCTCCCACCGTGTTGTGTTGATGCCACATCTCTTGATGTTTATCTTGAAGATGATTTTAAAGCATTTCTTTTGGCCTCCTGTTTCCTTTCTCCTTTGTTGAATCGGGCATACAGCAGTTGTTTTGGTAAGCATACCTCAGGCATGCACACACAGTGCCCGCTCCACCTCAGTTGGTGCTGGATAATCAGGGCCTCAACACTGAAGATGTTGGCCTCTCTGAGGACCCTGACATTAGTGTGGCGATCCTCCCACTTTATGTTGAGGAACTTCCAAAGAAAGTGCTGGTGCTGGCTTTCCAGGTTTTTCAGATATTTTCTGTAGGTCACCCAAGTCTCACAGCTGTAAAGGAGAGTTGGGATTACTGCTGCTTTATAAACTAAAAGTCTAGTGTGTGTTCTGATGTTGTGATCATTGAACACCCGGCGAGACAGTCTGCCACAGCATAGAAGGAATCAACTCTGCCCTCTAGCATTCTTTTTCTCCCCATGCAGCCACCACAGAAATGCCCCCTGGCCTCAAGGGACGTGATTTCCCTCCTCCTCAGGTAGTGCCTTTCTGATGAGCTTCCTTTTGGCTTGTCAGACCAATAGTCTCCCTGGTTGATTATCCTGCAGAAGGCCTGCCTGTTGAGGAAGCTGTGTAAGGAGCTACGGTAGCCCCAGAACTACTGTGACAGCCCCAGGGATAAGGCCTCTTCCTGCCTCCACACTAGCAGCCTTGCTCCTCAGGTAGCTTGCTGCAGCTGGAGCTGCAGGATAAGCTGAGCTATTAGCTATTCTCCTGACAGAGTTCCAGTACTGCTCCTTCCCTCTCCATGCTCCCTGTCTGGTTTGGAGATTGCAGAGAGAGGGAGGAGCCTCAGGATGCAGAGTACTAGCAGGCTGTGGATTACCAGCAGTCTGTCATAAGAACATAAGAACGGCCATACTGGGTCAGATCAAAGATGGACCTATCCAAAAGAGCTAGAGGATAGGTCCATCAATGGCTATTAGCTGAGATGGACAGGGATGGTGTCCCTAGCCTCTGTTTGCCAGAAGCTGGGAATGGCGACGGGATGGATCACTTGATGATTACCAGTTCTGTTCATTCCCTCTGGGCACTTAGCATTGGCCACTGTCAGAAGACAGGATACTGGGCTAGATGGACCTTTGGTCTGACCCAGTATGGCTGTTTTTATGTTCTGGCAAAAAGTTCCACAGGTTGTGTGAAAAATTACGTCCTTTTGTTTGTTTTAAACCTGCTGCCTGTTAATTTTATTTGGTCACCCTTAGTTCTTGTATTGTGAGAAGGAGTAAATAACACTTTGTTATTTACTTTCTCCACACCAAACTATGATTTTATAGACCTCTATCATATCCCCCTTAGTCATCTCTTTTCCAAACCGAATAGTCCCAGTTTTATTAATCTCTCCTCTTATGGCAGCCGTTCCATACCCCTAATCATTTTTGTTGCCCTTTTCTGAACCTTTTCCAATTCCAATATATCTTTTTTGAGATGGGGCAACCACATCTACACACAGTATTCAAGATGTGGGCCTACCATGGATTTATATAGTGGCATCATAATATTTTGGGTATTATTCTCTATCCCTTTCCTAATGATTCCCAACATTCTATTAGCTTTTTTCACTGCCACTGCACATTGAGTGGATGTTTTCAGAGAACTATCCACAATGACTCCAAGATCTCTTTCTTGAGTGGTAACAGCCAGTTTAGACCCCATCATTTTATTTATATACTTGGGATTATGTTTTCCAATGTACATTACTTTGCATTTATCAACATTGAATTTCATCTGCCATTTTGTTTCCCTATCACCAAATTTTGCCACCTCACTGTTTACCCCTTTTTCCAGATAATTCTGGAATATATATTGAAAAGGACTGGGCCCAGTACAGATCCCTCTGGGACACCACTATTTACCTCTCTCCATTCTGAAAACTGACCGTTTATTCCTACCCTTTGTTTCCTATTTTTTAACCAGTTACTGATCCATGAGAGGATCTTCCCTCTTATCCCAAGGCAGCTTACTTTCTTAAGAGCCTTTGGCGAGGGACCTTGTCAAAGGCTTTCTGAAAATCTAAGTACACTATATCTGCTGGATTCCCCTTGTCCACATGCTTGTTGACCCCCCTCGAATAATTCTAGTAGATTGAGGCATGATTTCCCTTTACAAAAACCATGTTGGTTCTTCCCCAACAAATTATGTTCATCTATGTGTCTGACAATTTTGTTCTTTACTATCGTTTCAACCAGTTTGCCCGCTACCGAAGTCAGGCTTACTGGCCTGTAATTGCCGGGGTCACCTGTGGAGCCCTTTTTAAAAATTGGCTTCATGTTATTCATCCTCCAGTCATTTGGTACAGAAGCTGATTTAAATGATAGATTACAGACTACAGGTAGTAGTTCTGCAATTTCATGTTTGAGTTCCTTCAGAACTGTTGGGTGAATACCTTCAGGTCCTGGTAACTTATTACTGTTTAGTAGGGCTGTTGATTAATCACAATTAACTCATTTTGTTAACTCAAAAAAATTAACTGCGATTAAAAAAATTTATTGTGATTAATCGCACTGTTAAACAATAGAATACCAATTTAAATTTATTAAATATTTTGAACGTTTTTCTACATTTTCAAAAATATTGATTTCTATTACAACACAGAATACAAAGTATACACTACTCACTTTATATTATTTTTATTACAAATATTTGCACTGTAAAAATGATAAACAAAAGAAATTGTATCTTTCAGTTCACCTCATACAAGTACTGTAATGCAATCTCTTTATCGTGAAAGTGTAACTTACAAATGTAGATTTTTTTTGTTACCTAACTGCATTCAAAAACAAAACAATGTAAAACTTTAGAGCCTACAAGTCTACTTAGTCCTTCTTCTTGTTCAGCCAATTGCGAAGACAAACAAGTTTGTTTACATTTATGGGAGATACTGCTGACTGCTTCTTATTTACAATGTCACCTGAAAGTGAGAACAGGTGTTCCTATGGCACTTTTGTAGCCAGCGTTGCAAGGTATTTATGTGCCAGACATGCTAAAAATTCATATGCGCCTTCATGCTTCGGCCACCATTCCAGAGGACATGCTTCCATGCTGATGATGCTTATTAAAAAAATAATGTGTTAATTAAATTTGTAACTGAACTCCTTGGGGGAGAATTGTATGTCTCCTATTCTGTTTTACCCGCATTCTGCCATATATTTCATGTTATAGCAGTCTCGGATGATGACCCAGCACATGTTCGTTTTAAGAACACTTTCACAGCAGATTTGACAAAACGCAAAAAAGGTACCAATGTGAGATTTCTAAGGATAGATACAGCTCTTGACCCAAGGTTTAAGAATCTGAAGTGCATTCCAAAATCTGAGAGTGACGAGGTGTGGAGAATGCTTTCAGATGTCTTAAAAGAGCAACACTTCGATGCAGAAACTACAGAACCTGAACTACCAAAAAAGAAAATCAACCTTCTCGTGGTGGCATCTGACTCAAATGGTGAAAATGAATATGCGTTGGTCCGCTCTGCTTTGGATCGTTATCGAGCAGAATCTGTCATCAGCATGGACGTATGTATTCTGGTGGTTGAAGCACGAAGGGACATACGAATCTTTAGTGCATCTGGCACATAAATATCTTGCAATGCTGGCTACAACAGTGCCCTGCGAACACCATGCGAAAGATGTGGGCAGCATTATCTCCTGCAAATATAAAGAAACTTGTTTGTCTGAGTGATTGGCTGAAGTAGGACTGAGTGGACTTGTAGGTTCTGAAGTTTTACATTGTTTTATTTTTTAATGCAGTTTTTTTCCTACATAATTCTACATTTGTAAGTTCCACTTTCATTATAAAGAGATTGCACTACAGTACTTGTATTAGGTGAATTGAAATATACTATTTTTTTTGTTTTTTAATCAAAAATAAATATAAAGTGAGCACTGTACACCTTGTATTCTGTGTTATAATTGAAATCAATATATTTGAAAATGTAAAAAAATCCAAAAATATTTAAATAAATGGTATTCTGTTATGGTTTAACAGTGCGATTAATTATGATAATTTTTTTTAATCGCTTGACAGCCCCACTGTTTAGTTTATCAATTTGTTCCAAAACCTCCTCTAATGACACCTCAATCTGAGACAGTTCCTCAGATTTGTCACCTAAAAAGAATGGCTCAGGTTTGGAAATCTCCCTCACATCCTCAGCCGTGAAGACCGAGGCAAAGAATTCATTTTGTTTTTCCACAATGGCCTTATCATCCTTGAGTGCTCCTTTAGCATCTCGATCGTCCAGTGGCCCCACTGGTTGTTTAGCAAGCTTCCTGCTTCTGATGTACTTAAAAAATGTTTGCTATACTTTGAGTCTTTGGCTAGCTGTTCTTCAAATTCTTTTTTGGCCTTCCTAATTATATTTTTACACTTCATTTGCCAGAGTTTATGCGCCTTTCTATTTTCCTCACTAGGATTTAACTTCCACTTTTTAAAGGATGCCTTTTTGCCTCTCACTGCATCTTTTATTTTGTTGTTTAGCCACAGTGACACTTTTTTGGTTCTCTTACTATGTTTTTTAATTTGGGGCATACATTTAAGTTGAGCCTCTATTATGGGGTCTTTAAACAGTTTCCATGAAGCTTGCAGGGATTTCACTTTTAATTTCTGTTTCACTAACCTCCTCCTTTTTGTGTAGTTCCTGTAGTTATGCTGCTTTTTACTTCCAAAACCAAGATCTGATACGTTTTTATATTTCAAATGTTAGACCTTGCTTTTGCAACCACACACTGGATCTTATCAAGGGGAATCTAATGAGATATGTTTGCTGTGTTCCTACTTATTGTTTTTTCCGTAGCTGTTCACAAAAAGTGTTCAAAGAATTTTGTACCTTTAAAACAGCTGATTTTTAGGGTGCCTTATCTTGGGAACCTCTTGATCAAAGGAATTCAAAGTTTCCCTCGCTCCAGATCCGACCTACTAATTTTCAAGCTGATTTTAAATTTCCTGTGGATTTTAGAGAGGATGCAAAAATTCAGCTTTAAACAGAAACTTAGCTGCAACCGTAACTGTGGAGTGAATAGCAGTCACTCCGTCATAATTGTCCTGTGAGAGGATGAGAACAGAATCCCATTTGTTTGAGTTTCTTGCCTGTCCAGTGGCTCTTCAGATGATGATGTGAGACAGCCACTACACTGAGGCTAGCTGGAGCCAGCACAAAAGTCCTGCAGGCTAAGTGTGGCAGATGGCAAAAGTCTCAGCTGGCTCTCTAGGTCAGCACATTTGCCATGTGGACTAGCAGTGTGAGGTGGCAAAGAGATGGAAGCCTCTGCACGTTAGCACAGCTCTGGACACGATAGATGCATATACGTGTTTGGCAACCTGCTTGCAGATGTCTCTCTGTGATGCAGGGCATCCCTGCAGGTTATGAGTGTGAGATCTCAGTCACGGGAACTGGGTCATTTCAGCCTACTGGATTGCGATACAGCCATCCGTGCAGAACTTACATTCAGTTCCTCTGGGTGAGCTTGGCATACAATGTGATTTGAGAGACGACTGCAGTGTGCTGCTACTGTCTGCTGTTAAAAACACCACTAATATTATATGGCAGGGGGGCCAAACTGCGACTTGCGATCTGCATGCGGCTCTTTTACAGTTAAAGTGTGGCTCGCGGAGGTCCCCCCTCCCCCAATACTCCACCTACCAGACTTGCAGGGAAGGGAGCTCAGGACCTCTGCGTTGCAGCAGGGTGGTGAAGTAGGGGCTTCTGCCCAGCAGGGAGTGGGATATCAGGGCTTCAGCCCCATGGGGCATGCCCCAGAAGGTGTGCCCGAGCTCTCGAACTTCTGAAGATTGTTTTATGCGGCTTGGAGGGTCAGTAAGTTTGGCCACCCCTGTTATATGGGTTGGAGACAAGGTAGTGAGGTGGAGTGGCAATTGGAGGAGGAGATAAGAGAGGACAGATTGAAGCAAGAAAAAAAAAAGGTTAGAGGCAAAGTAAAATCCAAGGAGACAGAAATTGGGAGAGATGCTGCTAGTGACACAAGAAATGACAGAATCCATCCCTTCAGAAACTTTTCCTCTTGTTAATCCCATACAAGAAACACAGTTTCTAAAGAAATCAATTCAGGAGTGATGCAGAAGGCCATGCCAAGCCTGTTCAGACAGTGCTGCCATACCTGCAGTTGTACAGTCCCCTGGAGCCACATAGTCCCACTCCATCAGGGGCAGGTGATGCTGCTGTGAGTCACTGCTCATTCTCTATTGGTGTGTGGTATGGCGCACAAGCTGCTACGGTTTGACTGGGAGCTTTGTGAGGATCACTTGAGACCCCTGGGGAATGTTTCCCCTTTATTGCTGGTTTCCCAGCTGCTCCTCCTTTTTAACTGGAACAGTATAATGACCCCACCTCTACCCCAGCTCGCTCCATGAACACACATACACAGTTTGCTAAGGTAGCACCCACCTGAGATTGGGGCCTTAGCATACTAGGTGCTGTACACACATTGTGAGACAGTCCTTGCCCCAAAGAGGTTTGAGTTTAAATAGACAAGATAGAGTGAAGGGAAAGAGAAGCAATGATTTGCTAAAGGTTAGACAGTACCATGGAGCAGAGGCAGGCTGGTCTCCTGATTTATAATCCAGGGCCCTTTCCTCTAGAAATGCTGCTGGACATGTATTGCAGCTTGTCTCCCCCTGTTCCTGTCCCCATGGGATTAAAGCTCCTCAGTTGGCATTGGTATTTAGGGCAAGTGGGTGAAGGATAGAGGCATATCAAATTGTATGTTTAAATCTTGATCCTGGTAACAGGAGGCCAAGTTTGCTTGCATTAAGCCTTGGGACACCTCAGGCAGGAAAACAGGAGGCAATGGAGAGTTATGACCCTTACTTTCAATTCCTGACCCCCATTTTTCTTCACCCATGTACTCTATCATGGAGTGGCACTGTAAGAGAGAGCAGGGCCATTGCACCTGTGCCTGGCCAGCTGACCCCTGGTGGGCTATAAGAGAAGGCATCTGGGCCTTGCAGAGGGGAAGTGTGGGTGAATTATATCTGAGAGAGTGGACGAAGGGCTGCTCATTGCCAGCTCCCTGGGAATTGGGAGACAGGCCTGAAAAATTCCCTGAAGTGACTGCCAGAGTCCTCTGGGAGATGAAGCAGCAAGAGCCTGTTGAGAGAGACGTGGAGAATCAGGTTGCTGCAAGAAGCAGGAAGCTTCCTGGGAGATGAGGCAATGGGAACCTCCTGGGGGAAAGGAGCTTCTAGGGAGAGAAGCCTGGGGATTGTGCTGTGTGAACAGAACATCAAAATTTCCTGCAGGAAGGGCTGAGTGGTACAGGGGAAAACCCCGTGGGAGCCGTAGTGCAGGGTGGACTGAGGAACTGGTTTTGTTAATTTTGTCTGTATTGGGGAAAATAAAACTGCCAGGAAAGAGACTCTGGGTATGGTAGTGGGCCCTTTGCCAGCGGCGCAGAAGGCCAGCTGGTTACGCTGTCCTCCTTGGTGATATTTCTAAACTGAACACTCAGGCCTCCTCCTATGCCGAGTACTGGAATTTCCATTACCAGTACTGCTGGCTAGATGTGTGTGACTGCCATGGCACAGGTGCCTTTCCAGGACCCACAACATTTGCGGCAAGGTGTGAATACTAGCATGATCACAGGCACAAGCCCAGGTCAGCACAGTAGCCCCACAACCCAACCACATGAGATAGCTACCCTCACAAATATTGCAGTTTGTGTGAGACATCTCTGACCTCAGAATGGGGTAGCTATCAATAGAGGAGCAAGAGTGGGAAATAGTAGAGCCTTCTGGATGACTAGTGGGCCTGCCTTTAATAGACAGGTTTCAGAGTAGCAGCCGTGTTAGTCTGTATTCGCAAAAAGAAAAAGAGTACTTGTGGCACCTTAGAGACTAACAAATTTATTTGAGCATAAGCTTTCATGAGCTACAGCTCACTTCACCAAATGCATCCGATGAAGTGAGCTGTAGCTCACGAAAGCTTATGCTCAAATAAATTTGTTAGTCTCTAAGGTGCCATAAGTACTCCTTTTCTTTTTGCCTTTAATAGAGTGTATGAGCCCAGGGTTATAAAGGGAAATCTCCTATAGTAGCTTAGACAGCTACCACCCTGTCCTAGGTTTTCCTAGAATAATATTTTGATGGCATGTACCAGGTGACTTTCCTCCCCTTCATGCATCCTACCCAAAAGGAGTCCTTGAAGGGGAACAACTCCCTGAGTTTAGGAACTGCTTAGGAAGGCCACCCAGGACAGATGTAGGTGGAACCAATGAGAATTGGTCCTCCAGGGACTAGAAGGACTGGGAGCAGGCAGAGGCCAATCAAGACCCACATGCAGGATAAAAACGGCTGGCTGCTTCTTCTAAGGGATGAATTCTCAGCAAAGCTAGGACCAGGGAGGAAGGTTTGCCACCCATTAGCCAAAGAAGCCTGGCCTAGTCAGGGCTAAATCTCTGACTGCACCTTTGTTTCAATCACTGAAAGACTACTTTGCGGAAGGAAAGGCCTAGGTGTGCCATGCTGAGTTAATATTCATTTGACTGTTGTACAACTAAGGAAGCATACTTTGGGAGATGGTCCACTGGCTCAGGCAAGTCTGTGACAAATAGCTGTGTGAATGTGAATATGGACACTGATGGGGAGGAAGCAGTGTGGTGTTCATAAAACAGCTCATGCTGTTCATTTGTTTTTAGGACAAAAGGGTAATTCAGTAGGCTGGCACTCCTGACTCTCCTCAGTTTCCAGTTAGTGTCTTCCCTGAGATCCCAGGAAACAGTCCTTGTCCAGGGCCAGGCATGCTGAGAAGGGTATACATTTTACAATTAGCTAAGATTTTTGCATCAGATCAACCTCAGCAGCTATGTTATTGCAACTGAACAGAAGTGGAGTAAGGCTCTGCTGATAGGTTTTCCTGGAAGCTGTGGGTAAGAGAAACTACTCACTTTGGTTTTTTTGTTTTATTTTTTCTTGTCTTTGTAAAGGGTTTGAGGCAAATGCAGAAAATTCTTCTATATAGGATAGACTGGAAAAGAAGATCCCAGGCAGCAAAATACTTTTTTCCTGTTTTTATAAATTCTACAAATGTGCCTTCCCCTATACCTCCCTCCCCCCAAACCCCATAAAACCTTGGTCTCTAAGAAAGCCTCTCCTGCATTAGGAGTGGATAGCAACAGGCCTATTGTCTGGCCTCTCTGAAGACAAGAGGAGGATAGATTGGTTCCTAAAGGCATCAGAACTGAAGGGGGTTGTAGACCATCAGGCTGTCCTGCCCCTTCTTCTGGAAGGTTGTGTCATAGTTTCAAGATAACTACATCTGTATCGCTCTTCTCCCCCTCCCCCTGGCTCCACCCCAGGAAGGCCCAGTCAGGTCTCCAGCACCTGTTTTTCTCATTCCTTTCTGAACGGGAAGTTTTAAAGCTTCTGTAATATCCCCAACAAGCCAGTCTGCCTAAAGGCCAGCGCCTATCTGTTGCTTTCTCACTCAGTGAGCAGTGTATTGCCAGTAGTTGCAAGTTCCCATACAGCTCTTTCTAAGCAAGCACATTTATTCTTGAGGTAAAAGCATTACAGAGAAAACAAACAGATTTAACCACACACTAAACATATTAGGAGTCACCCATCAGGTCAAAGTTTTTCCATCGCTTCTGCAGGGGTTGGGTCCTGTCCGTTTGTCCGAGTCCATTTAAAACTAGCTTTGTATACCAAAATAACTGTTCTTTGTGTGTTGGTCTCTGGAAAACCCACTTTGAACCAGTATATGCAAGCTGGGCCAGGAGGGGCACCTCTCTGGAGGTGGTTACAACCTAAGTGACTCACATTAATCACTCCCTAACATGCTGGGTTTTTTTGGTTCCTGGAAGAGCTGTGATAACCATTTCTCCCTTCCCCGCATCGAGTTGCATACAATTCCTGACTCACAGAGATGCAGAAATTTAATACAATATAGTCCCCCAAGATAGTGCATGGGATTGAAATACTTGGCACAGGGTGTCTAACGTATGGATTAGGATACAGAGTATATGAAAATGCACAGACCTTAGGGATCTGCACTTAAGAGGACTTCCAAAAGGCAATATCCCATTTTAAAATATACTCATGATTTCCAGTACACATTTTTTGCCATTGAGTTGGCATCTCAGTTTAGTGAGGCAACTGACTTTTGTTGGTCCTAAGGATAGGTGCAGAAGATTTCATTGTATTAGATCACATGGCCTCTGACTGGCTAAATCTTTAGCAAGTCATGTGGAGGATGCTGATGCGGTAGATAGTATAGTTTTGAAAATTTGCTGCTTTTTCAAATCCTAGATTTAAAATATTTTGTGAATTGATTAATGATCCAATGACTGAGGGCTTGTCTTTACCACTGCGCTAAATCGGTGCCACAGTGATTGATGCAATGGTGTCGATTAGCGCACCTGATGAAGACAGGACAGGAACATGCTCTGCTATCGATGTAATTAATCCACCTCAACGAGAGTCAGAAGCTGGCAGGGACCGTCTCCCGCCAACTTAGCGTGCTGTAGACACCACATTAAGTCGATGTGAGTTATGTTGCTCAGAGGGGTGGTTTTTTCACACCCCTGAGCAATGTAACTTACATCAACTTAAGTGGTAGTGTAGACAAAGCCTGAAATGTTCCTCCTCCTCCATGGGGATGCTTCTGTCAACCTTCATAGGAAAAAAACCCACCCATTTTTGCAGAGAGAGAATTTCTGTCACTATCTACAACCATCACAGATACATCGCTTCCCGAAGAACCTCCTGGGAAAGTTTAACAAGGATATAGTAATTGCCCAGTCAGCTAAAGATCTGTCCTCACTTGATCCCAGAAAACAGAGTGCATCAGCTGCCTAGTGACAGCCTACATCACGCAGCCTGGATAGTGGATTTCCCACAAGACAAGAAAAAAAAATACAGAGATTGCTCAGAGGAGGTGATATTCGAAAGAAACAAGTCAATATGTTTTCTTCCGTTGGTGTTTTCTTTACTGAAACTACCATTATCCCCTCAGGAAGTTGCCACTGAAGGATAAATTTCTGAATAATTCACCATTTGTAGACATAAAGACCTAGATGACTTCAGAGTTTGCATAAGAGAAGGAAGACATGATGACTTTAGATCTTCTGGCTTTCCAGATGATTGTGGGATGAGAAATCTTATTGCTTTTCTTGAAAAGAACACAGTGTCTGAACAGGTGCAGAGTACAGATGTTTCTCAATAATCACTGAATGGATATTGCCTAGTGAAAGGGACATGCAATGTGTGATAGCCAAAGTTAGCCCCCCCCTTCTGTTTAAATATTATTGCCTCCCTATAAACCTAGATGAACTCTAATTGGACACTCCCACACCAATTCCTGTATCCAATCACTCACCCATCTACAATAGCAATCAACTCAGAAGTGCACAAAACAGAGCACTCAGATATTTTAAAAAAACAACTTGTGAAAAAATGTAAATAGCGGGCCATATTTAGAGGGGAATTTAAGAAAATCTAGAGGAGAACTAAGTTGGTGTAATGTATGCTGTCTTCTGCTCTTCTCAGTGTGTATGCTACACTAATTTAGGACCCCTCTAGAAGCCTATAAACTGACTTAAATTCCCATAGGTTTACCGGTCCTGATAAATGTAGAACTTACTCTGCTCTTACTCCTTATGCAGCACCTATAAATTTGGCTTACTGAGTCCAGGCTGCTGTAACAGACATGCTGAGGTGCCAAAATGTTTGGCTTGTTAAATGGTGTGAGGTCACAGACCTTTCTAGTTAAACACAGACTCTGCTGCTACCACTCCAAAGCATGCTGAGGAGAGCACAGCAACCTGCCAGGCTGAGACACTGAGGATTGCCCGATATAAGAACACCACCACTCCAGAATATGAGCCAAATTCAGAAGTGGTGTTCAAAGAGCTGTAAACTAGATTCCATTACAAGAGTTAGACTCAGAGTTCTTCAGTCTCACTGGCACCCATTCACCAATGCATAACTGTAAGGGGATCTAAACTGGTGTAATGTAACTTGTGGGGGAGCCAGAAGAAAGTGGAAGTTTAAGTGCACTTTCTTATACTCTTGTTTTGTTTCTTCTTCTCCTGACAATGTTTCTTCCTTCAGGTGTTGAAATTTTAATTACCCATTTAGACTCCCTTGCCCTCTGAGTTAGTGGGCCAGATACAGAGATGATGTGTAAGGTGGGATACAAGTTATGCTCTGGAAATTGAAAGTCAAGTCTGGTAAGAACCAGTTATTACCAGTTGCGATGGAAGTTTTTTGACATGGAAAGTGCACTTAAACTTATACCTTCTTCTTGCTCCTCAGTGAGTAATTAGGAAGCCATCTTGTTGCCTACATTGTATGCCATCAGAATTTTGACTTCTTAATAATAAATGCTTTGCCTCGTGTTTTAAAATCATGTGTATTATTCATTTTTAGTTTGGGATGATAAAAAAAATCTAAAATGGCAGCAAATGTAAAATAGTATAAACATGACAAAATTCCAGTATGAGAGGAATTTGGTCATAGAGACCCCCTTGGGGCTGTCACCTGATGTGCCAAGACTACCTCGGAGTCCATTTTCTCTGCCAGTTTGGGCCTCCAGAACCCTGTCTTATTGAGCCAGATAAACTCATCTGCTGCAACACATACCCAGGGTCTGACCTATGCCCCCAAAGCTGCAGACATAACTGAAAATGGCTCACCAAGTGCTCCTGTCTCTAGCACCCAGTTCCCAATGGGATGCAAACCCCAAATAAATCTGTTTTACTCTGTATAAAGCTTATACAGGGTTGTGACGGTGTTGGGACTCACCACCGTGGCACCTCCTGTTGGTAACTCTGGGAATTAGCTCAGTCCATGTGGAGTGCCCTCCACTGGTGGTGTCCCATCCATCTCTTGCCCTCTGTTGGCATCCAGACTCGCATTGCTCCCTTCCCGCAGCATCCACTTCAGGACTCAGCCCTCTGGCAGTGCCCCCTAGTCCATGCTCACCCCCTTCTGGGGAAGGGGGGCATTAACATCAGTCTTTTTGCTTCACCCCAGCCACAGTGACCAACCACATCCCCAAAGTCTAACTCCTTCTATCAGGGGGTCAGGTGCAGTCCACTAGAGCCACTTCTAGTGGCCGGGCATAGTACAAGGGGGAAGTGGGGGACCCAGGCCCACCCTCTACTCTGGGTCACAACCCAGGGACCCTTTGGCAGCAGCCTTCCTGCCTTCCTTCTCTCCCTTTGTCCATCTCTGTCCCTGGGTCATTTCCCCTTCAACCCCTTTGCACCAGCTAGGCCCTTTCCTCAGGGCATGCAGCCTGGCAGGTACCAGGCTGGAGTTCCCATCTGCTCCCTCCGGCTGCGCTGGTCTCCTCACACAGGAGACAGACCTTCACCCTCTGAAACCCTAGGAGAAACTCCCTGCCTCTTACCTGGGCAGCCTTTATATAGGGCCTAGCCTGGCCCTGATTGGCTGCCTCTTGCTCAGCCCTGATTGGCTGGCTATCTGCGCAGTCACTCTGGCCTGCTGTAGCCCAATCTGGCCTGGGGGTGGGGCACCACCCCACCACAAGGGTAAACTCATAAATTGTCCCCCCTCTATAACACAGAGAGAGAGATGCACAGCTGTTTGCTCCCCCAGGTATTAGTCACTAACTCTGGGTTAATTAATAAGCAAAAGTGATTTTATTAAGTATAAAAAGTAGGATTTAAGTGGTTCCAAGTAATAACAGACAGAACAAAGTAAATTACCAAGCAAAATAAAACAAAAGATGCAAGTCTAAGCCTAATACAGCAGGAAACTGAATACAGGTAAATCTCACCCTCAGAGATGTCCCAATAAGCTTCTTTCACAGACTAGACACCTTCCTAGTCTGGGCCCAATCTTTTTCAGACCAATCTGGTTGCTTATGGCCTGGACCCAGCAATCACTCACACCTCCATAGTTATTGTCCTTTGCTCCAGTTTCTTTCAGTCATCTCTTTGGGGTGGAGAGGCCATCTCTTGAGCCAGCTGAAGACCAAAATGGAGAGGCTTCCAGGGCCTTTTATATTCTCTCTCTTGTGAGTGGAAACCCCTTTGTTCTTCTGTGCAAAGTCACAGCAAGAAGATGGATTTTGTACCCACCTGGGCAAGTCACATGTCCATGAATGATTCAGCTTTTTGCAGGCCAATGCCGTTGTTTACATGTTAGTTTGAATGTTCCCAGGAAAGCTCAGATGTGAATTGGTATCTCCCAAAGTCCATTTCAGTTAAATGTTTCTTGACTGGGCACTTACTGAGAGTAGTCCTTTCTCAAGAAACTGACCAAATGTTTCACTGAGGCTACTTAGAATAAAACACATTGAGATACAAGTACATAGCCAATATTCATAACTTCAAATACAAAAATGATACACACAGCATAATCATAACCTTTCCATAGACACTTTACTTGACCTCCTTTGTACAAGATTTGGTGCAACTATAGGACCTGGGTTGCAACAATGATCTATATGGTCACAGTTCATGTCAATAATGTCACAAAGAGTACCACTAAATATCCAACAGGAAAAATCTAGAGCCTCACTGGGATTTCATGCAGGCTGAGGGATCTGCTGGCACATAGCTCATTGCAGGATTGGGACCTATACTTGCTCACCACCACCCACGGACTGCAAGTTTTGAGGCAATAGCAGAAACAGGCTGACTTTTAAATTCTGTGATTAAAATCTGTGGTTTATTTTGAGTAAAACCTGGATTAATATTTAACGTGCAAGCTTAGGTTTGTTCTGTTTAAATAAGGATGAAAGGACTCTTGCCCCTGCTGGGCTCTTATCCAACAACAGTAATGCTCTTCAGAGAGCAATAAAAAAAATGCTATCCAAAAGAAAAATGCTCCCATTTTCTCTGCCTCTGAGCTGCAGTGGGCCTGTCAGCATCCCCTTCATTAGTATCTCAAAAGGATTCTAAGCCACTAGACCTGCCAGAAGCACAAGGGAAGCAGTAGGATCCACAGTGCAATTTCTCAAAAAGAAAAGGAGTACTTGTGGCACCTTAGAGACTAACAAATTTATTTGAGCATAAGCTTTCATGAGCTACAGCTCACTTCATCAGATTAGCTCACGAAAGCTTATACTCAAATAAATTTGTTAGTCTCTAAGGTGCCACAAGTACTCCTTTTCTTTTTGCAAATACAGACTAACACGGCTGCTACTCTGAAACCAGTGCAATTTCTGGATCACATTTAATATCATCAGTCCCCAGGAAATCTAAGACTAATATTTGAGGGCGGGCACAGCACAGCACATATTGTAGAGGTTTCTACAGCCTAAGGTGCAGAGAACATGATGGTACAAAAGTTCCATTCTCTTCTCTTGCCCCAAATGTGTGGGGTGGGGTTAAACTGCATCCTCAGGTATTTATTGACCCAACATGCTTGCTCCTTCAGAAAGCTTGGCAGAGAAATTATAAAATGTTAACTGGCTCAAGAGAAGAATATTGCACATATGAATATCTGTACTTAGATTGGAGAAGTGAGGATTTTATGATCAAAAGAATTCCAGAATGGTCATTCCAGCACAGAGAGCTGCATGGATTATAACCTTAAAAAGCATGAATTATTCAGTATGGCTGAATCATTGTAACACTGTTATGCCTAAAACAAATGATTATTGGTTCTGCTTCATTTTGGCCAAACTAACACGAAATGAAAAGCACTAAGTGGGAAGGGAAATCAGGTTGAATAAGCTGCTGTTCTGGAGGAAAAGGAGTTTTAAGGAGTTAATAGGAGAGGATTCAGTCTATGAGCAACAGGTGTCTGTAGCTGTCATGAGTTGCTCATTAGAGACAAGTAGCTACACTCCACAAGTGCTTAAAAACAGCCTGCTGAAGAAGGAGGTTAGAGGAACTTTTGATTTAACAGTATTAAGGAAAGAACATTATTGCAACCAATTGTAAGGACTTTGTACTAACTGGGTGAACTATTTGTGTTTGGAAACCTGCCTAAAAAGAGCAATTTCTGTGCAGAGCAAGATAACAAGTGTCTTATCTGTTCTCTGGCAACAAATTTGGGCACAATAGCCCCAAGTGGTGAGGCTATTAAATACTTGTGCTGATGCTGGAAGGGATTCTTCAGAGTATACAAAAGGTGAAACTCACTCCTGTGAAGAGGACTGCTATAAAGCCCTCTTACTAAGCACCACTCAAGGCTGCACGAGATGCAGCCGGTCTGCTTTCAAACCGCGCCCAGAAAACATCTCTACACGCTTGTGCTCCACACCCTTCACGCCCGCACCCTCGTGTCCCACCCCGATACAAAATGGCAGGACCTCCTGCCACCTTTGGAGGGTGAGGAGCCCCGGTGGGCCAGCCTATATTCCACCTTAGTCCCAAGGCCTGGGGATGTCAGTTGGCGGCTCCTTCACAGAGCCGTGAGCACGGGCGTGTACTTGGCGCGGTTCACTTCAATCCCAGACACCTGCCCCTTTTGTGGCGTGAGGGATACCTTGGCACATGTATACCTGGAGTGTGCCAGGCTGCAGCCCCTATTCCGGCTCCTCACCAATATTTTATTACGTTTTTGGTTGCACTTCTCCCCTCACCTTCTCATTTATGCACTCCCTATCCGTGGCCCCACAAAGTCACGGGATCTCCTGGTCAACCTCCTCCTGGCCCTAGCTAAAATGGCCATCTACAAAACCAGAGTGAGGAGGTTGGCCGATGGAGTCTCCTGTGACTGTGGGGCCTATTTCCTATCCTCGGTCCGTTCACATATCCGGGCAGAGTTCCTCTGGGCGGCGTCCTCTGACTCCCTTGACGCCTTTGAGGAGCCGTGGGCGCTGTCCGGGGTTCTCTGCTCGGTGTCCCCGTCCGGTTCCCTTCGTTTGACCCTTTGACCGCACTCCTGTCCCTGTTATTTTATTAGTTGTCCCCCGGAATTTTTTGGGTATCTAGGTCCTTTGGATCCCCCTTTTAGGCTGGGGGGATCCTTTAGCGGTGGACGGGCTTCGCCCCCCCACTTTCCGGATCCCAATAAGACTAAGCATCACTCAAGCCCTATGTTGAAGATGTAAGTGGTGCATAGCCTCTATTCTGGCTCTCAGCAGAAGGACATGTTTTACCCGCTAAGAATATATCCTTCTAACATCCAGCCATGAACTCAAACCAGTGCTTGAGAGCTATTTCTGTGATACAGCACTTCAAATAGTGACGTCATAACACCTGCCTATAAGGGACTGCTATTTAAATTTGTCCTGTTGAGAAACTATTTGTTTGCCACTTATGAAAAGACTGTTCCTCTCTAGTTTGTTTAGAACCAGGAAACATCAGAGAGTGGAAGACAACAATCTCATTCCATCATTTTATTTTGTATGGGCAACTCTGTACTGTGTGCATTTATTAGTCTCTCATAATACTTGGTTAGAAGAAATGGTGACTTGTTAATTAACTTTTTGGCTGAAGATTCACCTTATGGGTACCTTAACACCAGTGATTTCCTAGGGAGGTTCCAGTTTTGGATTCATGCCTTCTCTTGTGATTGACATTGTGCTGGGCAGGGTACAGATCATCTTGTGCTAGCATTAAACAGGGTTAGCTGCCTGGGCTTTGATCAGGTTGAACCTTTCAGCACTTTTTGATATGACTGACCATGTGGTTTTACTTTGGTAATGAAGGGAAGTTTGTGGCTGGAATCACTCTCCAGTGGCTCTAGTTGCACCTTTCAACATAGTGATGGTAGACAACTCATTGCTGAGGGAGTTCAGATCTAGTAATCCATCAGTTCTCCTTCATCTCTCATGCTTCCCAACATGTGAGCCTCATGGCAAGGTCATTTCTCTGCATCAAATATGGCTGTATGGCTCATATTTTGAGATTGGAGCTGTGACTAGACAGTCCCTCTTTGTCCCACCAGTGGGACTGATGGTATAGAAAGGCTTCCGGGCAGTAGTCTGCATTTAAACACCATGTCACTTAATTCTGTACAGGATGGTCTTCATGACATGATACTTCAAATACTAGCATTTGTCAGCACATTGTCTATGGATAGTGAGAGCTGCACTGGTTGGAAAAATCAGGAAAAACTTCTTAGTGTACACATTATTGTAAATGCTTCTGCAACAAAATGGGGGATTGAGGGGCCCACAGAGGGAGAGAAAACTAACCATGTAGGAATACTCTGCTTCTGGTTGCTCCAAGGCATGGCTCTGAACTTGTTTAAATCCAACTTCTATTTTGATCCTGAAAATCACTTTAAAAACAAAACAAAAACTTACTGTACACACCCCTGCATACTGCAGGAATGCTCAAAAGCAAAGTGAGGCAGAACAATGTGGTTCTTACTATCCAAGTTAGACCTTTGATACAAAGAAGAGACAGCTGTAATAAATTTAACACATGAACACTGTGATACAGTTGTGATCACAGCTAAATGTTAATGCCTGTCAGAGGATGCTGATTTCAGTGATTACTGTTACCACATTTGCTTTTCATGAGGTATACATAGCTTTCTCTTTGTGTACAAAAGGTAACTTTTGGGGAGGACTGAGAGGGCAAGTAATGAACTGGCTAAATAAAATACTTAAATTAATTTGATCCACAGTGAAGTGTGTGCACTCAAAATTAGACCAGCTTGTAGTTGGGAGTGGATAGTTTGGAGGCACAGATGAATGAATTGTGCACAGAATGACACTGTAACTGCAGCCCGTACTCTACACTTTTGAACTAGTTAATGACCTATGCACTCAAAATTATTGAAACCTCTTTCTTGTGGGGCATGATCTCATTGAAGTCAATGGAAACAGGCCCACAGATCTCTGGATGCTCCTAACCAATGCGTTCCCAACATTAGCATTTTGGTGGAATAACTCACTGTGGCTAAGGGAGACCACCTCAGACAATACGAGAATCCAGACTCCTCATCACGTTAAAAGCATGTTGGAAAAGTGAAAAATGTCATGCTTTGAGTCTAAATCTGTCCATGTGCCCAAGAGGAGGTGAAGGAGGATGGGCTGTCTAATGGATAGGGTGCTATCCTGGGACTTGGGAGACCAAGATGAATTCCATGCTCCACCACAGACTTCTCTCCATCTGTAAAATGCGGATAATAGTACTTTCCTATCTCCCAGGCACTGAGGATAAATGCATCAGACAATGACGTGCTCAGATCATACAGTAATGGGATCTATATAAACACCTTAGACAGAAAATGGAAGGCATATTAGAACAGAGATGATATATCTAATAGTACACACTACCCCGATAGTTGACAATGCTTCAGAGGAAGGTATATAACCACTATGGTGCACCTAAATGTCTACAGCCAAATGCAAAGGATTCTTCCTAACTGTAACAATGTGTAACTGTCTCTTTTAAGGGGTGTCAGGCCCAGGGGCCTGCCAAACCCCTGTGCCAAGATAAACCTCTTTAATGGCAAGTATTTCATTGGAATGGGGGCCAGGTCTTTTAATAACATGCCTACAGTTCTTAGCAGGTAAAAAGACGGGGGCAGGGAAGAGTCTGGAGAGAGGTTCCCTGTAACCTGATAAGGGTAAACTAGGGAAGCCTGTGAGGATTACAGCACAGTCTCTGTGGGGGGAGGGGGCTGTGATAATCTTGTCTCAAGACAGAAGGAAGTTTGGGCTGAGGAGGCGGCGCTGGGAAGGAGAAACAGGACAACTTGAGGGGCAGAAAGACTGATTATTTAGGATTTCCAGGTCTGGGAATTCATGGCAGAGGGAGGGTGTGGATTCTCCCTAGGCTACCAGCCTGGTAGAGAGTGCAGCAACAGCTGCTGCTAAGAGGAGGTAGAAGGAACTAACCAGAGCCCAGGAGGGCTGAAATTTGAGCCTGGGAATAGAAAGCCAAAGCCTGTTATGTGACCGGTGCAGGTCCAAGATAGAAGACAGATTTTTTTTGGACTTTGATTACCCCAGAAGGGTTGGACTTAGCCAGAAGGCCAAGCCACCTCAGAAACTGAGTCACTGAAAACCCAGGAGGGAAACTGAGGCAGGTTGACTGCAGTGCCAAACCACACAGGAGCCTGCTCTGGAACTGTGCCCTGCTATGTTAATCCCATCTTATACCCTGGGGGATTCATGAACCACTGTAACTGTTATCCTACTCACTATAATTGCAGATGCTGTTATTTTATGTAAAATGTGAAATCTCCCTTTTAATCCATAAGGAATGGATACATGGAGATCCTTGCATTGAAACAAATACAGCTACTTTTCAATGGAATGATTAATATCTTCACATGTACAAAAAGCTCAGCATCTCACATCTACATAACAGCACTCTGTGCAACAGTCATGAGTGATGGTGTGAGAAGTATCATATTTTTAATATCCTGATTGATCATTCAGATGTGTAATGAAACATTGCACAGCTGAGGAGGGTTGTGTGTGAATTGGAGGGAGTATGTGAATTGGATATCAATGTTGAATATTCCAGTAAGCTGTGTATCCATGGAGATAAAGCCTGTCCAAATCGCTTTACTGATTCCTTTTGCTTAGCTGTGTAGAAGAAATGTTACAGGTTAATAAACAGACTTTATTTAGACTGAATGTGACAATCCTTTCTCACTTTTAAAATAACAGGTGCAGGATACAAATTTGATGCAGGCTTTGAGAAGATTGCTTCAATCTTCCCTGTTATGCTTTACCAGTTTGCTGTTGGACTTGTTCTAGAGATATGCCCATTATCACCAGAAGGTGTCATACTGCTACCATATCAGAAGTGGTGTGATTCCAAAATTCAAAGAAGGCTAATGCAGCTGTGTTTTGTAAGTGGTTTCCTCCCCTTTACTGATCAATCTGTGCCTCAAGGAAGAGTAAAAAGAAAAGGAGTACTTGTGGCACCTGATAGACTAACAAATTTATTAGAGCATAAGCTTTCGTGAGCTACAGCTCACTTCATCGGATGCACCAAATGCATCCGATGAAGTGAGCTGTAGCTCACGAAAGCTTATGCTCTAATAAATTTGTTAGTCTCTAAGGTGCCACAAGTAGTCCTTTTCTTTTTGCGAATACAGACTAACACGGCTGCTACTCTGAAACCTGTCAAGGAAGAGTGTTACTGCCGGTGGTACTTGGAATTCTACTCCTCCCCCCATTTTTTTTCCCTTTTTTTGGAATATAGTTTTTCTTCCCAGGACCTATTGCACTGATACAGCTACTGACTCATCTGTTAAGGGAACAGGGCAAAAGCATCTGTAAGCTGGGCTTCTTTGCCATTAGTAAGCCTTCTCTGCAGCTGAGGGTGCCCTAAGAAAGGAGTGACAATTCCTTTGCTGCTGTTATAGGGTCTCAGGTTTTGTCACAGTTCCTTCTAGTTTTGGTCTGCTGCTCATTGGTCTTCTAACAGCTTCATCATGCATGCATGGTATCCCCATCGTGTAACTACCGTGACACCTGTCTTAAAAGACCATCCCAAATTATCTCCAGCTATACTGAACACATCTTCCTTCCCCTTGCATCCCAAAGAGTGGGCCATAGAGCTGTTGCTGGAGCCTTTCATCTCAGAGTATGCAATGCAAGCCTGAGTGCCTGCTGCTGGAGAAGCATGTCTTTGGCTTTCTTAGTGAGGAAGAAATACAGCTCTTTTGTTATTGCCTCTCTCGTACATGTTGCCTGCAGCTGCATACAGGCACTGAAGTGACAACTGGGTCTTGTCCACCCAAGGGTCACTTTGCAAAAAATCCACCGAGTTCAGCTACACTGCTGTGAACAATATTGGGATGCCTATAAGGATGGGCTGCTGCAGTGTCTGAACATATTGATTAGAGCTGGTCTGAACTGGGTTACTGGACACAGTGGTAAAAATACTCCAGGTGTGTCTGTTCCCTACTCTCTACTATCGTATCCTCTGGGGAAGCTGCAACAGCAGAGAATACAGTACCTCAATTTCCCATTGTAGAAGAAAGCAAAAGAGAATTGAGTCATAATGCTCCCCATGGAAAATTATAGCTTGATCAGTTCTGTGAGCAATACTTTATTGGCATTACAAGTGTTGCCAAAAAAAAAAAAAAGAAGCAAACACAATTTTAAGGAAGAACCCTCGTGAAATTTGTCAGTGCTACATTACAGCAGGCACGGGGGCCTTCAGCGTGGGTTTGTGTCTTTATTTTTATTCCCCTGTCCCTACTAGTCATTCCTGCCTCACTCACCAGTGATAAGGTTCTCCCTGCCCTCTGACTCACCCTTTTGCTCTCTACCAGGAGGAGATTTCACTTCAGTGCTTTTTGCCTCAAAGCTGATTTCTGCCTGTTCCCCCATCCAACTAATTAACCCATAATCCTTGTGTCACTTCCTACCACAACCCAGGCAATGTGTCCCTCCTTCCAGGAGGAAGGTACATGTACCCCTTCATGATACCACCTCTTCTTCTGCTATCTTGTGTGTCTGACCTGGCAATGCCCCTGTGGCTAATGCCCCCTGCCCTTTGCATGTATCCTAGTGAAGAGGCTGGTGCTTGGTCCCTGCTCTCCCTCCTAGGCTGGCGGGTACCCTGTGTGGTTCCCCCTCTCCCCACCTGGCAGGTATACTGTGTCCCCCCACCTGCCTGCCTGGCTCATACCATGTGCATTCCCCCCTTGGCTAGGGGGTACCCTATGCTTCTCACCCCTGGCTTGCTGGTACACTGTGCACCCCACCCTTCTCAGTTAGCTGGTACTCTGTGCATCTCCCCCCATCAGTCCACTCCCCATGGTTGGCTGGTACCCTGTGCACCCCCCCATCCTGGCTGGCTGGTACCCTGTGCGCCCCACTCCCCCCTGGCTGGCTGGTACCCTGTGCATCTCCGACCCTCCCCCCCCGCACACTCCCCCCTCATGGATGGCTGGTCACTGTGCATCCCCCCCACTACCCATGGCTTTCTGGAACCCTGTGCCCCCCCCCCCGACACACACACACACTTTGCATAGCTGGCTGGCACCCTGTGCATCTCCCCCCTCCACAGCCCACTCTTCATGGTTGGCTGGTATCCTGTGTATCCCCCCTGCCCCGGCTGGCTGGCACCCTGTGGCCCCCCACTTCTCCCCACGGCTGGCTGGCACCCTGTGCCCCCCGCCCCGCCTGGCTAGTACCCTGTGCATTCCCTCCCCTTCCCCGACAGCGGGCGCAGCACGTGCTCCTGCCACTCCCCTGGGCCGCGTGTCTCCGCCCGGACCGGCTGTGGCAGGAAGGCGGGACCGGGACGTCACATGAACAGCCGCCGCTCCTGGCTGCTGGGGGCACAGACCGCGCCGGACCCTGTGCGGGAGGCGGCCCGGGGCTGCACCAGCCCCGCCCCCCCAACTCACACGCGGCGGGCACATCAAGGTAACCCCTCCCCCCCCACAGTGCGGCGGGCAGGCTCACCTGGGCCCGTCCCGCCCCTAGCTCTGCGCGGGGCAGCCAGGTAACCTGCCCGGCTCTGCCCCCCCGCCTGTGTCCTGCGGGAAGCCCAGATGGGCCCTCCCCCTCCCGCGTCCTAGGGGAAACCCAAGTGGGGCCTCACCTGGGCCCCTCCTTTCCCCCTGGCTGGGCCCACGCCTGTGTCCTTCCCCCCCACCTCTGTGACCTGGCCTAGAGGAAGCCCAGAGGGGCCCTCACCTGCCACCCAACTGTGCCCCAGGGGAAGCCCAGGTTAATCTCCCCTCCTCCCCCTATGCCCCAGGGTGCTCTAATTGTGGTAACTAGGTAACACCTCACCTGAGGTCTCCTCTCCTCCAGTCTGCTGTAGGTTAGCCAGGTAACTTCTTACTTTGGGGCTCTCACCCATGATTCTTCACCAGGGCAGTCATTACCACCTCATCTTGGGGCCAGCTTTTCCACACACACACACACATATATAAATATATATACACACACACACACACACACACACACCCCAGCCTTTGATGCTGAATTGGGGGTAGTCATTCGTCTAGGGCCTTCACCCCCTTGAATTCTACAATAAAGCAGCTGGGTAAACCCACACTTGAAGGCCTTCTTCCCCCATACCCTTGACCTGTGCACCAGGATGGCCACATAACTCCTCACATGTTTTACCCCTAGCCCTGAATTCTTCACCAGGGCAGCCAAGTATATCCTTAGGTGAAATGAAATACATGGATATCACCTGCCCCTCTTCTTGACCCAGCACTGGAGTGGCCAGGTGATTCTTCACCTAAGGTCCTTCTCCCCCCAATCTGACTTCCCCTAGGGACTACTCTTGCACTGGAATTATCACGTAACCCCTCAGCTGGGGGCTTCCTTCTCCCAGCAACTTGTTCAATCCTATATCTTGGGACTTTCTTTCTTTTGACCTGTGCATTGGGATAGCCAAATTGCCCCTCAGTGGGGACACCCTCCCCCCTGCTTTTTCTCCAGCTTATGTACCAGGGCAACTAGGCAACCTCTTATTTAGGGCTTCCTTCTATCTCTCTACCAAGTCCTGTTCCTGAGTCGGTGATCAGTGACTCATTTGAAACCAGGTTCACTTAGGCCTGTAATTAATTGGGTGATTTTGAACCTTTCAGTCATGGTTCAGTCCTGTAAGGCTGATATTCAGATCATAGGTACAACTGTCTTCAACATTTGTTATTAGAGATTGTACGCTCCTTGGGGTATAGGGACTAGGGTGACCAGATGTCCCGATTTTATAGGGACAGTCCCAATTTTGGGGACTTTTTCTTATATAGGCACCTATTACCCCCCACCCTATGTCCTGATTTTTCACACTTGCCCTCTGGTCATCCTAATAGGGACCATCTTTTTGTTGTGTTTGTACAGCACGTGGCACAGTGGGGTCTGGGTACATGGCTCAGGCCCCAGGCTCTGCCACAGCGTAGATAAATAGTGATTGACTGTTACCTGTGAATAAATGATTCAAGAGAACTTGGTCAAGTTCTTTATGCTGATAGGCGAAAGTTACTTTTCTGATGTGAACAGCCATCTTCAGTCATTTGTAAGTCTGGTATTGCCAAATGTCTAAATAAGAAGAAGGGAGGAGAGAGAGGAGTTTGTGTAGGAGCGGAGTTTGATTCTACTAAATAAATTGCTAATATTTATTTGCGTTCTTGTTTAGGAAAACTGAGTGAAATACAACCAAATGGACTCCTCGAAGCACTTGCTTTGATCTGCTGAGTTGGGGGGAAATCGTACTGAGGATCTGGTGTCTACCTCTGTAACCTCTAACTTCTCAGTGCAATGGAACAAAGTGAGGGCAAGCAGGCACCCCAGCCAGAGAGTCATGAGGACAGCAAGAGCAATGTGAAATCCTTGCCTGGGGGAGCTGTCCATGTCTGGGGAGAAATAAAAAAACATGCAGTTACAGATGACTACAAGCTCTCCAAACGGGTGCTAGGTTTGGGTGTTAATGGCAAAGTACTGGAATGTTTTAACAAGGTGACAGAGCAGAAATGTGCTTTAAAGGTACGTAGACATTTCCTTGTATACATTGTTGAGGCCAAAGCTCATCTCTCAAAATCCCATAGAAGGCCATCTTTTCTGTTGATGCCTAGGTAAAACAGGGTTGGATGCATTAGAGATTCTTGGATATGTAGAGAGACAGTCTAGTGTAGCAGTATGTTGGTCCAAACTCGAGAGGTCTTTTTCAGACTGTTCCTGAGTGAGTTTCTGTAACAATTATCATTTATATAACTGACTGTGCTTTTCTACCTGGACTGAAAAACCCCAACCCCAGAGTGGTTTAGCCAGGGTTTTTAATATGGATACTATGCAATCAACAGTCAGGAATCTGTTGCAATAGGTCTAGGGCCTGATGCCTTTATGTGTATTGCCAGTCTTCTGGTTTTTCGTCTTCAAAAAAAGTACTAAAGGGCAATTTGGATCCTGGAGTCCAAGACTTACAGTTCTGATGGAAAGGAGTCCCTGACAAATATGTCTTTTTTTCTTATAAAATATTTCTTAGGACTTTAAGGAGATTTTCTAGTTGTTGAATAAAAATTGCAGGGTGAGTGAGTAACTCCATTTTCTTATCTACTTCCAAAAGAGTAGGGTATCTGAAAACAGATCAGAGATATCAGGTTTGGGCAGATGTGTTTACCCACTTACCAATGATGATCCAATATTAGGGTAATAAGTGTCGTTTATATAAATAGAGCAGGAAACCTGCACTAATAAGTATAGGGCTTACCTATTGGTTTGTGCAGTATTTAAGATTTCTTTTTTAATTATAAATTTAACCCTAATAGTGACAAAGTTAATCTTCACTTAGTCTGTAAACAAGCATAAGCAACAAAATTCTGTGAACTGCCTCAGAATGCACTACTGCTTCTTTTGCATTAAGTGGGATAACTAGAGTATCTAGAAGACTTCAGATACCCTTTTCTGTCCCCACCCTCAAACCCTGAATGCATTGGCAGAGAGTAGGACAAATCTGCTAGTGATCTTCTGGATGACTTGTCGAGGTATAGACAAGACCTTGTCTCTAGCAGGCTGGACCTGAATTCTACAGCAAGGTTCTTGCATTCTGTAGTATGCTGGTTGGACAGTTTCATTTAAATTTTAAAAAAGAGACTTTTAATTGATTAAACATGAAAACATCAATTTGTACAGAAATGTGGCCTCAAAATAACAAAGGGACTAATTAATGCATTCCTCGCATTTTCAGTTTTCCTACTGATTTCTGTATTGACAATGCATGGTTGAATTGCAGAAGTTTATTAGGATGGAGTTGCAGGTTTTGGCAAGTGGGTGGGAGACTGTTGAGGCTTCTGGCACACAGGAAGGCATAGGAGGGTGTTTGAGATTGTCAAATAAGTACATTAGCTTGTTGTTTCTGATTAAAATGACCAGCAGTGAATCATGGAGTGTAGTTGTAGCCATGTCTGTCATAGTGAATTAGTTAATATTGACACTTATTTAATTTTCAGACCTAACTCATTAAAATGAAGGGAACAATTTAACATTCAAAGCTGTTTCATCATGTCTGCAGACTCAGGCAGGCCTCATTATATAAGTTTATGCTTGGTTCATATTTTCAAGGTTTTCATTGCAGCTCTAAGAGTTAGACATTTTTAAAATGTGAGCTTACTTTCTAGAGCAGTGGTTCTCGACCAGAGGTACACGTACCTCTGTGGGTGCGCAGAGGTCTACCATGGGGTACATCAACTCATCTAGATATTTGCCTAGTTTTACAACAGGCTACATATAAAGCACTAATGAAGTCAGTACAAACTAAAATTTCATACAGACATTGACTTGTTTATACTGCTCTATATACTATACACTGAATTGTAAGTACAATATTTATATTCTAATTGATTTATTTTATAATTATATGGTAAACATGGAAAGTCAGCAAGTTTTCAGTAATAGTGTACTGAGACACTTTTGTATTTTTATGTCTGATTTTGTAAGCAAGTAGTTTTTAAGTGAGGTGTAAAGTGGGGTATGTGAGACAGATCAGACTTCTGAAAAGGGTACAGTAGTCTGGAAGGGTTGAGAGTCTCTGTTTTAGAGCATGGTTCTGTGGTAATAGATGAATTTCAAAGCAAATTCTGTGACTCTGGAATCATGTAATAAACTGCGTCCTGGATATAGATGTAATATTAAAAAGCTAATTCAATACTGATGAAGCTACAAAGAAGAATGTCAGAAATTAAAGGTAATGTGCTTTTTAACAGGCTTCCCTCTTCCTAATGAGCAGGAAGAACTAATGATGGAGGAAGGGATCTGAGGCATCCAATTTAGAGGTTCTCTGTAATCAAAAATGAGGCTGAAAAATCAGTTAATCCCTTCAGTGCTAACATACTTAGGGCACAAAAAACCCCATCCCCTATCTCACCTCCCACATACACATACACAACCAAAACTATATTCTCTGTGATGTACCTGGTATATCACTGAAATCCTGTTGTTATGTTCCAGTGGAATGTCTGCACTTCAGGGAGTGCTCCCTTGTTCTGCTGAAATGGCCAGAAAGGTGTTAAGATGTGTGTAAAGGCCATGGGGAGCTAAAACAGCAGCTGATGCCTTATTCTGTGTATACAGTTTTCACCACTATGGATCAGACTGCTGAATACAAAATGAAATATGCAATTAGGTAAAACTGCCAGTGGCTCAGAGTGCAGCCACTCCCAAAAATGGCAAAGAAAAAAAATAACCATGGAAGGAGAGACAAAATGGTTTAATTGTCCTGAACAGAAGAATCTTGTATTGAGCCCTGAAGATACTTACAGAGGTGGCAATGTTCAGGGAGATGTTGTCATTGTTTCACGGGGATCCTGAACCAAGCAGTACAAGTCCCTCTCCTGCTCCTCATGGGACCTCAGAACAGCCCATCCAGACAAAATAGCTGTGTAAAACCTTCTGGAAATATGTTCTGTTCAGAAACTCTGCGTTTATATTGTACAGTGTAGGGCTTGTCCTCCTTTTGGAAGAAAATAGGCTCAAGAGTTCTGAGTTTACATTGCTTTCTATTCCCAATCTGCATGTGATTGTTTTACATTGGTGGGGTTAAACAGTAGGTGCGGATGAATTATTATAAAAAGACTCCCTATTTGACATGTAAATGTCAAAAGTAGAGAAATGCAAACGTTACCTTGTGTGTAAATAGTACATACTTTTTTGTATAAGGAGCCAAAAGCTGCAAAGAGGGACAGAGGTGGGTATTTTTAAGGCTTTATTTGTGCATGTTGTATAATACATAGTGTTTTATACATATGCATGTGCACGCGCGCACCCACTTCCTCCATTACTTCTTTGCTCCCTGTAACCAAGTCCCATGAACAAAATCAAAACATTGTCTTGCTGCTGAAGGTAGAGCTTATCAACAGTAGGTTCTCTTTACCACCAACCTCTCCCATCAAAGCTGCCCCTGACTTGGCAGATGGCACTGCTTTCTGCCTGCAGGTTTTCTTTCACAAGGGAACAAAGCCAGCACAGAGCTTACTCAATGGAAGGAATTTTTACGGAAGTACTCAAGAGAAAAACTCTTGAAGAGGCAGAAACATTCATCCACAGAGCCATGTGTCAGTCAAGCACTACATATTGTAATTGGGAGGTCTCTGTTGTCTCCTTTAGTCCATGCCTGTGATTGCAACTAGTTAGAATTTCACTCATCATTTTAGACTGGGAAAACATAAGGCATCCTCCCAGGATGCTGCAGGGGCTCTAACTATGGCGTTACTTATTTTTCCGAAGTGTTATGTGGCTTCGTTTACTCTGCTTGGCATAGTGTTCTGTTATATGCTTTTTAAAAGTGCTGTCACCTTTGTTTCCATTGGATTGAAATGCCACCCACACTGCTGCCACAGTTCAGAAAATCTAATCTGGCTACTTGCTTATATATGTAATGACGTGTTGGCTGTACAGCAATGTTTCCAAACAATAAGGGTGGAGGAGTAAACAAACTGGTCTGCAGGACAGTGGTGTTCTAGAAGGCAATTTTGAGTAGTCCACATATCTGTTGTTTTTCTACCGGGTAGGCAACCAACCCTAGATTCACTTCCATAATTTACAAGTTATGTTGTTACAAGCCCTCCTGCATTTTTGTCCCTTCCTTTGTGTCCTGACCCCATTCTTCATAGTTCTACTTCCCTGTGGAGCTAGACTTGGAGAAAATGCTGATACTTAACTTCCCTTCTCCTCAGAAGCTCTCTATTATGTCCCTTCCTTATGGGGATAAAGAAATCTGGGCCAGCTTTCTACCTGGGACAAAGATGATAAACCTGAGGGTTACTGACAGTTACCTTCTTGAAAAAGGCCAGTGGTTCTCAACGCTTCTTTTTTTCTTCTTCTGTGGAATGAGACTCACAAAGTGGTCAAAAAATCATCCCATGACCACCCTATCCCACAAAGCTCTGTGGAACTGAGTATGATGTGATTTAGGTTTATAGGATGGAGATTGTGGATCAAAAAAGGTGAGGAGGCTGGAGGGACTTCTGGGTCATGGAGACTTTTCTGTGTTTGCACAGTGCTCAGTTCCAGAGTGGTGACGAACTGCTGCTAGTGGATGAGAAGCTGGTCAGACAGATCGTTAGAGCACTGCTTCCTCTTGCCCTGGAGCCTAGCACTGTGTGGAGGGAGAAAACAGCTTTCCTCAGACTGTGGGGAGGCTGTGCAGGGATAGCATCAGCAGGAGTGAGCCTCTTCTTTCCTTTTGTCACTGGGCTCTCACTGTATCCTAGTGAGTTTGAACATTTTAATACACTACGAAAAAAGGACTGAAATGGCAGAGTGGCTGCCTGTGACTTCCTGCACACACACGCGCGCACACACAATACGCTAACAGCCTCCTCATCTTGGTTAGGGCAACGTGAGTTGGGTGTATGTATGGGCCTGCTCCCTCAGGTCTTCTAGCCTAGAACAAACTAGGCTGTCACCTTCTGGCTGCTGGAAAAGTTAAGAGTTAGAGATTATGGCTCCCCATATGCTAATGGCCAGATATCCTGCCCTGAGAATATAAGGACATATAAAAATATGAGAGGCCATACTGAGTTAGACCAAAGGTGCATCTAGCCCAGTATCCTGTCTTCTGACAGTGGCCAATGCCAGGTGCTCCAGAGGGAATGAACAGAAAAGGTAATCATCAAGTGATCCATCCCCTGTTGCCCATTCATAGCTTCTGGGAAAGCAGGCCTGGAATTCACATCAGAACAGCTCAGCAACAGGAAACTTACCTATATTGCAGGTAACCTTTGCTTTCTTAAGTCCTTTTTTATTATTACCTGAGAGGGTAATAAGTTTGAGAGAGAGAATACAAAGTTCATATGAGGGCAGCATTTACAGTGTGCAAAAAATGTGCAGTTTTACATGCAGTGAATCAACATTTTTAAAGTGCAGATGTAGGCAACGGTTATGATTGTAGTGCATAAAATCATTGCCATTTTCCTGAGATGTTTGGGCTGGCATTTTCCTGTGAAGGATCAATACCTTTGCTTCTTGAAGAATGTGGAAGTGATTTTCAGCTGATGAATTGCTACAGAACGAGAAATGTTAGCAAGTTTCCTGGTTGATAGAAGTTGGTATTAAATCATCCTTTAGAGTGAAGAATTCTAACTGCGTAACAGTGCAAAACAACACTGTGCAACATTTTAGGACAGGAAATAAGAATGCTGTGTCATACTGAAACTGCAGGGGAATTCAGGGTGTCAGAATATAGTTATCAGAGTTGGAATTTTGTGAAAGGTGTAAGAGTGATTGTGTTTTGTAGGTGGAATTTTAGGACTTCTGACTACAGGACGCTTCATCGTAATCTCATCTTTTTTTTTTTTTTTTTTTAACCCTTGCCATCTGTTTAAACCAGTCTGTCTCATTGGTACAGGACTCCTAGAATCATTATCACAAACGATAACATGTAATGAGCTCCAGCTCCAAGGAGCTAATGGGATGAGGGAGAAGGCAGATGCTGGGTGAAACAAGCATACTTCAGGAAGATTCCACCTGAACTGGAGCAGAACCTAAAATATGGATAGGTTTCAGAGTAGCAGCCATGTTAGTCTGTATTCGCAAAAAGAAAAGGAGTACCGGTGGCACCTTAGAGACTAACAAATTTATTAGAGCATAAGCTTTCGTGAGCTACAGCTCACTTCATCGGATGCATCCGATGAAGTGAGCTGTAGCTCACGAAAGCTTATGCTCTAATAAATTTGTTAGTCTCTAAGGTGCCACCGGTACTCCTTTTCTTTTTGTAAAATATGGATAGTGTGAGACAGGTACCCTTTGTTCTTAGGTGCCAAGCCCAGAACATGTGTGAAATACCTAAAATAAACATCCACTGGGTGGATAGTGGATTATTTTATCAGTTCCAAGAAACTTTTTTGCAAATCAATGGGTTACTTGAAAGACCAGGATCATTCAATCACTTACCTGTCTGCAATTGTTCTAGAACTGCTGCATCTTATGGGCCAGTTGTTTTGGTTTGGTTTGGTTATCAATGGAGTTTGTCAATTGGCTTGCACTTTACAGATGTAAATAAGTGGTTAGTCTAGTGGTCTCTTGTGCTTATTGCCAGCTTGGGCTGATTTCTAATCATAGAAGAGTTGTATAATAGGGGTATAGCAGGTGGATGCTAACTCATCAAGCCTGTAAAGTGGAAATGCAGAAAGGAAGGGGATGCTATAAAATGATTAAGGTCTCTGAAAAGCAAGCTATATTGCTGCTTCCTCTGTGCTTGTTATGTTCTCTTCTAGTGTGCCAACAAGCTGAAACATGTTCCATCCATACATGTGTAGTAACAAAGCTTAGGAAGATCAAGGCGTGTCCCTGTGGTTTCAAACAGATTTGAAGATCTGAAAAACTGTTACAGATACAAATCTTATCGTGTGCATCTGTCTGTCTGTCCATCAGACCTGACTAAGATCTCTCTGTTTTAGGAATAGATGACCCTTTCTCCCCATCTCTCCGCCTTTATAGTCTAAATCCTTCTGTTCCATTTAACGACAGTAGAACCTCACTAATTCACACTGACTGGGCGTCTCATTACAGATAACTGGATTTTCATATCAGCTTTAATGTAAGCACCCAGTAAGCTAGAATAACAAAATGTTCATTTATTTAGCAAGTCTGCTTCAGTTTTAATTACATCTGGTAATACGTCGCAGCAGAGGGATGCCTGAACAGGAACATCTGATCCAGCCTTCTGCAATTTGAGGAAAATCACATCCTCCTTTGAATGTCAAGGCTCAGGCCCATTTCTCCTTCATAGTGCACTAGTAAACGTGGTACAGTATCTTGTGTACAAGTAATGCAGTCTTAGAAAAATGAGAAGTCCTGCTAGCCCTCTGCTATTAAATCTCTGCCCAAACAATGGGGAGAGAGCCCAATTTTCCTGTGTTAAAGTGATAGGGAGCACAGATTAGCAACATTCTGCGGTAATTGGGACCGACATGCACCTAAGGCACTTAAAAGTGCTTAGCATACATAGAATGTTTAATATTTTAATTGTATATTAAGTGAACCAATTTTAAAGCAGATGTAAATTGATCAGTTCACATCTGTACAACACTCCATTCTAAAATATTTTGCGAACTACATTTCATTCACTCTTGAAAAGCAGCCATTGTTAGCATGAAATGTTTGTTGTTCCATATTATGGGATAATAGCTACACTCCCATTTTTTTTCTTGATTTTCCTGACTTAAAGATGTATTTAATTTAAAAAGTCAAACTGTTTAGGACTGTGTGTAACGTGGCAATGGTAATGATTGCTGTTTAGCAGTCCTTATTTCTTTTGCCACAATAAGAGTTTGTTGAACTGCTCAGCTTCATGGTTTTAATACTGCACGTATCCACATGGAAACCTTCTTGAACAGCAATGTGTTGTACATGTGTCCAGTGATGGGACTAGAGTAGAAACCTATTTGACTGGAAAACTGTGAGAACGTCTCTCTTTTCTAACCAATGGAACCAACAGCCTCTCAGGATTAGAGCATATAAATTGTCTGGATTCTGATACTTTTACACAGACTTCCTAAGTATTTAAGATGATTCAGAGCTCTCTTAATGAGATTAAGCTATAACTCCCTTGCATTTTAATACCTCTAAACTGAAAGGAGGAAAGAATTCTAGTTCAGCCTGCTAATCGGCTCCGGGCTTCCTATTTTCTGAATCTTTACAATATGGCATTTCATGCTGAGGCGTTTGAAAACTGCTTTGAGAGAAATAGCAAACACAAAATGTTAAAAATTAATTTATTCCAAAGCAACTTTAACAATGCCAAACTTTTGATAAAATAGTCTGAATGTTTCATCTTTAAAATGTAATTTCAGACACCAACCAAGCTGGCCAAAGAGCCAAAGCTTATTAAAGTTGCACTGTTCTCGGGTCTGACCTATTGTCAGTTCAAAATCTGGCTCTTCTCCACAGGCCTTTTCCCAAAAATATTAGTTCTTCCCAATTCCTGTTTTGAGTGTGCTAATGGTTAAGTAAAAGGCCCTCGAGCAGCTTGTGGCATTTGAGTCAGCTACTGTCTGGGACAGATTTATTACGCCTATTTCAAGAGTGGAGTTGAGAAGTGCAGAATTCTGTTGGAATGCACTGCTAAAACATATAAACTCAGGGCCCCCATCTCTGGAAGCCACAGAGAGTAGCTAGAATGGTACCGTTTGGTTGCTCTCCATTGAGATTTTGGCTACTGAGAGTGATTTGCCTTGTGAACTAGCTGTGATGCCCCTTATAGTCAGTATCTCCGTTATCCCTTACAAACACGTGAGTAGGTAAGGTAACTTAGAACCCTTTTTCAGTTAAATATTTTTTTGAGGGAGAGGAGAGAGGGAAATGCCTGGATGGTGAACTACTAGTGTCTTTCTTGCACACTGTGCTGTGCCTATATATCCTGAAAATCTAGGATCTCTCTAAGGTTTATGGCAGATTGGATATTACTGTTGTGGGATATTTAAAGCCCTGTTCACAATACCATAGGGTTTAGTGCACAATAGAAGCCCTGCTACCAAAACATTCTCCTCGTTTGCAAGTCTGTGTGTCTGTTTGGGGGCTTTATTGTTGTTTTTACCAAAAACTTAAAATCCTAATTTTTTTCTTTTAAGAATTCATTTCTCACAGGGCTTTATAACGATTCCGGTTTCCCACATGTTGCTTTCAGTCAATGTGGCTTTGTCAAAAGCCGTCTGGTTGCCACAGCAACAGAGTTGTTAATAGCAAAGATGTCATTGCCTGAAGGTGGGGAGAGGGGGAGGGTGGGTTTCTCTGGCTCAGCTGCCTCTCCACAGTAGAAGCTCCGGCTGGAGCCACACTACAGTACAAGGTCTCCATTGTTTTTGTGAGGAGTAAAAGCCTTTTATTTTGTTCTCTTCCCTTTCCAATCAATTTACAATCAAAATTTGACACATGGGAGGGTGACGGGGCTTGACATTGGCTTGATACTCTGAAGCGTTCCTGTTCTTTCACACTCTCCAGTCTCAAGGATACTGCTGTTGTCCTCTGTGTTTAAAAGAAAGTTTCTGTGAACAACAAAGCACTTGCATACATACAGAACCTGCAGCATTCAGTTTGTGTTTATAACTAAAATAACACACAGATGCGCCATCCTCTTTCACTTTAGCTAACAGCCTTTTTATGAAGGTAGTGTGAAAAATGATCTATCCCTTCACCCCATGCTGTAATATGAAACCAAGAGGACGCTTAAAGGGCATTGGGCTTTCAAAGGAACCTAATGATGGGACTTGGACACCTAACTCCCTTAGGAAAATCCCATTCTTAAACAGCGTGTTATTTTATTAATATTTAGTGAACCTGTAGAATTCTCTGCTCCAATAAGCCATTGAGACCAACGCTATGAGGATTTTAAATGGGATTGGGTCATGTTTATGAACCTTAATGAAATGTGTATCTCTGCAAGAAAGTTGTACAAACTTTTGTGTTTTGAAACTAATAAAGTGCTATGAAAGTCCTTTGTGTTAGCTTGCAGTGATATTACCCATGCTTCAGGGAAGTAGCTGATTCTCTGTCTTTCCCTGCTGCTAAATATATCACATCAGCAAGTATAGCATTCTGCTAGCCAAGGAAAGAGAAGGAAGCTAGGCTCTGATTTTGCAAGTGCTTATGGACATGAGTAATGTCATTCACATGCATAAAGTTATGCACGTGTAAGAGCTTGTCCACAGGGAGAAGTTATTCTGTACTGTAGGAATCCTCCAGTTATGTACACAATAATCTGGGTAGCAAAAGGGAAAATCTGTGCATTGTCTGCATCTGTTATGCTGGAATTTGTTGTTTTACAAGGTAAACCTCTTGCAGGATTAACTGGGTTGTGTCTCATTAGGTTCTTCACTTTACAGTATTTGGAAATTGACAGGATTTCCAGCACCAGACAGAGAGCGAGAGCTGGGGAACGGTTGATTAATGTAGAAACCGTCTCAGTTGTGTAGTTGTGGCTATGTCAGTCACAAGAGCTGTGTGTGGCTGGAAAACTTGTCTCTCTCACCAACAGAAGTTGGTCCAATAAAATATATTACCTCACCTCCTTGTCTTTCTAGAATTGTACTAGGTAATTTGCCTTAACCATTTTGTAGTGTTCAGTCTTTTACAGATTTTTTTAAAATATATTTGCCAAGAAATTGTGTGTATCCTGTAATGTGGGGTGGAGTGCCTAGGAGAAATTTTAGGAAGGACATGAAGACTTGAAGAGGAACAGTGGTCCAAGACTGGACCCTAGGAAGAGGGTATTAGTATAAAGTGAGAATAGACTGGGTGGAAGTTCATTAACAATAGGAGGTGAAAGTATTGATAATAGCTGCTGAGTGTGTTGTTTCTCACATGTCAGTTTTTGCACGATTAATGGTACGAGTGCTGTGATCTCCAAATGCAGATGATGTTGGTATTGGAAGGATTGAGGGGAATTATGTGTGTTTGTTTTGCTTTTTATTTTTTATATTGCAGTATACCATTTTAATTCAAGCCTATGGGGACATTCAGTGTATATATTCTAAACAACTTTATTTTGTTACAAAACAACAACATTGTGTATGTTCTGCGTATGCCTACTTCACCCCACTGCAGCTTCTCTGTGGAAACCTTAATCAACTAGAGACAAGGTGGGGGAGGTAATATCTTTTATTGAACCAACTTCTGTGGATGATAGACAAGCTGCTCCTCAGGTCTGGGAAAACTACATGAAGTGAATTTAAGACACTCCTTTCTCCCTTCTAGGATTAGTCTAGTGACCTGTATTTGAGCATTCTTAGACAGGGGTTTCACCATCATTCCTCTCTTGAGCTTCTGTTAGTCGGTAGCCTGTCCTATACTGATAGCCAGTCAGGCTCCTCCTTTCTCTGTTGCTTAATGAAATGCTAATTGTCTGGTATTGGGAAGGAGAGGGAAATCAGTTATTACGCTCTGACTTGCACTGTGGTTCAAATGGTTCTTCATTTGAACAAACTGAACCAGAACTTCAGGTAACTTGTTTCAGTTACATGCAGTTTCTTTTACATATGCTGTTGTGTGCAAGTGATGGGTATGGCAAATATCCAACATGCAGTTGGTTAGAAGTAAAATAGTAATGGCTGTGTTTTTAATTAGAAAGTTTAGTGCCATGTGTATGACAACCTAGCCATGTAAGGGAATATTTAAGTGTGTGAAAAATCCCAGAACAGATTTTACAGCATTTTAAGAGATAGAACTTCAGAATCTGAACAAAGTGAAGACAGCTATTTTACTCATGGTGTGGGAATGGGTGCTTCTGACTATGCTGCTTTAGTCACAAAGGGAAGAGTATAAATATGTTCGTGGAGTAAGTGGGGGAAATGGAGAGGGAGACACTCTTAAATACATTTCCTAGAGCTGTGCAACATGTCTAGTTTCTTCCTTGCAGTAGGTTGGGACTGAAGAGATTGGAAAAATGTTCCGTATTCTTTGAGATTTTGTTTTACTGCCACTACCTTTTTGGACTTGTTTGCAAAGTGGTGCAATGGAGAGGGCATTGGACACCCTGGCAACAGACACCCTTAAAATATTTTAAATTTTAAATAATTGCTGCATCTCAGATTGCGAGAAAGCAGCATTTAGTAATTCTTTAGGGTAGCATTTTAAAATATGATTTATTGGCAGAGCTGTTAGTCTACTGTGTTTACTGTAATGAAACGGAAACAGTTGATGCACATGGGATTCTGAGATTAGGTTTAAATGTAAAATACACAGAGGCTGAGGACAATAGGCTTTTAAATGTTGAAGACAGTAGAAAACCTGAGATGGTAACAAAATTTGGTGGCTAGAAGTAGTATACAAGAGGGCAAGAGATCAGACCAGGAATAAAATTGACTGGAGGTAGTGGGAGACGGGATAGGCAGCAGTGGAAGATTTGGCTAGCCAAGGGCAATGCTCATCTAGGATGGCCTAGTCTAGGTTTCATAGCATGAAGAGTGGACCATAGTGTACTGCATGGATACTTAGGCCCCAGTGTTTCAGATTTACATACATGCTCAAGTTTAGTGACATGAGTACTCCCACTGAAGTAGACTCAAATACTAATGTCTAAAGATAAGTATATTGTGTATATCTTTGCAGGACTGGGGCTTTAGTTTACATTTTCCTGTTGGTTCTATTGAGTATTATTATTCTTCACAACTCAGATAGATGTAGATTTCATTTTTAGAAGGTACACAATATACATTTTTAAGTGATTTATTTTGAAAACTTTTCAGATTAGTTTTACAGCTATATCAGAAAATGAATGATTGTTTGGTTATTTTATTTACCACAGGTAATTTGAAGAAGATATTTATGAAGTCATTGGGAGGTGAACTATCTCCAATTCAACAGGTTAATCATTAATATTTGGAGGATTTTCTTGCCATGCTGTATTAGGAGGAGAACATCACCACACAGACATTTAAATTTGTTTTATTTAACTAAAACAACATCATTATGTATTCTGGACTTTTTTTCTTCAACAGCAAACATAATATTTTAACAAAACAAGCATATGAATTTTTGAATGTAGTGTGACAAAGTTCCTCCTCTATCTTGGTGGGTCTTGCGCTTGTTGGCGAATTTGCTCACCTCAGAGATTCACGGCAGCCCTCAGTTTGGCTGTTTTCATGAACCCACAGTCCAGGTCAACTTCTCCTGTGTCTGATCAGGAGTTGGGAGGTTTGGGGGGAACCCGGGCTCGCCCTCTACTCTGGGTTCCAGCTCAGGGCCCTGTGGAATGTAGCTGTCTAGAGTGGCTCCTGGAACAGCTACAATTCCCTGGTCTACTTCCCCATGGCCTCCTCCCAACACCTTCTTTTTCCTCACCATAGGACCTTCCTCCTGGTGTCTGATAACGCTTGTATTCCTCAGTCCTCCAACAGTATGCGTTCTCACTCTCAGCTCCTAGTGCCTCTTGCTCCCAGATCCTCTCACGCACCACAAACTGAAGTGAGCTTCTTTTGAAACTCACATGCCCTGATTAGCCTGCCTTAATTGATTCTAGCAGCTTCTTGATTGGCTGCAGGTGTTCTAATCAGCTTGTCTGCCTTAATTGTTTCCAGAAAGTTCCTGATTGTTCTGGAACCTTCCCTGTTACCTTACCCAGGGAAAAGGGACCTACTTAACCTGGGGCTATATATCTGCCTTCTGTCACTCTCCTGTAGCCATCTGGCCAGAACCTGTCACAGTAGTTAAACATTCAGGTTTTTTAAAATCAGGTTTATTTTTGTTAAAATTGCTTCTAACTGAAATAGTTAAATGAAATATTTATTTAAAAAAAATTAAATTGACTGTTAGCCAGGTCAACATGAGAAATTTAAAATATTGACTTCTGCAGCTAACTCAGTCATTTTCACCTTCATTTTCCTGTTTGTTCATAGTCTGGAAAAGAAAATAAGCTTTCCTGCTTTTTCAGGTCCCAAAAGATTTCTCCATTTGGAATGAATTAGTCCAAAGGAAGAAAATTATTCTTTCTACACCAGCAGAAGAAGCTACTGCTGTTAAAAGTGAGATTATCCCTTCAACAGTCTCTGAATCCAAGTGCTTAAGTGACTTCCATCAGCTCACTGGTGTGATTGTCTTTAAAACATCATCGGCAAAGATATTTCTTGAATGGTTCACCCTTAGCTCTGAAGTTTATTATAGTTGGCATTATGGAGGGATGATTGCTGGATGTCCATGTCACAGCCAACTCCTCTTCTTCAGCAGTTAAGGTTTGACCCTGGTACTGAGTATTGAGAATATGTGCAAGAAAATGAGCTGAAGATAGTGCTTGTCCCATTTGTTTTTTTAATGCTTGTAATGTAACACTGTCATTGCATATTTCTCTTTTTAAGATCTCACTCAGTTCCTTCCAAATTTCAGCAGCATCAGCAATAAAACAGCTATTTCCCTGCATTTTGTTCAAGGCTACAGAAATAGGCTTCAGGGTACTCGGCATGTGTTCAACATTTCTCTTAAGCCCAATGTTGAGAACTCTGGCTGTGACAGTGCCATCTATTTTTTCACAATTTTGTTCACAAAGTGTCATCAGATTAGGCCAGTTCTTGATCTAGTGCTCAAAACAGTCCACTCCTGAGTTCCATCACACATCTTGTGGGAGAGTTAGCTTGGTTCCTCCTACTGTTTTCAGAGCAGCTGCAGCAAAGTGGTTGTTAACGGAAGTATTTTGCAATTTCAACAACATTAGCCTTTATTTCTGGAACACTGAAGCCTTTGGCTAGGAGGAGCATCAAATGAGCACTGCAACTGTATGTTGTTAGCTTGGGACTCTCTTCACTCCTAAACCATTTCTTTTCATCTTGGATACATTTGCAGTATTGTCTGTGACCAAGCTGCATACTAGACACTTGCATTTTTTTCCCACAGTTTGTTATAGCTTTTGATGCTGCTACTTGTAAGTATTCTGCTGCGTATGCATTTCCTGATGTATCAATTGTTTCTGTAAGGAAGACATTCCCTTCTTCTGTTGTCACACAGGCACATACATCAGGATCATTGTGGACATTGCTCCACCCATCAAGACTTAGGTTAACAATTTCACCCTCTAAACCTTTTGCACGCTGCTCAATTTCTCTTTTATACAGTTTATCCAGCAATTTGCTTGTGACATCTGTTCTGTTGGGTGCACTGTATCCTGGTCTTAATGACTGAACCATATTAATGAATGTGGGTTCTCAATCATATGGAAAGGAGAGTTTGTTGCATAAACAAACGAGGCAATTTTTTCATTAATTACCTCTTTTAGTAATCTGCTGGTTCTTATCACAAACTTATCGATGGTTGTTTCTGGATGATGGAAGTTTTTTTTGTCTTTGCTAGAGGTGATATACTGTGGCTATGTGACATACATGGTGTGACTGAAACACTATCATTGGCAGATAACTCTGAAACTATAGAAAATGATGGTGATCTGGAAGGTAGGTAGTCTTCAGAATCCTGTATGTTGAGGATGGATTCTTCTAAAGAAAATAAGTCAGTGCAGTTATTTAATTATTATTACCATACTGCTCATTTAGTATTATTTAGTCATTGAATTCACTGACACTCAATACTACTTTAAAGGTGAAATTGTAAAAGGAAGATCTACCTATTTCAGCTTTTTTTTTTTTTTAATCACAACTGCATCTAAATGATAGTACCATAGAGTAACAACTATATTTTTTTGCTCAAACATGAGAATTCAAGAATAGTTCAGAAGGAAGACAGGTGGTCCTTAAGAAAGAAGTATGAAATAAAAAAGTTTTGCCAACCTGAAGAGCCTGTATGATCAGACATGTTCCTTTCATCGTCTTTCAACACAGCTTCCTCCTGAGGGGGAACACTTCTCATGATGATGATTCATTTGGGCAATCAGGCCTTGCATTTCTTTATTCACTGTTTACATTTTGCATACATGCCTGTCTTACCCACAGGCAGAGGAACTTCATTAAAATATTCCCAAACTGGGTTTCTTTTATGGCCTGCTGCCATTATAGATTTTCCCTTCTAGTGAGAGAATGGTATGGTAGATCTCACATCAATGAAGGCTGCACTCAGAAAGACCTCAAGACTTCTGGAATATGCTGCTCAAACAGTTTCACTTTTGTTACTATTGCCTGTCCCTGCCTTCTCACATTTATCTCCAGACTTCTTCTCCTTGTCCAGATCTATTCCTCCCCCATTCATTGAACTTTTTGAAACTTTGCACTTTTAGAGAGAGGTAAGGGATTGACTCTATATACACAAATTTGCAGAGGGACAATGGGGTCGAGGTCTGTTATTTCTCATCTCTATGTATTTATTTATTTATTTAATAACATTTTTACTGTTAACAAGCATGTTATCTCTGGAGACACAAATTCCCAGTTTGAGAACTGCAAAACTAATGATCTCTGATGGTATCTTCTAGACTGAGCACTGAGTCCCATTGGGTAGGTAGAAAGATTAACCTAAATAATCTATATAGAAGCCCCTGGAACCCCATAAGATTGGGTCCCTAATCCATGAACTATTGGAACTCATTTAGAAAACTTTTCTTAAACATTAAATGAATATATTGTCTCATACTATAGAATTAGAATTTATAATCCATGATCTCATCTATTCCATGATGAGATATCTTTGAGCTATAATGAATCTTCAGATTGGTTTTTTCGTTAAAAAGCATTTTACCAAAAAAATCCGATTTAAATAAAAAAAATTGGATTTTTTTTAAGCTCATTGATTTTTATCCACCCAGGTATTATCATTAAATTCTGGCACTCAAATTATTCAGTGCTCATCTACCGCCTTCCACCGCCAATACTTGAAATTTCTGAGTATTCTTATTCATGAAACCCTAGTTTGAGTTTTTAATACATATACGTGTATTTCTAAGGCACTTATCATTGTATCTATATTAGACAATATAGTCTAGATACATACAGTTGTTAACCCTGCCTGGAAGAGGCAAATTGAACTTTTTTTTTTCTTAAGACTGCAGTAGAGTGCAGAAAGGCCAGTGAAGAGGTCTGCAGAGTTGATTTGCATTGGCTTCCCATGTTGTTCCTGCTGGTTTCTAGATGATATTTACACGCCTCTTTATTTTGCCATGGATACTTTTCAGGTGCTGGTGGTATGTGAGGCTTTGGTCTAATATCATGTCACAACAGTTCAAGTTCGGATAACAAAAAGCTCCTAGCCACCAAAGTGCATGTGCAGCTCCATCCTAGCATCTCTATTGCTTATATGAAATGCTGACATGACATTCTTAGTAAGTTTTGGTTTTAGCCTCCAATATAAGAAATATTCTGTGTTTTTAATGCCCTTTGGTTAGAGTTTGTGCTATAGTAGGTAGATTTCATGCCTGTGTAGTCAGAGCAATTTTATCAGCATAGACTGATTTCCATGATGTTTGGGGAAGGTCAGTGGTGCAGATATCAAGATTGGTGCTAAACCGGTTGCTGAGGTAGGCCATCATTGTGAGTGCATTGCCTGCTGATCTGGTCACCAATAAAAAAGCAAAAACTATAGCTGGCCAAAACATCTTGGAGGAGTTTTATCATAGCAAAATTATCTCAATCAGCGCAGGCTTTCAAGAGAAGGACATTCCCTATGGTGTCATAGGCATCAGATAAGTCTAAGAAAACTGCCCCAGTCTTGTGTTTTCACTGGAACTGCGCCTCAGTGTGTGGTGGTCAAGCTAATACTTGGTCAGTATAGCTGTGGCCTGATCAGAAACCTACTTGTTTATTTAGTAACATTGCTTCTACAAGCAGCATAATCTTTGCCAATAATAGTCTCTCCATGACTTTGTGTAACATGCAGAGGAGTGACATGGGCCACTACATTGGTTGGCTTGTCAATGGTTATGACCACAGCCTCACACTAGATCCCTCGGACAAGTCATGAGGAATGGATATTGGAGAATAGTGCTTCCAGCCATTTCTCTCCTTTAACTCTGAGGTTTTTAAGAAATTCTGGAAAGAAGCCATCAGGCCCTGCAGCTTTCCTAGCTTTTTTGAGTGAGAGAGTCGTCTTCACCTTTTCAGTGTTGAAGGGCAATGATGCGGGGAGGAGGTGGATAGTGTTTGTCAGTGCTCTCTGAACACGTTGTGCTTATTGGACTTGTCCCCTAAGCTTACCATTCAGAAGGTCTTCAAGAGGCACCAGTCTGTCTCTACTCCACCTCCCTGCTTTCCTCTGCTTCCCCACCACACCTCAAAAAAGAGGAAACAAGTAGGGAAACATTCTATATCTAAAGTGCTAGGGGTTATGGGGTGCTATTTGATACTGGTTTAATAGAATACTTTGTTCTTCACCCTATCCCTTAAGGAAAGATGAAGCTTAGGGTGTAGTGATTACCCAGTGGCTGGAATTTTATCTTGAGGTTCAGGTACTGTGGAACCCAGATCCTCCAGTGAACTTGCGGGAGCTGAACTGGCACCCACACAGGCCTTGTAGATATCAATCCTATTGTTCACGTGAACCAAATACTGCAGGATCCGTTTGAGGCTCATGAGTGCCCCCACTTAGTGCCAAGAGTAGTTAACTGGCTGGTCAGGATTGTGCCTGTGAGTTTGGATAAGAAAATTCAGTCTCTCTCTCTCTCTTTTACTCCCTTTTATGAAAGGGTGAGGATAAACCAACTGATGCTCTCTCTGTTTAAAAATGGGGGTAGTTTTGTGTGTGTGTGTGTGTGTGTGCACCCATATATGTACCTAACAGTCAGTGTAAATAAAGAAGGAGATTTTTACAAGATGTGGAACATATGAGAGTTGAAAATGACCACCACCATTTAGATCCAGGGAGAGAGAACCTGCAATGGGTAGATAATGTACTGAGTCTCATGAAAGCTGTACAGTGATAGATCAGACTCTTCTTCCCCAACTTGACTTGTCTCTGTGATCCTTCTCTTGCACAGATGGAATAAACATCACTGGCAGCTTCCTCCTCCTCCTCCTGCCACTTGTCTGGTGTGAAATGTTAGCTCAGCTCTGTAGAGAGGGACTTGCAGCTGCACCAGTCGGACAATCTGCCTTTCTGTTAACATGGCTTTAGTGTGGGTGTTTCCCTGATTCCCCGGCACATCATGTCCAGGAGAATGATAGTGGATGGCACATCATGTCAGTGAAATCCATCTCTTCAAAAAGCATTTTACAATTTCATGAAGCTGCTGCTGCTGCAGCTCCCCCTGCTAGGTTTAGAATAAGAGAGGTGACTTTTGATCATACTCTAAGCAAATCAGTGCTATTTCTCCCTTTCCCCCACCTCCCTGCTCCTCTTTCTCCTTCTCCTAAACCCACAGTTTTATCTTAGAAACACACTGACTTTTGGAAATGAGCCAGCATTGCAGGCTGACACAGAAAGAAACTGCTGCAGGGAGAGGAGGAGAAGGGCAGGGTCCTGTAAGAGGCAATTGGAGGTGTGTTTCACAGCTTGCTTAAGAAAGGGTTGAAACTCCTAGAATGGCATTTGTTTTCCACCTTTGCGATGTCTTACTTTTCTTCCCTCTGTTTTATCCCCAGTTTAATGAAGGAATGAACATTAGTCTTCCAAATATTCTTGGATTTTTTCCCTTTCCTCTAATGTGCATGGTCATCGAGTAGGCATCCAGTGGCAATACTATAGAGCAGTGGTTTTCAACCATATCTCATTTGCAGACTCCTAATACATTTCAACTGGAGGTGCGGACCCCTTTGGAAATCTTAGACATGGTCTGTGGATGCCCAGATATCCTCGAACCACCGGTAGAAAACCACTGCTGTAGAGGAATGGAGAGGAAATCTATTTAGGAACATTAAGAAACCTCTTTTGATTATAGCAACATATTCTTTTCCATTTGAATTGCCCTGTTCAGACTTCGCTGTGTTTGACTCTCTGCAGCCCTATAATCCAATAGCAGGGAGTGCAAGGGAGATTGCTTTCTTTCTAATGCCTGGAAAATTGGATCACAGATCTTGGAGTGGGCGGAAATCACTGCCTCCCCTCCCTCCTCCACAGCATGATCTTGGCTAGGGAGAGACTTCAGAAGAAGGTCACAAGGATGGAAACTGCAATAAGGTGGGGAGGGGAGTCAAAATTACATTTCCTTCCTGTGGGGTTTGAAAACTGCTCACCGCAGGGCAAGTGGAAAAGGAGACTGGGGATCTGAGGGGTACTCTGTATGTCTACATTCCTATGGATGATGAGCATTTGATTCAAGGCCAGAAGGATCCATTTTGATCATCTAGTCTGACCTCTTGTCTACCACCGGTCATATAACTTCCCCAAAATAACTCCTAGAGTAGATACTTCAGCAAAACATGCAGTCTTGATTTAAATATTGCCAGTGGTGGAGATCCTCCATGACTCTTGATAAGTTGTTCCAATGGTTAAGTACCCTCACTGGTAAAAATGTATACCTTATTTCCAGTCTGAATTTGTCTAGCTTCAACTTCCAACCATTGGATCATGTTGCATCTTTTTCTGCTAGATTGAAGAGCCCATTATCAAATATTTGTTCCCCATGTGGGTACTTACAAACTGTGATCAAGTCACCCCTTAACCTCTTTGGGTACGTCTACACTATGGAGACTATACCAACGTAGCTATGTCACTGTAGCTATGCTGACATAACCCCATAGTGTAGACATAGCCTATACTGACAGAAGATGTTTTTCCCGTCAGCATAGGAACACCATTCCCTCAAGCAATGGCAGCTACATTGACAGAAACATTCTTCTGTTGGTCAGGGACATGCATTTTTCATACTCCTGACCAACATAGCTATGTCAACCTAACTTTTAAATGTAGACTCATACCTTTGTTAAGCTAAATAATTGAGCTCCTTGAGTGTGTCATTATAAGACATGTTTTCTAATCCTTTAATTATACTTGTGGCTTTTCTCTGAATCCTTTCTATTTTATCAGCATGCTTTTTAATTGTTGTCACCAACACTTAAGAACATGCATAAGAATGGCCATACTGGGTCAGATCAATGATCCATCTAGCCCAGTATCCTGTCTTCTGACAGTGGTCAATGCCAGATGATTCAAAGGGAATGAACAGAACAGGGCAATCATCAAGTGATCCATCCCTTGTCGGCCAGTCCCAGCATCTGGCAATCAGAGGCCTAGGGACACCCAGAGCATGGGGTTACACCCTGACCATCTTGACTAATAGCCATTGATGGACCTATCCTCCATGAACTTATTTAATTCTTTTTTGAATCCAGTTATACTTCTGGCCTTCACAACATCCCCTGGCAAGAAGTTCCACAGGTTGACTGTGCGTTGTGTAAAGAAGTACTTCTTTTGTTTTAAACAGGCTGCCTTTTAATTTTATGGGGGACCCCTGATTCTTCTGTTATGTAAAAGGGAAAATAACACTTCCTTAGGCCTGGGCTACGCAGGCGGGGGGGGCGGGGGTTCAAACTAAGATATGCAACTTCAGGTACGCTATTTGCGTAGCTAAAGTCAAAGTATCTTAGTTCGACTTACCTGGCCGTCCTCACGGCGACGAGTCGACCGCGGCGGCTCCCCCATCGACTCCAATTACTCCTCCTGCTGAGGTGGAGTACAGGTGTTTATTTGGGGATCGATTTATCATGTCTAGACAAGACGAGATAAATCAATCCCTGATAGATCGATTACTACCCGCCGATCCTGCGGGTAGTGAAGACGTACCCTTATTCACTTTCTCCATATCATTTCATGATTTTATAGCCCTCTATCTTATTCTCCGTTAGTAGCCTTTTTTCCAAACTGTCCCAGTGTTTATTATTTCTTATTTATTATATGGAAGCTGTTCCATACCCCTAATCATGTTGCCCTTTTCTGTACCTTTTAAATTTCTAATATATCTTTTCTGAGATAGGGTGACCAGAACTGTATGCAATATTCCAGGTGTGAGCGCACCATGGATGTATATAGTGGCATTATATTATTTTCTGTCTTATTAACTATCCCTTTCCTAATGGTTTCTACCATTCTGTTAACTTTTTTTGACTGCACATTGAGCAGATGTTTTCAGAGAACTATCCACAATGACTCCCAAGATCTCTTTCGTGAGTGATACTGGCTAATTTAGATCCCATCATTTTGTGTGTATAGTTGGGATTATGTTTTCCAGTGTGCATTACTTTGAATTTATCAACACTGAATTTCATCTGCCATTCTGTTGCCCAGTCACCCAGTTTAGTGAGACCCCTTTGTAGCTCTTTGCAGTCTGCAGTGGACTTAATTGAGTAAATATCCCATCTTGTGCTTTATCTGTTAGGACATTAATCATAATTATTCAAGATCGTGTTCTGCCAAGTTGTGAGTGACTCTGAAACAGGTAATGCCATTTTTGACAGAGTATCACTCTCCCTCCCCTTTGGATCAGCTGGATCTTGAGAGGTATCTTTTGCAATTTCCACTTTGAGGACCTGGTATTGACTGGAAATTCTAGCTGTGTGGAATTCCTCCTGGTCATCTTCTCTTTGGTGGCCTCAGCCTTCCCATTCTTAACCGTCTCCCACTGTGCAGAACTTGTTGCAGTTCATAGTCACAACACTATGTGCTGTTTCTCAATCACTCCTGGCTTCCTCCCTCTTTCATGCCCCATTACCTGACTTGGAGTGATGGAGAGATAGCTGAGGAGCAGCAGCATAGAGAAAGCTAAGCTCCAGAGAGCAGCAAATTGGCAGGAGACCAGCAGGAAGTAGGCAACTGAAGGGAGCAGAACAGAGCACTGGACAATTAACCATCTAGAGAAGGGAACGAAGCAGTGGGGAAGCCCTGAGCCTGTAAGGACCCAATCGGTGAGAGAGATGGGCCAGTGGAGCTCTAGACAGTTGGAACCCACCCGGCAAAGAAATCAAGTTCTTCTCCTTTTCCACTCTTTGTTCTCTCCACTCCTTTTCTGAGAAAGATGCTTTCTAGGCTACTTACTGCAGGGACCTATTTCAAATGCTTTCATTGTCTGTCTGTCTCTGGAAATCCTGAGCTGTAGATAATGTCCTGAATGCTACTGTGACGAATCTGCTGAGTGGTTTTAAGTCAGGAAAGTGCATTGTTATGAATCTGCTGCTGCTCTTTTCCTCCTGCTTGTGAAGGTTTTAGGCCAGGAGTGCAAGATGGTTATGTGGCAGCTGGTGAGGAGAGGGTCATAGAGACATGGTATCTGGGGACCTTGCTGGAGTATGGTGTTTCTGGAGGCAGTTGGTGAAGGTGTCCGGAGGACCTGCCAGTTGTTAGACCCTATCAGGCTTACCAGTTGAAGCAGCTAGAACACTTCCTAGAGTCATGGTGTACAGAGCATGGTGTGACATCCTGTTCAGGACACCCAGAATTATGAGCTGCTGTGTTACCCCTCTCTGCCTCAGGAAGGGAGAGTGTTTTTCTGTTGCTAAGCTGTGTCAGCCCCCTGACACACCAGCCTGTCTGTTTTGCTGGGAAACTCTTCTGGACTCTGCCAGTCCAAACCTTGCCTTGCAGGTAACAATCAGTGAACCCAAATTCCCCAGAGATGTGTCTCTGCTGTGTCCAGTCCCTCTCACTGTGACATTCTCAGAAATGATCAAGTTTGCTGCCTCCAAAAGAGATAGAACATGCACAAGTGTCAGTTTTGCTGAGGACTCGCATAATACACAGCAATGAGGTGGTTTTGTAATAAAACAAGAATAAGTTTGTTAGCAAAGAATAGAGATTGAAGTGATACTAAGTATGATGTTCCCCTCTGGTGTTATCTGGACCGGTGACCTGCTAGGCCACTCCAATCCTTGACTCTGGAAGCCAACCTTACCCTCCTCTGCTTTGAGAACCCCCACTCCTGGGCTGTTCATGCACAGCCTCTGGCATGTAAGCTGCTCCCAGCTACTTGCGAGTGAATGACACTAGCCAATATCTCTGGTCCCAGACACAACTCTGGGAACCTCCATCTTGCAGTGTCCAGTTATACCTGCAGGACGCTGCAAGCTTATAGAAGTTCATCAGTTTAACAAAGAAATTGATATGTACTAGGCTTATTCTCCCAAGGGGAGTCTTTGACATACTGCAAACCAAATGCACTGCTTCAGGTAGAATAAGCAAACAGATTTATTAACTTTAAAGGTAGATTTAAGTGATTATAAGTCAAAGCATAACAAGTCAGATTTGGTCAAATGAAATAAAAGCAAAATGCATTCTAAGCTGATCTTAACACTTTCAGTATCCTTACAAACTTAGATGCTTCTCACCACAGGCTGGGTGCTCTTCAGCCAGGCTCTCCCCTTTGATCAGCTCTTCAGTTGATTGGTGGTGTTGGAGTCTGTAGATGTAGGTGGAAGAGAGAGAACATGGCAAAATGTCTCTCCCTTTTATCATGTCCTTTCTTTCCTCCTGGCTTTCCCCCCCCCCACCTTCAGAGTCAGGTGAGCATTACCTCATCGCAGTCCCAAACTGCCCAAAGGAAGGAGGATGGCTCCCTCAAGGATCTAACAGATTCTTTTGTTGCTACCTAAGCCAGTGTCCATTGTTCCTGTGAGGCTGTGCTGGGTTTGTCCCATCCATGCCCTGACGAGTGTGAACTGCCTCTCTGTTCTTGGAGATTTTGCATGGGCTTGCTTTAAGCCATGAGGATACATTTTCAGCCTCATAACTATGTAAATGAAATTATAAACTATAACCTCACTATAACATTACTGTAACAATTACCATAACATCACTATCCCAACTATGCTCAGTGCATTATGAGCCTTCTGAAGACACCCCACATGACACACTTTGCATTGGATACCACACAATCATTTTATAAAGATGAACATGGGGGTTTAGGGTGTTCCCCAAGGTACAGAACGTCACACTAAGTAAGAATATAAAAGACAGGTATGGTTATAAGCAAAACAAAGCATTCTTTTTATTGACGAAAATGTAATTTCAGCAAATTACGATAGTTGGTTAAGCAGATTTCTCACTTGCATGAGTTTCCAGTAGCTCTTCTCTTTTAGGCTAAGAGGATCCAGGTTCAAAGGCACAAAGGGTTCTGTACCGTATTGTCCCCTCAGTGATGGATCCCTAAAAGGTCTTTTTGCTCCCCTTATATTACTCAGAGTCCATTGTTTCTGCCTCAAGAGCTAGGATGTCTTCCTTGGATTCTGTTCTCCAGCATGAAGGGATTGGGCCAAAAGAAATCTGATGAGGTTCAACAAGGACAAGTGCAGAGTCCTGCACTTAGGACGGAAGAACCCCTTGCACCGTTACAGGCTGGGGACTGACCAGCTAAGCAGCAGTTCTGCAGAAAAGGACCTGGGGATTACAGTGGATGAGAAGCTAGATATGGGTCAGCAGTGTGCCCTTGTTGCCAAGAAGGCTAACAGCATATTGGGCTGCATTAACAGGAGCATTGCCAGCAGATTGAGGGAAGTGATTATTTCCCTCTGTTTGACACTGGTGAGGCCATATCTGGAGTATTGCATCCAGTTTTGGGCCCCCCACTACAAAAAGGATGTGGACAAATTGGAGAGAGTCCAGCGGAGAGCAACGAAAATGATTAGTGGGCTGGGGCACATGACTTATGAGGAGAGGCTGAGGGAACTGGGCTTGTTTAGTCTGAAGAAGAGAAGAGTAAGGGGGGATTTGATAGCAGTCTTCAACTACCTGAAGGGGGGTTCCAAAGAGGATGGAGCTCAGCTGTTCTCAGTGGTGGCAGATGACAGAAAAAGGAGTAATGGTCTCAAGTTGCAGTGGGGGAGGTCTAGGTTGGATATTAGGAAACACTATTTCACTATGAGGGTGGGGAAGCACTGGAATGGGTTACCTAGGGAGGTGGTGGAATCTCCATCTTTAGAGGTTTTTAAGGCCCGGCTTGACAAAGCCCTGGCTGGGATGATTTGGTTGGTGTTGGTCCTGCTTTGAGCAGGGGGTTGGACTAGTTGACCTCCTGAGGTCCCTTACAACCCTAATCTTCTATGATTCTATTGTAAATAGTCTTCTCCCCTGTTCATTTAGCTTGATGACTTTATTTACCTTATATATGTAAATGTACTTCTATTGTCCTCTGCCTGTAACTAAGCCGGTCAGATGGGTAAATACACATTCCTTTGTCTAGGGCAGGCTGAGCTCATGCTCTGCCTGCCAAACACATTTTAAGAACATATTCCTGGCACACATTTATATCACTTTGTACACAACCCATACATACATCAAATAATGATTTTTGGGACCAGCTTGTCAGCAGTTTACACATATCTTGCCCAATGCCTATGATTATCTATCAGAATATTACGACAACAGTGTATTGGGGCAATGAGTGTCAGGCCTGATGTGAGTTACGGTATGGGAGGGGGGCCCTTTGCCTTTGGCACTGATGTGCTCCCAAGGTCATAAGAGAAAGATTGACAATCACTAATGTGTTCTGCTTCTCCAGGATAACTAGGGTTTTGGAGATGAATACTGGCAAACCAAACAAATATCAAAGTTAAAATCTGACACCTCCTTAGAGATAAAGTGTGTGTGTGTGTGTGTTTGTGGATTTAGAGCCACTTTTGGGAATATAGTGAATAAAGTATCTGCTGCAAGAACACGTGGCTTGTGTTGTTGCTGTGAGAAATGTAGGATTAATAATCTAAGTGAAACAGTGAAAACTGCAACAGGGGTTCACATGGATAGTCCCAACAGCATTCTATTTAAATTTAGATTTCAAATTTCACACTGCTTGCAAAGAATCCTTTAGAAATCTCTTCAGTATTGGATGAGTGAAGAGAATATCCCTTTCAGAGATACATGGTAATCTCATGTTGCTCCTGTGCACTTTGAGCAAAAGACATTGAGGAAACAGAATCTTTCAACTGAAGTAGATAATCTTGAAGATATCTGGAACCGACTATGAAACAAGATAGAATTATTTTCTCTCTTCCCTATTTGGATGAATTGTAGCCATTTGGAAGAAGCTATGGATGGAGGAAAAGGCAGTGCAGGCTGGACTAGCCTGGAGAATGCTCTTTTCCCTGACAGCAAAGGCAGTAACTGACATGGGCTTGCAGTTGTTGTACTGTTAGTAAGCTCAGATGCTTCTCTGGTTTAGCCATACTCAAATCCAATGCTGCATAAAAGCCCCAACAGGCTTCTAGGCCTAGAATTTGAAGGGGGTATGTGTGTGAGAAGAATCCTAAAGCTACTTTCAGCTAAAACGAACTGAATATCTAGGACTATACAGTACTACAGTGCAGTTAATCACAAGAATACTTTAAGCCTAGATCCCCAATTTTGGAGCAAAATTAGTTGGACTGTCTAGCTTGCTCCAAGCCTCCGAGCTTTTGCAGTAGTTGGCTGTGAAAAGGAAACAAGGTGACTACAGGAGCTACACCTCGTTTATAGCATCTCATAAATTCCATGCACAAGGAACTCATGGCTTCAACAGCCACTGTCAGCAAAGGGTTCCAGACACATGGCTAACGGCATATGCATCCTAAATGTAAATGTGGGGATTTTTGTGATGCAATTCTCAAAGCATCTGTTGCCTTGTAATACAGGTTAACTGTTAAAATGCATTTGCAAGGCAAGTTCATATTGTGTAATATATGTGCAAGAAATAAAATATGATTAAGAAATGTTTTGACCTTCTTACAGGAGGGTGAAGGGTTTGTTGCTTTAACCTAAAAAACAGATGACTGCTTATGTTCATAGTTAAACACCAACCCCAATGAATGGATTATTGCATGTGTGAATGATTTGATAGTGTATTAACACACCAGAACATGGGTTTGTTTGTTTTTTAGTACTATTGGGCACACAGTCATCTTCTGAAGTGCGTGTTTGCAAATTGCTGTCCTGTAAATCTGAGCTTATTTCCCATATCTGCACTTTCTTCTCTACACTTCAGGTTAGCATAGGTTCTGACTGACCACGTAAATGTCATGCTTTCCAGGCCTAGTTAAGACTTCCAAGCCTGGGCTTTGAGAGAGTGGGAAGTATGGGAAGGGACTGTGCATTGAAACCTATGCTAATAGTTACCTCATAACCATCTCTTCTGTCCTAATAGTAAAACCTTATGCCGTGCAAGATGCTTCATATTAATTGCATTCTTGGGTGATTGCCTATTAAAAACAGCCCCTTGGACATGATTAATAGTCTTACTGTACTGTCATCCATGTGAACTGAGTCCACCTTTGACTTTTCTTTGAAATTTTGTTTTCTTCTCTTTGAATTTATTAATATTCTTGGCTCTAGAAGCTGCATACTCAGAAAAGCAAGCAAAAGCAGAGGTTTGGAGAGAGTTATTTTCACCAAAGGCATTCCTACTTTTCGTGTTTGCTCTCTTGAGTAGCGATACAGAAATGGCACCTGCATTTGGACTAGTTCTGATTTTCACCCCTTGCTGTGTCAAGTGTGCCATGTACAAGATGTGCAGATCCTGGTGATCCTCTTGATCTGTTGCTCTAATGCAATGGTTTTCAACCTATTTACCATTTTGGTACCTCTCATATGCAGCTCTCTCTGTGTTATGTGGGCTGCATCCACACAATATATATACTACATGTATGACCCTGAGGATATCACATGGGCCACAGCTCTGTGCTGACTGGGCTGCGGGTTGAGAACCACTGTTCTAATGTATTACTCTAGCTGTAGGCTGGGTTGTGACTTAGAGATAGGCATGATCTCTGCTTTAAAGCACTTACAATCTAGTTCACTAGAACACAATTCTGCAAACACATACAGTGCACATCAGATGATGGTATGGGCTCAAAGTGATGGAGAAATGTGAATAGTCCCATTGTTGAAAGATTTTTGCAGACGAGACTTGATGCAAGAGAGGTAGTTCACACATATGACACATTGCAAGAGAAAATGGTGCTGCACTGCACTGGATCCAGTTGGACAGATACCAGAGAGTAATGGTGGGCAGCTGTTCCACGTTTCCTGGATTACATGGAGTCCTACAAGATTCTGCACCTCTCCTGTTAGAGATTGTGAGATTCCACGGACCACCAGGCCACCAATATTTGGACTGCATTCAGCTGTATATCTCCTCTTCCACCAATGGAGCCTCTGGCATAGACATCCCAATGCCTGGAAGAAATAAATGGATGGATGAAGAGCAGGTGGTTCAAGCTCCATCCAGGAGAGAGGAGACATTTCAAGGAAGTTGATGGTAATCTATCCTCCCCATTGACTGAGAGCATCAGGTCATAGACAGTCAACATTTTGTTAAGCCACAGACTCATGCAGAATTCCTTGCTCCTCCTGGACATGCACATTGCTCTAGTAATGAAGAACAGTGTTTTCTTCAACTATCCACTAAACTGCTCCCTTTCTGCTCAGAAATCTACCCACTGGGCTTGAACATAACTATCACACAGGCCCCACTTAAACTGATGCATGATAGCATCATGTCATCAGTAATAAAGGAATAATATCTCACAAATACCACTGCTCTGTCCATTTTGAAAGCCCTGATCTAAGACAGAAACCACTTATTTTGGTCCCAATCTGTAATCTTAGTGACTGCCTCATTCTCTGCAGCCATCTCAGACAGCTGCAATACACAGGGATAATGCAGCTTGTCAGCTCTAGGTTTAGATTAACAAACATCATGCTGGGGGCAGAGTATCCTCCCTGAAGATAAGGACCAAGACCTTGAACTTGATTTACTGGGTAGCCAGTGAAAAGAGTGGAGGGCAAGTTTGATGTGTTTGTAGTAACCTATGTTGCTGAGGAGACATGCTGCAATATATGGTACTTATGGAGTTTCGTAAGCCTTCATGGCCAGGTATATTGCATTGATTTAGTCCATCTGCAAGGAGAATAACAGAGGACAGGTCATTGCTTGTCAGGGATGGCATGATTCCTTATTATCAGGGATTTATAAATTGGCAGTAGTGATATTTTTTTTCTCCTATGAGGAAACTTTTATTTCAATTTCCAGAGTAGGACCATAAGTGAAAAGTGTAATTATTTCAGATGCGATTTTAAACTTGAATAGCAGTGGTGGAGCTGCATTTGAGGTCATTTCATTGAGAAGCCCAATTTACTGCACATAGGCACTCACTTTCCCCCTGCAGTAAATATCCTTGGAAGGTTTACCACCAGCAATTAGGTCGAATATGCTGCAGTCAGAACAGTAATGGTCTTGCAGGTGAAACAGGCCAGGATTTCAGGTGGCTCGGTTGTCTAACACACTAGACTTTTATCTCTAGATGCTAGTTCAAATCCTGGCTTTGGTCAGGTGGAAATGAATTTGGTCATCTCCAAACAACCTAATTTATGCACACAGCTGGAGCTGGCTGAGATCCCCCCCAGTGATGAAAGACCAGGGGCATCCTTACCCAGACACAAACTATGCGGCTGCATAGGGCATTCTGCATCCTGTCTGTTGGTGGAGATGAGGGAGACTAGAGAAGCCTCGGATTACTTTGGTGACAGGCAGCCAGTCTTTGTCTACTACTGTGTTAATGGAAAGAAGCTTGTCCGTGGCAGGGCTTTGAGACAGAGGATTCTACCTGGGTGATGACTGTTGAGCCTAGAGTTATGATAGTACTGTGTGCATACATCATCAGTAGCATATCTTGCTAATAGTACTTGAGAAGCAAGTCCATCCTTAGGCATAAACAGCATATGTGGCTGCATAGGATACCTGAAAATTTGGGGCACCACCAGGACCATAGGCGCCAACTTCTCATCTTGCCGGGGGTGCTCGACACCCCCCCCGTCCACTCCAGGGCCTTCCCCCCCACTCCACCCCTTCCCCAAGCCCCCGCCCCATCTCAGTGTGTGAGAGGCATGGGCGGAGGGGGTCGGGGAGCTTGGCGCCAGTGCGTGCTCTGCACCCACTAAATTTTCCCCATGGGTGCTCCAGTCCCACAGCATCCACCCACAGTGTCCATACCTATGACAGGGACAGCAGGTAAGAGTGGGTTTGCTCCCACACATCCAGCGCATGCTGCAGCCTCCTTACTAGGCAGAAGGCAGGGGCCATACTCACAGAGCCAAATGTGCTGGCGTAGGGGCACCAGTTGCACTCATAAGGAAACCAGTATTGGGGCACCCGTATTCACAGAGCCGAATGTACCGGCGTAGGGGCACCAGTTTAATAATAATGCGTAGGGCCCCATAAATCCTAAGGGTGGCCCTGAGAGAAGTAAAAGTGGACTGGGAAATGGAGCCCTAGACCTTCCTGAACAAATTGTCAGTCTAAGAATTTTGTGGGAGAAAAAAATTTGTGGCTGTGGCTTTTTAAACTACAGTGTTTAGAATAACATAGAAACCATTAGAGTTTCATAGAAACCGTCTGTGGGCAGCTTGTAGCTTAAATCTTATTCTGTTCTAAAATGCTAAGAAAAGTGGTGGAGGAGGTGGAACAAGATTATTCTATGCAAACAGCACTAGAACGCCACTTTCTTTTTGGCTTATGGAAAATTGGAAGCTTTTCAACAAAGGGCTAATATTTATCAACATTTGAATTTTTTAATGTTGAGAAATGAGAGAGCCTGAGCTGTGAAGTCGCCTTCCTTCATTCTTTCCTATCCCACCACCACCTCCCTCTTGACCCACCTTTCCTCTCTCACCACTACAAATGAATGTAACTTTTATTCTTATGGCACCTATCAGATGTCTTTATCCAACTTGCAAAGCAAGTATAGTGCTAAAACGCAAATATACAGTACTTAACAAAAAATTAAATGGAGATGAGACTTTTAAATCAAATTATATATGCAGTGTGGTATAAAACATAAACCTGAATAGTTGGGTCATCCTACTTCAATGAGGAAAACACACTCATACTATTAAATATAACAGCTCATTGGTTTGTGTTAATATAAATTATGGTTTTTTTGCTTTACTCTATGCTAACCTCATGTGCAGAAGATACCTTTGAAATATATATTCAGCTGTTATTTTGCCATTTCAGTTGCCCTTGCCCCATCTCTGCTGATGTTATGAGCAGAGCCACTTTACCTTTGTAGAGTGGCTAGCGGTATGTCTAATTAGAGTTAATAGCTGTACGTTTATTTATTTATTTATTTATTTATTTTATTTGTACAATCATATTGCTGGGCACCCAGGCCATCTTCTGGGTACCTCAACAATAAAGTATACTGTGACATACATTAAATAGATATATTTGAAGCGACTGCCCAAAATTACCCACCAAGGAAACCAGTTATACTCAGAGGACTCCTTAATTCCTCATACCAAATCCAACCTAACTCCCAAATGCTTGGGAAAACAGTTGGACTTTTGTAGTGTGTCCAGAAGGCTAATAAATCATCCTCTCCGTAAATGCACAGAGATCCTTGCATTATTCTAAAAATAGAGGAATCTTGACATACAACTTCTGTCCCTCCCATCTCTGCTGCTGCTGAAACATGTGAGTGTTCCTTACTGTGCACCTCATAAATTGACCCCATCTGGTCTCAAGCAAGTTTTACAAAGGGTCAGATTTATAAAGGATCATACCTCTTTCTGCTTGTCTGTCGTCTTCCCCTCTTTGCCTCTTTTTGTTTTTCTCTTAAATGTGCTCTTTAAAACTTCTTATGGAACAGAGTCCAAGGTTTGAGTATCCACATCTAAGCGAGTTCAGTCTTCTTCTGACACCACATGCAAATACTTCTCTTTAGCCCCCTTCACTCTGGCTCATTCTGGCAGGACACTGAATAGCAGTCTTCCAGCTTTTGCCTTTAGAGTGATTAGCTCGGTATAAATTGGAAAAACAGAGACAGGAGGAGGAGGAGGGATTCCTAAAAATGATTTATGGCGGGGTGATTTAAAAATGACTGCATCCAAACAACCAACCCCGTTTCGTCGAACTAAAAGGCTCTTAAAATTGACTTCTGTACTCCTCCCCGACAAGGGGAGTAGCGCTAAAATCAACCTTGCTGGGTCGAAGTTGGGGTAGTGCGGATGCAAATCGACAGTATTGGCCTCCAGGAGCTATCCCAGAGTGCTCCATTGTGCCTGCTCTGGACAGCACTTTGAACTCCGATGCACTAGCCAGGTACACAGGAAAAGCCCCAGGAACTTTTGAATTTCATTTCCTGTTTGGTCAGCGAGGCGAACTCAGCAGCACAGGTTACTATGCAGTCCCCCCAGAATTGTAGAGCGTAGAATGTTCTACGCTCCCCCTATCATCTCCGTCCCTGAGGTTATTGCAGATTAGAAGGCAAAAAAACCGCACTTGTGATGACATGTTTTCCGAGCTCATGCAGTCCTCCTGCACTGATAGGGCACAGCTTAATGGATGAAGGCATTCAGTGGCAGAGGCCAAGAAATAATTAAGTGAGCATGAAGAGTGGAGGCAGGATGTGATGCTGAGGCTAAGGGGGAGCAAATGGACATGCTGAAGCGTCTGTTGTGGGAGCAAATGGGCATGATGAAGCGTCTGTTTGAGCTGCAGGAAAGCCAACAAGAGCACAGACCCCCTGCTTCATCCACTGTATAATGGCTTACTCTCCTCCCCATGTTCCATAGCCTCCTCACCCAGATGCCCAAGAATGTGGGGCGGGCCTCCGGGCACTCAGCCACTCCCCTCCAGAGGATGGCCCAAGCACCACAAGGCTGTCATTCAAACAGTTTGATTTTTAGTGTGGCTACAATTAAACAATGTGGCCTTGTCCTTCCCTACCCCATTCGGCCTAGCTTGTCTGTTATCTTTTTTTTTTTTTAATTAATAAAGAAAAAATGCCTGGTTTCAAAACAATAGTTACTTTATTTCGAAGTGGGGAGGGTGGTTGGCTTACAGGGAATTAAAATCAACAAAGGGGACGGGTTTTTATCAAGGAGAAACGCACACAACTGTCACACCAAAGCCTGTCCAGTCATGAAACTGATTTTCAAAGCCTCTCTGATGCTCAGCACGCCTTGCTGTGCTCTTCTAATCACCCTGGTGTCTGGCTGCTCAAAATCGGACACCAGGTGATTTGCCTCAACCTCCCACCCCGACATAAATGTCTGCCCCCTTACTCTCACAGATATTATGGAGCACACAGCAAGCAGCAATAACAATGGGAATGTTGGTTGTGCTGAGGTCTCACCTAGTCAGCAAACAGCGCCAGCAAGCTTTTAAACATCCAAAGGCACATTCTACCACCATTCTGCACTTGCTCAGCCTATAGTTGAACTGCTCCTCACTACTGTCCAGGCTTCATGAACCATAGGAGCAAGGGGTAGGCTAGGGTAGGTGCCACCGTGCGGTGCTGCTGGGAGAGCAGCCTGAAGCAGAAGCCTCTAGCTCTCATGATATTCCAGGCAGGACTGAATCTCCATAAAACGAAACTTAAAGAGGAGAATGACCTGGAGTCTCTGGCTCCTATTTGGTGCTCTAAGAGGAGAATAGCCATGTCTGTCCAGGTGCCCCTGATCGACCTCACCGAGGTCTGCCAGGAGCACCCAGGAGACGTACAACAGCTATCAGTCTTACTGCACTGTCTGCCATGAAGTGGGGAGGGATAGCTTGGTGGTTTGAGCATTGGCCTGCTAAACCCAGGGTTGTGCGTTCAATCCTTGAGGGGGCCATTTAGGGATCTGGGGCAAAAATTGGGGATTGGTCCTGCTTTGAGAAGGAGGTTGGACTAGATGACCTCCTGAGGTCCCTTCCAACCCTGATATTCTATGAAGGCAAGGAGCTCATGCTGTGTAGCAATGCAGTACCACATCTGCCAGCAGCACCCAGGAGACTTACCGTGATGGTGAGCTGAGTAGGCTCCATGCTTGCCATGGTATGGCATGTGCATGGGTAACCCAGGAAAAAAGGCAAGGAATGATTGTCTGCCGTTGCTTTCACGGAGGGTGCGGGGGCCTCACAACAACCACCTGCGACAATGTTTTTGCCCTATCAGGCATTTGGAGCTTAACCCAGAATTCCAGTGGGCAGCGGAGACTGCGGGAACTGTGGGATAGCTACCTACAGTGCACCACTCTGTAAATTGATGCTAGCCACGGTAGTGAGGATGCGCTCTGCTGACTTAATGCGCTTAGTGTGGACATACGCAATTGACTGTATAAAATCAGTTTCTAAAAATCGACTTCTATAAAATCGACCTAGTTTTGTAGTGTAGACATACCCAAAGAAAACCCTTGATTTTTGTGCTTAGAGGCATTGAGTAGGTTAGGTACAAAACCAGAGCCATCTTCTAAACCTGTTCTAGATACCTTGGCATTGTTCAGGTTTTTAATGACTTTATCCCTGTGTAGGCTTACGAAAGGTGAATGACAGCTCTTGACCAAACTCCCCTGTGTAAAAGTATAGCACAGGCAGGAGCGATGCAAGCTTGTTTACTGCACAGCACTTCTTTACTAACCTAGAGGGACCACCTATTGGGTTGGTCTTTCCACTAAGGGTATCCATTAGTGCCGACTGCAATGGTAGCTTTGGTAACGTGGACAGTTCCTCTGGAATTGGACTAGAGGTTCATTACACTTAGGCCACCAAACAGTTTTGGTTACTAAAACACCCTGGTTTAGAGACCTAGAAGTGAAAGGCTTTGTGAGCCACTACCAATCCCCTGATCCATCCAATCCACCTGGTTATTTTTAAATATCCCACAGTCACTGAAAGATTTTTAAAAACCCACTTCTTTGGGGGTTTGCCGGCATGTGTTGTCTGCTGGTTTAACTGCCACAGCTAACATGCCTTTGCTAGATCTCTTCTGGCTGATGCTGATGCACAAACAAGGAAGTAAACATTCTTGTTAACATCAGCTCCATTAGGAATGTAGCACAAAGGAATACTTTCACCATCCTAATGGACTGTTAGAAATCATGATGAAATTTTGGGTGGTGGTTTTGTTTTGTTCCCGCCGAGAGTGGAAGAGAAACGTATTCAGAGGGATATGTTCAACTACTGCGTTTTTCCCCTTTCCCCTCTGTTTAAGGGAGAATATGGACACTTCACCACCAGCTGAGGCTCTTCTCCTATAAGGATTTTTTCACCTCTATGGGTAACTGTCTTGCTTCCATCTACCTAGCACTAAGGCTATGTTTTAGTCATGAGTATTTTTAGTAAAAGTCATAGACAGGTGACAGACAGTAAAGAAAAATTCACTGCCCATGATCTGTCCATGACTTGTACTATATACCCCTGACTAAATCTTGGGGGCAGGGGTACCGCAGGTGCTTGTGGGGAGTGGCCCAGGACCCCCACTGGAGTAGGCAGGACTGGCAGGCTTCCTTCCTGGCTCCTTCTGGCTCCCCAGAAGCAGCAACATGTCTCTCCCTTAGCTCCATGCACTGCCCTTGCCCTAAGCACCAGCTCCACAGCTCCCATTGGCCATGGTTTCTGGTCAGTTGGAGCCGCAGAGGTGGTGCCTGCGGGCAGAGGCAGCGAGTGGAGCTAGGAGCTGAAGGAGGGACATGTTGCTGCTTCCGGGGAGCCCACCAAGATAAGCACCGTCCAGAACCCTCACCTCCTCCTGCGCTCCAACCCCCAGCCCTGAGCCCCCTCCCACATACATGCAAACTCCTTCTGCTGGGGGAGGGGGACAGTGGCCCAGGACTGACCCAGCAGCAGCTGGTGCGGCTGGCCAGGGGTGCCCGAGCTGCTCAGGTGGCCCCTGGGCCAGCCGTACTGGCTGCTGCAGAAGTCATGGAGGTCCCGGAAAGTCATGGAATCTGTGACCCCTGTGAGAAACTTGCGGCCTTACCTGTCGCTGTCTGTTCCTCACCACCTCTCCAGTTGAGAAGTGTCTTGAAAAAATAGTGAGTGAAACAGCATCTCACTGATACCTGAGTTTCCCAATAGAGTTTTCTGTTTTCAAGGTCAAAAAGCTGTTAATGTTAAGAGCAAGCAGTAAAGCAAAATGCAAAACACTATCCTCTTTGGGGAGTTACAGCACTTAGAGAAAGACAGTGCGGTATCTCTTAGTGAATGGCATTAATCAATGGTCTCTCCTCCATTCCCTTTCCCTGCTGTACCTTTTAGGCACCAGATTTCACAGTCTTTGCAAAAACCTTTTCAAGGTTTCCTGAATGAATAAAAATATAATTTAACAACCAGTGAAGTAAAGCTATCAGAACATGCCTTTGCTGAAATTGAGGTGCAATCATCTTGTTAAAAACCTTTATGGTTGATTCAGTGTCTTTTTCTCTTTCCACTCTAATGGCACACAAGTGATCTCCCCAGCATGTTCACATTCATTATGCATTAGACCATCCACATGTACCTTTTATAGAGGTAGTGTAGAAATAAGGAATTGACTGCAAGACAACATGTGGTCCAAAGCCATGGTGGTAGAGACATTTTGTGGGTGGGGGTAGAGGAAAGGGACAAGTAAAAGGTGCATTAATCATACATAACTATACAGGCCTCTTTGTGACAACAGCAGCTCTTGAATAGAAAATGAATGGAAGAGCAGCTGTGGAGCAACTGGTGTTAGTTCATGCACTTGAACAAAGCCCTGATTTTGAGGCATGTTTCTTTAATCCACGCTCATAAAAGCACATGCAAAGAGGAAAAGAAGTAAATTGGGGTAGACATATGTCCATCATTTGCACGTGGTGGGTGACTTTGTCTGACTGCTAAAATATAAATTGCTGCAAACAAAGTTTGGATCTGGATTCAGGTTTCCCCCAATTGAGTGTTAGGATCTGGACATTTAGTTCAGGCCCATCTCTACTAATCTTACAGCCCTATCTCTGACTGAAATGAACCACAGAAAGGTGAGGACACTTAGTTTCTGTTTGCAGGCGAGACTAGATGCTGGGGATGGGAGTAAATGAGTGAACCTAGAGAGGACCACTTGTAAAATCAGATGTTACTGTGACAACTAAATTCAAGTGCAGATGCCTAAAGTAGTAGTCAGTGAGTCTGCTAGAGGTCTAACACAAGTCCCAGAACTTGGTGGCATCACAGGGACTTGAGAAAGAGGAAGATTTTTCTTAATGTACTATAGAGGGACAATGTCAATGGATATGTCTACCCTGCAAAAGAAGACCCACAGCAGCTACTCTCAGTTGACTTATGTTCATGCTATGAGTTCAACTTCGGTCTGAAGCTCGGGCTTCAAAACCTGGCGAGGGGGGAGGGTCTCGGAGCCTAGGTTCCAGCCTGTACAGGAACGTCTACACTGCTATTTTTAGACCCTTAGCGTGAGTCCCAATCAGTTGACCCAGTCGCAATGAGTTTTTGCAATGTAACTGTATCTTTAAGCCCCAGAAATCAGATGAAATAGTAAAATCACTTTCCATGGAAATGTTACACACCAATCACCTAGTAGTTCTTAGTATACATTGATGGGAAATCACACGGTTGTCATAGTATGCTGTCCGATGCTCCATTTCCTACTGCACCAGCCTACGGATTCCATTACTACCACTCATTGCACAGAATGCTGCATATGTTTGTACCTGTATATAGTATGCAAAGGGCTTATTTTTGGTATCTGTGTACCAAATAAATACAAAGGATATTTTCCAGAGTTTAACCCTCACCCTCTAAAAAAGGCTTTTGGCAGGCACTTTGACATGTAATGATTGCTACATCTCCTCCTTTCTTCACTTCTGGCCAACAGCCTAGGTGTGATCCCTAGTGCCAGACTTGACTGTGGTAATGTCAAGATGATAGCTGGAGGGAGTGGGAGAGGGAGAGAGAACACAGAAAAATCGAGAACAAAAATGTGGGGACTTGATTCACATTTCAGGGGTGGTTTGATTTATATTAACTCTTCATGGTCAAATCTTTACTGGTAAGAGTGCTACAAAAAATAAATTCATCTTTGGTTTCAAACATAAAATGAGATGACCTTATCATACCTTGGAATAGGACTTGGAAAAACCACTCACCTGTGCCAAGAGGGAAACTTTCCTTGGTGAGTGCGGGGGCTACAAACGATTTCTGCAACATTTAGGCTGTCATTTAAAACCACTGTTAGGATTCTAGCTCTTATGGGTGCAAAGAAAATTTTCCAGATTTGCACTAACTATAAACTGGAGCAGTGTCATCTTCCTGAGTCTGTAGAAAGATGACATTGGGCCTCCTGCTGCTAATAGCCTCATTAAACAACAGCAAAGCAAACATGATAAGACTGGAAATCAATTTCACTGATGATTTTCAGAGCTCTGAAGACATCAAGGAAACTAAAGTATCATGTTGGTTTTTTCATGCTGTTGGTTCAGAGAGGCAGCTGAAACAAGAACCAGAGTTCTTCATGGGAAGACCCAAAAATGGAGGCTAAGAGAAGTGTAAAGTAATAGAAATCTATTTCCTTGGCCTCCCCTCAGCTCTTTGCAGCAGCCAGGAAGGCTCTGAGGGAGAGGGAGAGGTTCAGTGTATATGACAGGAACAAGGCCAGGACCCTGGTAGAAATTCTAGCACACATTCCTATTCCAGTAGCTGGTGGTGGAGACAAGGCTGAGCTTCTCCCAAGGGCATTGTCCCTAGGACCTTGCTTGTCATCTTTTGTGTCTTCTACCTCTGGCTAGCAATTATGTGCTTAAAAAAATAATTGAGCCCTGCCTCAGAATGCCTGTTCTAGCCTTGCTCTGTGAAATTTCTTTTGATCATTTCTGCTGGAAAAAAAAAAGGAGACTGGGAAATTACACTGTATCTGCATTTGCTAATTGAACTTGCATTGATTTAGCGTTGTGTAAAAGGGAAGAATGGCAGGAACTCTCACACCTTAATCGTCTGATCTTTTCCGGAAATAGCCTTCTAAGAACTCCAGTGAGAGGCAAGTTTCAGAGAGGTAGCTGCGTTAGTCTGTATCAGCAAAAACAACGAGGAGTCCTTGTGGCACCTTAGAGACTAACAAATTTATTTGGGCATAAGCTTTTGTGGGCTAAAACCCTGTCATCAGATTCATGGAGTGAAAAATACAGTAAGCAGTATATATATATACAGCACGTGAAAAGATGGGAGTTGCCTTACCGAGTGAGGGGGTCAGTGCTAATGAGGCCAATTCAGTTAAGGTGGAAGTGGCCTGTTCTCAACAGTTGACAAAAAGAGGTGAATATCAAGAGAGGGAAAATTACTTTTGTTGTGCTAATGAGGCCAATGCAATCAAGGTGGATGTTGGCCATTTCCAACTGTTGACAAGAAGGTGTGAGTATCAGCAGAGGGAAAATAACTTTTTGTAGTGACACATTGTGATGTTCCCCTCTGGTGTTATCTGGACCAGTGATCTACTAGGCCTCTCCAATCCTTGATTCTGGGAGCCAGCCTTACCCTGCTCTGCTGTGAGAACCCCCACTTCTGGGCTGTTTATGCACAGCCTCTGGCATATCAGATAATCCCAGCTACTTGCAAGCGAATGACACTAGCCAATATCTCTGGTCCCAGACACAACCCTTGGAACTTCCATCTTGCAGTGTCCAGTTATGCCCACTGGACGCAGAAAGCTTATATGAGTTTGTCAGTTTGTCAGTTTAAGAAAGAAATTGATATGTACCAGGCTTGTTATCCCAAGGAGAGTCTCTGCCATACTTCAAACAAAATGCACTACTTCAGGTAGATTAAACAACCGGATTTATTAACTATAAAGATAGATTTTAAGTGATTATAAGTCAAAGCATAACAAGTCAGATTTGGTCAAATGAAATAAAAGCAAAACGCATTCTAAGCTGATTTTAACACTTTCAGTGTCCTTACAAATTTAGATGCTTCTCACCATAGGCTGGCTGGTTACTTTTCAGTCAAGCCAGTGTCCATTGTTCCTGTGAGGCTGTGCTGGGTTTGTCCTATCCATGCCATGACGAGTGTGAACTGCCTCTCTTTTTTTTGGAGAGTTTTTGCATGGGCTTGCTTTAAGCTATGAGGACACATTTTCAGCTCATAACTATGTACATGAAATTATAACCGATAAGCTTACTATAACATTACTGTAACAGTTACTATAACATCACTATAACAACCATGCTCAGTGCATTATGAACCTTCCGAAGGCACGCAAAAGATGAACATGGGGGTGCTGGGTGTTCCCCCAAGGTACAGAACATCACACATCCCCTCTCAGTTTACTGCAGGAGGGTTAGTCACTGACTAGCTTGAAGGCAATTTTTTGTTATAGTTCTCTTGGCATCCAGCCATTAAGCCATGAGGCTGTGTTCCTCAGTTTCCCCATTCACACACAGCAAACCAGTTTTTTTTATGGTTTCTCTGCTGTGATAAGCTTTAAACCTGTTTATAGGTATTAATTGAAAAGTAGTATTATCATAAGGTTTAACATCCATGTCGAAATTCTTATCCCCAAAACTTAACATTAATACCAACATTTTTATCACAGATGGATGTTTACAAGTATCTTTATGATACCATGCCCTCTGTTCAGTTAGTGTAATTTGAGGTTAGTTTGTTCATTATCCGTGGTGTCCTTTGACTCTCTCCCATGTAATCAGTCACTGGCTTCTCTTTCCCTCCAGTGTTTCCCTTTTTGTTGGCTCTTAATTTAATCATGTTTCTGGCATTTTGATGTCTCAGGGTCTGGTAAGATAAGGGTCCAGGGGGATCCTGCACATTGGCTGGCCCTTTGGGGAGCAGTCTCCCAACCCCAGGACTGTACATATGTAGAAAATCCAGCTCCCCTTTTGGGGTTACCCTGTGTTTCCCCCTCCCAGCACTAAGTCTTTCCCTGCCCCCTAGAGGGCTGTGATCTGTGCTCTCTGGGCAAGGTATGTTTACCTTTTGATCAGATTCACCTTTTCCCAGCTGCTTTCCCATAACTCCTCTCTGTGTCTCACCAGCCTGGGGAAAAACACTCCCTTCTCTGTCATTTGGGTTATTTGTATTCTGGCAGACTACCACCTGGCAATTTTCTGGTCCCAACTCCTCTGTTATCACAAGCATGGGAGCTGCATCTTGATTTAAAGAGACTCGGTTACTTTCATAGATTCATAGATACTAAGGTCAGAAGGGACCATCTGATCATCTAGTCCGACCTCCTGCACAGCGCAGGCCACAGAATCTCACCCACCCACTCCTATGAAAAACCTCACCCATGTCTGAGCTATTGAAGTCCTTAAATCATGGTTCAAAGACTTCAAGGAGCAGAGAAGCCTCCCTCAAGTCAACCATGCCCCATGCTACAGAGGAAGGCGAAAAACCTCCAGGGCCTCTCCAATCTGCCCTGGAGGAAAATTCCTTCCCGACCCCAAATATGGCAATCAGCTAAACCCTGAGCATATGGGCAAGATTCACCAGCCAGATACCTAGGAAAGAATTTTCTATAGTAACTCAGATCCCATCCATCTAATATCCCATCTCAGGGGATTTGGCCTATTTACCCTGAATATTTAAAGATTACTTTCCAAAACCTTATCAGAAATAGCATTCTGAAAAACTGGGACCTGGATTGGGGTACCCTCCATCACCCCTTTCTCTGTCCCCAAGAAGTCAGCTGTGTGACTGCTTCCCTCTAGGAGGTCAGTTACAGTTCCTCCTCAAAACTTGGGTCACAGGCAGAGTGCCCTCGTGCACAGATGCTGACACAGCTATCTTCCTAGTGTCCTAGGTATCCTGCCCCAAGTGACTAGTGAGGAGACATTCCTGTACCCCCACTATTCCTTCCCCAGTTTCCTCCTCTGGGCCCCCTCCTAAGACACAGTTCTTTGGGCTGCCTAAGAAGGGTTCTGTCTTTTGTTCAGCTGCAGAACTCTGCCAGCTAACAACTGGGACAGTTTCCGTAATCACCGATAACACCTCTCCTGCCCCTGCGCCTGAGATCATGTTGCCTTGTGCTGGAAAGGAGCCAGTCTCAGCCCCTTCCATACGTGGAAGCACCCTGCTTCCCTGTGTTACGGAGTCACAGGAATCCTCACCCACCTCAGTGGTTTCTGAGATACCCTGCCCCTTCTCTGGGCTCTCCTCTGGGACACATTGCTCTATGCTCCCTAGAGCCGGTTTTGCCGCTGTTTCAGCTGTGATCTGCTGGCAGCTAACAACCAGGACAGTTCTTTCATAGATTCATAGATACTAAGGTCAGAAGGGACCACTCTGATCATCTAGTCCGACCTCCTGAACAGCGCAGGCCACAGAATGTCACCCACCACTCCTATGAAAAACCTCACCCATGTCTGAGCTATTGAAGTCCTCAAATCATGGTTCAAAACTTCAAGGAGCAGAGAAGCCTCCCTCCAGTCAACCATGCCCCATGCTACAGAGGAAGGCAAAAAACCTCCAGGGCCTCTCCAATCTGCCCTGGAGGAAAACTCCCTCCCGACCCCAAACATGGCAATCAGCCAAACCCTGAGCACATGGGCAAGATTCACCAGCCAGATACCCAGGAAAGAGTTTTCTATAGTAAATCAGATCCCATCCATCTAATATCCCATCTCAGGGGATTTGGCCTATTTACCCTGAATATTTAAAGATCAATTACTTACCAAAATCCCATTATCCCATCATACCATCTCCTCCATAAACTTATCGAGTAGAATCTTAAAACCAGATAGATCTTTTGCCCCCACTGCTTCCCTTGGAAGGTTATTCCAAAACTTCACTCCTCTGATGGTTAAAAACCTTCGTCTGATTTCAAGTCTAAACTTCCTGGTGGCCAGTTTATACCCATTTGTTCTTGTGTCCACATTGGTGCTGAGCTTAAATAATTCCTCTCCCTCTCCTATATTTATCCCTCTGATATATTTAGAGAGAGCAATCATATCTCCCCTCAACCTTCTTTTAGTTAGGCTAAACAAGCCAAGCTCCTTAAGTCTCCTTTCATAAGACAAGTTTTCCATTCCTCGGATCATCCTAGTAGCCCTTCTCTGTACCTGCTCCAGTTTGAATTCATCCTTTTTAAACATGGGAGACCAGAACTGCACACAGTATTCTAGGTGAGGTCTCACCAGTGCCTTGTATAACGGTACTAAAACCTCCTTATCCCTACTGGAAATGCCTCTCCTGATGCATCCCAAAACCGCATTAGCTTTTTTCACAGCCATATCACATTGGCAGCTCATAGTCATCCTATGATCAACCAATACTCCAAGGTCCTTCTCTTCCGTTACTTCTAATTGATGCATCCCCAATTTATAACTAAAATTCTTGTTATTAATCCCTAAATGCATAACCTTACACTTCTCACTATTAAATTTCATCCTATTACTATTACTCCAGTTTACAAGGTCATCCAGATCCTCCTGTATAATATCCCGATCCTTCTCCGAATTGGCAATACCTCCCAGCTTTGTATCATCTGCAAACTTTATTAGCACACTCCCACTTTTTGTGCCAAGGTCAGTAACAAAAAGATTAAATAAGATTGGTCCCAAAACCGATCCCTGAGGAACTCCACTGGTAACCTCCCTCCAACCTGACAGTTCGCCTTTCAGTAGGACCCGTTGCAGTCTCCCTTTAACCAATTCCTTATCCACCTTCTGATGTTCATATTGATCCCCATCTTCTCCAATTTAACTAATAATTCCCCATGTGGCACGGTATCAAATGCCTTACTGAAATCTAGGTAAATTAGATCCACTGCATTTCCTTTATCTAAAAAATCTGTTACTTTTTCAAAAAAGGAGATTAGGTTGGTTTGGCACGATCTACCTTTTGTAAAACCATGTTGTATTTTGTCCCATTTACCATTGACTTCAATGTCCTTAACTAATTTCTCCTTCAAAATTTTTTCCAGGACCTTGCATACTACAGATGTCAAACTAACTGGCCTGTAGTTACCTGGATCACTTTTTTTTCCTTTCTTAAAAATAGGAACTATATTAGCAATTCTCCAATCATTTGGTACTATTCCTGAGTTTACAGTTCTTTCCTGGCAGGCATTACACCCCCATCCCTTCCTGATATGGTGCTGCTGCCAGCTGCAGTGTAGGAGTTGGTCTCAACCATCCTCCCACCTGGAAGCATGTGACTTCCCCCAGCTGCAGAAGAATCAAGGAGACTCTCTCCCATTCTCTCAGCAGTTCCTGAAACCTTACCCTTTCCCTCGGAGGTCCCAGTATAACACTCCCGCCTGCTGCAGGCAAATACTTTAACCTGAGCTACACAGAAAAAATCATTACCAAGGAGCAGGTCGAATAGGAAGTGATCCATCACCCCCACAGTCAAAACACTTTCCAAACCTTCCCAAACCACATGGATTTTTAGCTAGTGGTATGAGGAATCTGCTTTTGCCCATCCCCACAATCTCTGCCATTTGGCCAGGCAACATACTGGCCTTTGGGACCACACTCTGCTTAACCAGAGAGATCTGGGCCCCTGTATCCCTCTGCCCCAAGTATTCCCTGTTATCAATTTGGATAGCCTTAACATGCTCCATATCTGGTTCTGCAGAGGCTGACCTCACAGAACCAATATGATAGGTTTCAATTGGTTGGGGGGCTTCTGTGTTGAGGACAGCAGAACTAACATGAGCTATTGGTTGCCCGCTTCCTCCTAGCACAGGGCAGCTATTCCTCATGTGATCAGTGGAATTACACTGATGGCACCTTTTGGGCTCTTCTACTTTTACAGATTTGGGATAGGAGTTACCAGTAGAGGAATGTTTTTGGATAAGAGAATGTTTAGGCTCCCAGGCCTCTTCCCAGGGGCAAAATGGGATCCTCCCTTCCCACCAGTTCTAAACCCCTCTTTCTGTGGCCTGCCTTCAATAGAGGCTGGATTCTGTTCGAAGGCATCAGCTAAAAAAGCCATCTCATCCACAGACTTTAGATCTTTGACCCATAGATACTGCTTTACCTTAGCCTTACATATGCTTAGGAAATGCTCTTCAGCAACAAGATCCAACATTCCCTCAAAACTTGCCACCTCTCTACCCCTCACCCATTTTCCCAACAAATCTTTCATTTTGTTTACATATTCCCCATTACTCATACCAATATCCCTCTTAAGATTCCTACATTTAACTCTGTATGTTTCAGGGGTAATCTGAAAACTTCACAAAACAGTATCTTTAAATTTACAATAGTCTAAACTAAAGCATCTTCAATAGGCATTCCATTGAATACATTTCGAGCTTTGCAAGTTAATTTCGCAATCAGGGTAGGGACTCTCTTATCAGGGATTTCATGAATTACACACAGCCTTTTGAAGGTAGTCAGCTATTTAGCAATATCATCAGTCTCACTATATGCAGGACATAAGTGTTTTCATTTGTGTGTAAGGGGACTGTTGCCCCCTTACTAACATTCAGTGGGGGTGTTTTAGTTGCTAGCTCCCAGTACTCAAAGGGGAAGGGTCGATGGGGAATCATGATGCTGAGACTGACAGTCCCCAGGAACAATGGGGAGAGGCCAATGCTCCAGGTCAGCCTGAATGACAGGGCAGGCAGGCTAATCAGGGAGTCAGGAGGCCAGGGAGGTCCTGTTCTCCATGTGAGCTGGAATTGCCGGGGTCAGACAGAGTGGGGCCGAGCTAAGGAGAAAGCAGGGGTCTGAGCAGAGCTGTGCCAGATCCGATGTCTCCCTCCTCCCTGCATCCAGAACAGGGGCTGCTGCCATGGAGAAAGGGGCGATGGCTAAGGATCTCAAAGTACTTCACAAATATTTAATTGATTTATGCATAACAAGGCCCCGTGAAGTAGTTTTGTATTGCTGCCCCCATTTTACAGAAGGGAGAACTGAAGCACAGAGGGTAAATGGCTGGCCCAGTGTCACATGGAGAGTCAGTATCAGCGCCTGGAAAAGAAACCAGAACTGCTGCTATCAGTTCCTTGCTCCAACCTTTAGAGCATGCTTCTTTCTCTAAGTGCCTAGTGTATTAATGACAGAATACATATCGATACTTGTTCTCAACAAGTGTCTTCAGTTCCGTTTTGATCTAATATAATAAATGAATGAGACATGAGGTACGCTGTCGCCTCATAAAGCCAATGATAATGATGTTGCCAATTTTTCTGAAAATATTTCACCTCCTATTGCTATACTTAACTTCTAAGGCCCCAGTGACTGAAAGAAATTAGAAAAAATTATTTTCTTTTTCCTTTTTTTACTTTGTGCATTTGAAAGTAGTGTGTGAAGAGCCAGTTTCATTATTTCTCCAGTCCTGTTAATGCTAATATTACATTAGCACTGAAAGGCATCAACCAATATCAAGACCCCATTATGCTAATCACTGTACTGATGCACTGTATGAGACAATCCTTGCCCTACAGAGTTTACAATGTCTAAATAGACAAAACAGGGGGAAGGAGTGGAAGAGGAGTCAAAACTGAAGGTTTGTCTATATGGGGCTATCCAGTAAAGTTAATCTGAATTAACTAAAGGTATGAATTTGAAGGGGATTAATCAAACTGCATTAAATCCCTGTGTGGATGCTGTTATTCATAATTAAAGTGGTCTTAATTCAGTTTATCTTAATTCACTTTGGAAGTGAATTAAGGTAAACAGAATTAAAGCCACTTCAGTTCTGAACAAGGGTGTTCACACAGCACTTTAATGCGGGAGTTTCACTAATCTACTTCAAACGCACCTTTAATTAATTTAGATACGTTTTCCTGGATGCCCCAGTGTAGACAAGCCCAAGTGAAGTGACTTGCCCCACGTCACGCCACAGGTCAGTAGAAGAGTCTGGAATATAACTCAGGTCTCCTGCCTGCAGTATACAGTTGTGTTTCATGCAGAACACTGGGCATTGGATCTGGCTCGCACAGTTCATTTTCAGTCATGGTGTTTTCTGGCAGATGAATAATAAGAATAGTAATATCAGAAAGCTTCTCAGAATATTTTTGGGGAGGGAGGGAATATATTTCTTATTGTGCAGAGCTCCCTGTGGTCAGGAAAGCTAATCTCTAACCTAATTTACCTTCTGAGGGGGTTATAATATTATATGTCACCGCATATAATAGAGAAGAAGCTTGAGTATCTAGCCAGCCCTGGGAACATTATAGGTTTGTTAATACTCAAGGAGCATACTCACAAATGGAGGACTGTATACACAGTCACTCCACACTTTTAAAATCTCACTACATTTTAGGGCTCTGTAGTGCACCTTGTATTTTCCAGGCTCTATGGTGGCTGGATTGGGGAGGAGGCTAACCTTCAAAATCATCTGGACAGCTGTGGCCTCCTCCTTCATTCACGCTACCAATTGTTTCTATTATGAGAAGCCCAAGAGCAGTGCTAGCCTCTCACTGCTATTAGATGCTAATGCTTTAACCCTTAGATCCCTAAGGATAGGTTTCAGAATAGCAGCCGTGTTAGTCTGTATTCACAAAAAGAAAAGGAGTACTTGTGGCACCTTAGAGACTAACAAATTTAGTAGAGCATAAGCTTTCGTGAGCTACAGCTCACTTCATCGGATGCATTTGGTGGAAAAAAATATGTATCTCCCTTCTGTTTTTTCCACCAAATGCATCCGATGAAGTGAGCTGTAGCTCACGAAAGCTTATGCTCTACTAAATTTGTTAGTCTCTAAGGTGCCACAAGTACTCCTTTTCTTTATCCCTAAGGCTGTGTCTGTTTTTCTTAAGGTGAGGGACAGGAAACAAGTCAATGCTGCTCCAGCTCCCTCAGCAGACCTGGATCGCTTACCCTGCCAGCTACACGAAACTACTTCCTGCCCCTCTGTTGCCCCCACTCCCTCCAGCCTGTGAACAGCATCACATTCTTTCCCCACCTGTCCTACTTCACTGGCTGACTAGCCTCTCTGCATGGTGCCTCTTCTGGGCTCATGCCAAGAAGTCCCTTCTCACAGCTGCTGCTCTGAGCAGAGTCGCTTCTCTATGTGTGTGGCAGAGTTAGGATCGCACACAAGCCAGTGAGGAAGGGAACGTTCCTAGCAAGGAGTGGGTAGGGTAGGACTGCCTCCATCTAGGAATCCCAATGGTGCCCCTCCTCCTTGCAGCCACAGACCCTTTCTTCTCCAAGGAACAATAGCCCTTTATAGCCTTCCCACTAGTCTAGGAAGCTTGTCGGTCCTGATAGCATAAAACATCTCAGGATGAGCTAGCATCCTATGGGCTGAGAGGACAGCCAAAGAGGATTCCTGCCACAGTCTTGAGTGCAGCTGCTGTTTGAACCCTAGGTACTAGATTTAAGCAGAATAGCTTAGACCAATGGTTCTCATATTTACTTGATCGGGCCCCCCCTTCTTTTTGTCTGTAGTCGTTTGCGCCCCTCTCCCACAAGTACATATACTGCCACCCAGCTCTGAAGGCAGCACCACACCAGTAGCAGCACAGAAGTAAGGGAGGCAATGTCAAAAGTGACATTTGTCAATATCACTTTTCACAGCGGACTTAGCACCCCATTGCCACCCTTACTTGTGTGCTGCTGCTGCCAACCGGAGCCCCACCGCATTTTCTCTGTTCCCAGTGTTATGGGTGAGGGATTGTGGGGCTGGGAGGAGAGCCCAGGAGCTATGGCTGTCCTGTTCATCCCCACATCCAGGGTGTGTACGCCTGGGGCTGACAGAGCTCTTAAAGCAGGGTGGGGGAGAGAGGGGAGCACACAGTTCACACCTGCCATGACACATTCCCATGTCTCCCTTGGGAGGCCTGCCGCATAGTTTGAGAACACCTGGCTTGGACTGATAGCATTGCTCTCTCCTGTCTCCTTACAGCTCCTGTATGACAGTCCGAAAGCACGACAGGAGGTGGATCATCACTGGAGGGCGTCAGGGTGTCCCCATATTGTCCACATTCTGGATGTATATGAGAACATACATCAGGGGAAAAGATGCCTCCTCATCATCATGGAATGGTACGAACCAGGGAAGTCCCTTCCACCTGATCCACATTCCGGAGAGTAGAGGGAATGTGACCGCTGGATGTAAGAGCTGGGAGCAGTCCTGGCTGCACAGCCTTGCCATGCAGTAGCCTAGTGCATCTCTCTCTTTATAGGATTTATGGGGAAACCTGCAGCTGCTCCAAACAGCCGCTCTGTGGGAGGAACAAGAAAACTAATCATGAAACTAACCTTCCTTTGCACTCAGAAAAAAGTATCTTTATGGAAACATGGGTGTATTTAATACATATATTCAAACATGCATCTGTCACTTTCCTCAATACATTCTCGTGGGGGCTGACTGTCCTTATAAGGTCATTTGGCTCCCCTCAGGCTATAACTATACCTAAATCTTCCCACTGTCCTCTACCCTCTTGGTGCCACTGTTGCAATGGTGACTTCCTCTGGGGGGGAGGGAAGTTTAATATCTCTTAACAGTTCCTTATTTGCTTGCTTCGTTTGTTTTTCTCATCCCCAAATCTTAAAGAACTTTTTTGCAGTGCAGTAAGACCACAAGAATTGCTATCCGCCTTCTGAACCAGCATCTGACCTGTCATTTCTGGTCTCCCAGCAGAGATGAGTGGCATGTTGCCAATGTCAGTGATTCTGTTTTCTGGGAAATGCCTCACTACATATTAATTCACAGGCCTCAAAACTTCTGTTTTGTTGTTGTTGTTGTTTGTTTTTTAATTTAATGGTAGAGCAGGACAGCAATCTTCACTGGACCTATCAGGAACAGATTATTTAGCAAGTTCAAGTCTCAGAGACAGGCAGGCAGGTTACCTAGATTACATAAAACCATAGTTGCTGCAAGTCCATGCACACAAGATGATGCACACTCTGATGGAGATTTTCTTTGGCTCATTCCCCTGATTTTGTTTTGTATGTGTTCTCTGTTTCAGCATGGAGGGAGGGGAGCTGTTCAGTAGGATCCAGGAGAGAGGAGATCAAGCTTTCACGGAGAAAGGTAGAATGTCATGAGAAAGTCTGTGAGGTTTTATTTCCTTCACCCTCCCTCCCTACTCAAAATAAACGGAAAATGTTTGCGTAGTTTCTGCAGGAACTTTACTGGGTTCAGTTTTGTTTCCTGTTGTTTTAAATTTCTATTTTTTTATATTTAAAAAAATTTAATGTCACAGCTCAAGAAAATGAGAAGCTACCAGAATTGGCTAGATTTAGGCATAATGTGGAAAGCTAGACAAAAACTTCCTGACATACATCTGCTTATACACTTCAGTACTAAACTGCAGCAGCCCCTGATGTTCTAATTCCTGGTCCTCACACAGCTCTGCCAGCATACCCCCATCCTGACATGCAGTCCCTCCCTTGAGTAGCATCAGTTGTGTTCAGCTGTGTTGTGAATAAATGGCTATAACAAACACTTAGTACAGAAAGGCAACATGACTTGTTTAAGGTCCCACAGTGAATCAGTAAGAGGGCCTGGAACACAACAGGTTTGTTGTTGTTTATTAATTATTATTATTAGTTATTATTTGGACAGTACCATAAATGCACATGACTGCAAAATTCTACTTGCCCACTCACTGCTGGAGAAGTGGCTTACTTTTATTGAAGAGTAAAATATTATTAGAGTTGTTTCATTATTGTCCTCACGAAATGGGTAGGTGAGTGGAATTTATACCTGGGTTGTAAATTATCATGACCATTGTGCAAGGCTGGTATAGACGCCAGGTTTTCTGATTCCCAGTTTCCTATGCTAATCTCTAGTCTATGATGAATCTCTCAAGAGGCATGAGTGATTCATGTGGAGCACATGAACTGGATGCAGTTCTAAGGAGTGTACTGTGTAGTTCTGTCAGATACAAGACTCCAGAGGGAAAGAATGGTGCTGTGACTGTAGGTGATTCTACCCTGATAACAACACGACTTTTATGCATTATATACCTAGAGTGTTTTCTCCCAGATACCCATTCACAAACCTTTGGGGGACTACAAGAGAAAAATACTCCACTTGCGCAACAGGTGTGAGAAATTAATATCCCTCCTTCTTTGAGAGACCTCCCAAGATCCCACTCTCCACCCACCTAGCAGTTAGCTTCACAGTGCTCAGGGCCTAGGTAGTAAAGGAGAAGGGTATGCAAGGTTTTAACCTCACAGCTTCCAAATGGGATGCATTTTTCCCCCCTTTGATGTTTCTGCCTGACAAGGCACAGTTTGTGCCCTCAAGCAAGACATTTCTATCAGTCCAGACCTGGATATTCCAGCCAAAGCAGGAGACTTGCTTTATACCCAGATGGGTCTATATAAACTAGGTTTGCCTGGTTACAGTAAAATAATCTTGGCTTTCCCCTCCCAGCCTCTGAAGCTGAGAGCATCACTTTATTTATGCTCCTACCTGTGCAGAAAACGAACAGCCAAGTTAAAGATATTAACTCTGACCTCTGTTAATTCAGACAATGTTGAATAATATAGATATTTATGTAGTCTTGTGAATTTAAGATAGTGTTGACCCATAACAGTGGGAACAGAGAAAATGAGAGAGAGACTGCAGGTGAAGTACCTTAGGGGGTTGAAGCCAAAACCAGCACTTGCTCTAGAATAGCTGTTCAGCACACAGAACTGGGGGTGGCCACAACCCTCTTTCTCTGAAATGACCTCCCACATAAAGCTCTTCTGGCTGCCGCAAGTTGATGAACTCTTCCAGGCTCCACTTCACAAAATCTGTTGCTGGGGGGACAGTCAGCTCACTGGCCACTAGAATTTCCTGCTGGAGTATGTATCAAGTGCAGAAATTAGACATAAAAATAAAGTGGTGAAAAAATATACTAGGATAGGCGGTGCAGCATGAAATGGCTAATTCACTTTAATTTTTATATGAGGAGACACTGTTAAGGCTGCTGAGGACCAAAAATGTAACCTACCATGCTATTATTATATTATGATGTTGATCTGATGCTAAAAGAATTTTTAGCCCCTGCAGAAGTAGGTGTGCACTGTTAGTTAAGCTTCTCTGCTGGGCAACCCAAAAATATATCCAGGGGCACTTTCTTCATGATCTTGCACATTGCTCCATGCTCTGCTATGCCCTTAGTACTCTGTTCTGATGAGCACAGCAAAGCATTAATTTACAAGTACACACTGAGCAGGAGTCTCACCTATTTAAGTTACTGTGCCTGCTCATGAGAATGGCTGAGCTGCCGGGGGATTGTGGGGTATGATTGCCTTCAAAACAAAAACACAGCTGTTGAGGCTAATTTTAGGTTTTTCTGCACTGACGCTAGCCCTGTATACAGACAAGCTGGATGTAACTCAGAAACATTCCCAAGCACGTCTCTGAGCTACGGTGGGAATGTTAATATGACCTTTCTCTAAAATTATATTTATAGAGGCCTCTGAGATAATGAGAGACATCGGAACAGCCATCCAGTATCTGCATGCAATGAACATTGCCCATAGAGATGTCAAGGTGAGGCCTGAATGTGCCTATGCAGGGGAGAAAAGTTAAACTAAAAACAAGTGGATGGTGGTGATCTATATAACATTTACGAATACAGTACAGCATAGGTGCTGGAAGTAGGGGTGCTGCCACACCCCCTGGCTTGAAGTGGTTTCCTTTTTATACAGGATTTACAGTTTCGTTCAATGGCTCTCAGCAGCCCCTCTGTACAAATTGTTCCAGCACCCCTGCAGTAAGGTGGCCAAAGTGTTCCTGTTTCACGCCAATGCGGGGAGGATCTGTTCATACCCAATCAGTTCAGGGTCTGAATACCTACCCACATCAAGGCCAATGGTTTTCAGTTACATATGCAACACAGAAAGATCTAGGTAGTCATAACTGGTATTAAAGAGACATTCAACTTGAAGTCTAGTTAATTTAAAAAATATATTAAATTGTTTCAGATACTGCACCCGCACCTGAAGTCCCCTTGTCAGTTTTTGTAGTTTCAGAATCATATTTTCCTATTTTATGTTTTCAAAAGACCACAAAAAAAGGAGAAAACTGCCTGTGTAGAGGAAAGTATGAAACCAGTTCCACACAAAATAAACAAAACGGGGAGGCGGAAGAGAAATTAATATTAGACTTGATCCTAACAGGGAGGTATTGGTTGCAAATCTGAAGGAGGAAGGCAACTTGGGTGAAACTGATCATGAAATGACCGATTTCATGATTCTAAGGAAAGGAAGGAACGAGAACAGCGGAATAAGGACAATGGGCTTTGAAAAAGCAGATTCAGAAAACTCAGAACTAGTAGGTAAGGTCTCAAGGGAAGAAAATCTAAGGAAAAAAGAATTCAGAAGAGCTGGCAATTTCTCAGTGACAATATTAAAGGCACAACATGTAAACTATCCTGTTGCGAAGAAGAGACAGTAGGACCAGCAAGAAATCAGTATGGCTGCTTTAATGACCTGAAGATCAAAACGGAATGCTACAGGGAAACATGGACAAATTGCTAAGGATGAATACAAAAGAACAGTGCAAATCTGTAGGGACAAAATCAGAAAGGCTAAGGTACAAAATGAGTTACATCAAACAAAGAATATAAAAGAGAGTAAGACGAGGTTTTATAAATATAGTAGGAGCAAGAAAAAGATGAAGGAAAGCATAGGTACACTACTTAGTGGGAAAAGAGAGCTAATGATGGAAGAAATGAAGAAGATTGGGGTGTTTTGTTTTGTTTTAGTCGTCACTAAAAAAGGTTTCAATGTAACCAGATGCTTAACACAATATTAACAACAAGGGGAAGGAACACAAGCCAGAATAGGAAAAAAATAGGTTAAAGAATATTTAGATATTTAAGATGTATTCAGATTGGCAGGGCCTGATTAAATGCACCCTGAGGTACTTAAGGAACTCGCTGAAGCATTCTGAGAACTGTTAGCAATTACCTTTGGGACCTCACCTGTCCCCCATGAGTTCTCAGAGGACTGGAGAAGGGAAAATCTTTAAAAAGGGGAACAAGAGGAGCTGGGGAATTATAACCAGTCAGCTTAACTTTGATACCTGGAAAGATACCGGAATAAATTAGTGAACAATCAGTTTAGAAGCAACTAGAGAATAATAAGGTGCTAAATAGCAGCAAATATAGATTTGTGAAGAACAAATCATGCCAAGCCAACCTAATTTCCTTCTTTGACAGGGTTACTGACCTAGGAGACAGGGGAAAGCAGTAGATGTGATATATCTTGATTTTAGTAAGGCTTTTAACACATTCCCACATGACATTCTCATAAGCAAACTAGGAAAATGTGGCCCACACTATAAAGTGGGTGCACAGCTTGTTGAAAGGTCGTACTCAAAGAGCTATTGAGTTATCAATGGTTCGCTGTCAAACTGGGAGGGTATTAGGGGTCAGTCCTGGGTCTGGTACTGTTCAACATTTTCATTAATGACTTGGAAAACAGAGTGGAGAGTATGCTTATAAAATTTACAGCTGATACCAAACTGGGAGGGGTTGCAAGCACTTTGGAGGACAGGATTAGAATTCAAAATTACCTTGACAGATTTGAGAATTGGCCTTGTATTGAATTTCGTCTTATTGATTTCAGACAAAGTACTACAAAGTACTAAACTTAGGAAAGAAAAATCAAATGTGCAACTACAAAATGAGGAACAACTGCTAGACACAGTACAGATGAAAAATATCTGGTGCTTATAGTGGATCACAAATTGAATATGAGTCATCAATATGATGTAATTATAAAAAAAGGCTAATATAATTCTGGGTTGTATTAACAGGATTGTTATATGTAAGACAAGGGAGTAGATTGTCCTGTTCTATTCAGCACAGGTGACGCTCCAGCTGAATATTGTATCCACTTTTGGGCAACACACTTTAGGAAAGATGTAGACAAATTGGAGAGAATCTAGAGGAGAGCAACAAAAATTTTAAAAGGTCTAAAATACTAACCTATGAGGAAATATTAAAATAACTGGGTATGTTTTGTCCTGAGAAAAGAAAACTGAGGGGAACCTGATAAATCTTCATATATGTTAAGGAATGTTATAAAAAGGACAGTGATCAATAGTTCTTTATGTCCACTGAAGGTAGGCCAAGAAATAATGGGCTTAATCTTCAGTAAGGGAGATTTAGGTTAGATATTAGGAAAAGTTTTCTATCTATAAGGAAGTTGAGTAGTGGGATGGGTTACCAAGGGAGGTTGTGGAATCCCTGTCACTGGAGGTATAGGAGAACAGGTAAGAGAAACACCTGTCAGGCTTGGTTCTGCTTCAGGGTGTGGGGGCTGGACTAGATGACCTCTCAAGGTCCCTTCCAGTCCTACATTACTATGATTCTATGATTTTTTTAAAATCTAACCACTTTTCATTGGCAATCTGAGGTGTTGTAACAACAGCAGGTAAAAAAATTTTTTTGCACTCCTGTCTGAATATTTCTTAAGTTGTCTGTCTCTCTTCAAGAATGTTTTAAAATTGCTAATGAAAATGAGGATGATGTTGGAAGGTCTGGCTGTGCTTGAGCATCATGTATTGCTAGTACCTGGTAATTATTTGTGGCACAATACTGAAGAGAATCATTCCAGAAAGCAGGTCTGGATTTCAGACCCTGATTTAGAATAGTGGTAAGAACCTCAGGCTATTCCAGAGAAGAAAGAATGCCTGGCTTGCATAGAGTATACACACTTGCAAAACAGGTGTTGGTGCACTCAGCCATCCTCTCCATAAGGCCATGTAGAACTATACTCCTGGCTATTTAGTGTTCCTCAGCATCAATGAAATGCCTCAGTCCCATTCAGCAGAGGACATACAGCCTGTCCTGAAATAGACGTTTGACACACTTGTACCATTTCTATGCAAGCCCACTTTATATGTAGGATGTGTTTTATAGTTATGGCAGTGGCACTGCTTACAGCTCTTGCAAACTCAGCTCTGAGGTAGTCCAGATGTAAATTCAACTTTTCAAATATTCGTAATGTTATTGCCGAGTTCAGAATCAGGAGGAGTAGGAAGAGCTCATTCAACACTACCATGCAGAACTGAATTAAGGTACTAGGTAATATTTGCCAGCCTCTTTAGTGGGGGAGATTTGGCAGGCTTTTGCTATTAAATTACTGTATTTACATAGTATTTGTAGTTTGCTAAGCACTTTACAGACAAAATAAAGACAAGACACATGCCCCCAAAGAGCTTACAATCTAAATACTCAGTGTACATATGAGGGATGGGATGTAACAAAGAACAAGTGATTTAGTGGTGGGGGTTAGTACCTATCCTATTCTCATTCCACAACTTATTTATGTGTGTGTTTTCTAGCATGTATTTCTGTTCACATTTAGTTGAGAGGAGGACTAGGGTTTATAGGGCTCATGGAAGGAGTGTGTTTTAAAGAGGGACTTGGAGGATGATTTACAAGTTAAGGGACTAAATTCCATGTACTTTGGCATGACTGAGTTTGTGCCAATGCCAAACATAAACATGAGAACTAGATGCTGGCTGGCTACACAACACGTGCCAATGCACAGCAGGCTAATGCAGAAATAGTACAAACTGGTTAGCTATCCCTCAATTCCTTCCTCCCTCAAGTCCTTCCTCAAAACATGTTTCTTCCATCCTAATAACCCCAGTGTGTAAGAGGGCATATCTGTGTACAGAACTCAGGTATCAGAGGGGTAGCCGTGTTAGTCTGTATCCACAAAAACAATGAGGAGTCCGGTGGCACCTTAAAGACTAACACATTTATTTGGGCATAAGCTTTCGTGGGTAAAAACCCACTTCTTCAGATGCATGGAATGAAAATTACAGAAGCAGGCATTATTATACTGACACATGAAGAGAAGGGAGTTACCTTACAAGTGGAGAACTAGTGCTGACAGGGCTAATTCAGTCAGGTTGGATGTGTTCCACTCCCAATAATTGATGAGGAGGTGTCAATACCAAGGGGGAGAAAGTTGCTTTTGTAGTGAGCCAGACAAATGAATTTTAGTTCTGCAGTTTCTCTTTGAAGTCTGTTTTTGTTGTTGTAGTATGGCTACTTTAAAGTCTGTTATAGAATTGTGATCACAGAAAACCCCTTGGGAACTGCCAGCTGATATGCTGGGACTACCCCTAAGCCTGTTTTCCCCTCTGCCAGCTTGGGACTTCAGAATGCTGCCTGATTTGAGCCAGACACACTAGCCTGCTACAAACCCAGACCCAGGTCTGAACCACTTCCCGCAAATGCTGCAGGCTTAACTGAAAACAGCTTAAGAAGTGTTCCTGTCTCCAACACTCAGGTATCCAGCTCCCAATGGGGTCCAAACCCCAAATAAATCCGTTTACCCTGTATAAAGCTTATACAGTATAAACTCATAAATTGTTCTCCCTCTATAACACTGATAGAGAGATATGCACAGCTGTTTGCCCTCTGAGGTATTAATACATACTCTGGGCTAATTAATAAGTAAAAAGTGATTTTATTAAATACAAAAATTAGGATTTAAGTGGTTCCAAGTAATAACAGACAGAACAAAGGGAATTATCAAGAAAAATAAAATAAAACACGCAAGTCTGAACCTAATACAGTAAGAAAGTGATTACACATGAAATCTCACCTTCAGAGATGTTCCAATAATCTTCTTTTACAGACTAGCCTCCTTCTGGTCTGGGTCCAGCAATCACTCACACTCCTGTGGTTACTGTTCTTTGTTCCACTCTCTTTCAGGTATCCTTTGGGGTGGAAAGGCTATCTCTTGAACCAGCTGAAGACAAAATGGAGGGGTCTCCCAGGGGCTTAAATAGACTTTCTCTTGTAGGTGGAAACCCACTCCTCTCTCCTATGCAAAATCCAGCTCCAAGATGGAGTTTTGGAGTCACATGGGCAAGTCACATGTCCATGGATGACTCAGTTTTTACAGGCAGCAGCGCTTGCCTACATGCTATCTTGAATGTCTCCAGGAAGACTTCTTATGTGGATTGGAATCTTCCAAGATCCATTGTCAGTTAAGTGTTTTCTTGATTGGGCACTTAACTTGCACATTCCTTTCTCAAGAGCTGACCAAATGCTTTACTAAGGCTACTTTAACTCAAACAAGTACACAGACAATTCATACCTTTGAATACAAAAATGACACATACATACAAATAGGATGAATATATTCAGTAGATCATAACCTTTGCAGAGATATTACATGGCATATGTAGCATAAATCATTACAGTTATGTCATATATACATTCATAAGCTATTTCCATAAAATTGTTGGTTGCAACGTCATAAGAATGTCCAGGGAGATGGAAGTATTCTCCTACTGGCTTTTGTATGTTACCATTCCTGATGTCTGATTTGTGTCCATTTATTCTTTTCTGTAGACTGTTCAGTTTGACCTATGTACATGGAAGAGGGGCATTGCTGGCACAAGAAAGCATATATCACATTAGTAGATGTGCAGGTGAATGAGTCCTGATGGTGTGGCTCATGCGGTCCTCTGATGGTGTCGCTAGAGTAGATATGGGGACAGAGTAGGCAACAGGGTTTGTTACGGGGATTGGTTCCTGGGTTAGTGTTTCTGTGGTGTGGTGTGTAGTTGCTGGTGAGTATTTGTTTCAGGTTGGGGGGCTGTCTGTAAGTGAGGACTGGCTTGCCTCTCAAGATCTGTGAGAGTGAGGGATCGTTTTCCAGGATAGGTTGTAGATTGTTGATGATGTGCTGGAGAGGTTTAAGCTGGGGGCTGTACATGATGGCCAGTAGTGTTCTGTTGTTTTCCTTGTTGGGCCTGTCCTGTAGTAGGACTTCTGGGTACCCGTTTCGCTCTGTCAGTTTGTTTCCTCTCTTCCCCAGGTGGGTATTGTAGTTTTAAGAATGCTTGATAAAGATCTTGTAGGTGTTTGTCTCTGTCTGAGGGATTGGAGCAAATTCGGTTGTATTTTCGGGCTTGGTTGTAGACAATGGATGATGTGATGTGTCCTGGATGGAAGCTGGAGGCATGTAGGTAAGTATAGCGGTCAGTAGGTTTCCGGTATAGGGTGGTGTTTATGTGACCATCACTTATTGGAACTGTAGTGTCCAGGAAGTGGATCTCTTGTGTGGACTGGTCCAGGCTGAGGTTGGTGGTGGGGTGGAAATTGTTGAAATCCAGGTGGAATTTTTCAAGGGCCTCCTTCCCATCTTCATCATATGGACCCACGGGTTAAAATGAAGAGGAACAGCGCAGCAACTACACACCCCGCCAGAGAAACTCTAATCCAGGAACCAATCCCTGTAATAAACCCCGTTGCCTACTCTGTCCCCATATCTACTTTAGCGACACCATCAGAGGACCCAACCACATGAGTCACACCATCAGGGACTCATTCACCTGCACATCTACTAATGTGATATATGCCTTCTTGTGCCAGCAATGCCCCTCTGCCATGTACATTGGCCAGATTGGACAGTCTCTATGTAAAAGAATAAATGGACACAAATCAGAAATGGTAACATACAAAAGCCAGTAGGAGAGCACTTCAGTCTCTCTGGACATTCAATAACAAGACTTCAAGTAGCCATACTACAATGAAAAAACTTCAGAAACAGACTTCAAAGAGAAACTGCAGAACAAAAATTCTTTTACAAATTTAACACCATTAATTTGGACTTGAATAGGGACTGGGAGTGTCTGGTTCACTACAAAAGCAACTTTCCCTCTCTTGGTATTGACACTTCCTCATCAGTTATTGGGAGTGGACTACATCCAGCCTGATTGAATTGGTCCTGTCAGCACTAGTTCTCTACTTGTTAGGCAATTCCCTTCTTTTCATGTGTCAGTATAATAATGCCTGCATCTGTAATTTTCACTCCATGCATCTGAAGAAGTGGGGTTTTTACCCACGAAAGCTTATGCTCAAATAAATCTGTTAGTTTTTAAGGTGCCACCGGAATCCTCATTGTTTTTGTGTACAGAACTGTAATTTCAGAGTGTTTTCTTCTCCCTCCCAGTGAAGTTAAATAAAGTCCTTACTTACTAATACTTGAACTCCCAGTTCCCTTTGACTCAGTGCTTAAGAACCTTCCTCCTCTTCTCTCAGAGTGCACTGTGCAATGATGCTAGTACACAGATTGGAAGGGCAGAATTAGTTCAGTTTTGGGGGAAAAGCTGTATCTTGGTGTTAGTTTTAATAGAGTAGTATCAGACACTGGCCATGGATCTAGATTTTAAGATGAGCTGTTACCAGTACCCTGGTTCTTAGCTCCTACTGCCTCATGGAAACACAAAGCATGGATTGATATCTTCATCAGCTTAGATGCCATGTAGGTCAGAAAGAATAATCCCCCAAAGTGTAATGTTCTAAAGAGGAGTTCATAGAAAGCCTGTTCCTGCACCCATTGAAGTCAATGGGAGTTTTGTCATTGACTCCAGTGGGTGCAGGACTGAGCCCATTTTTCTGTGATTATTGGGTTGGGAAAGATTTTGATGCCTGCTGTAGGCAAAGATGCTGTCAACTGTGAAACAGGAATGATCCTAACTATGGGGTGGGGAAGTGAGGAGAGAGAGAATGCAGCAGTTTGTGGCCGTGTGGATGAATTAGGAGTATAGCCCAATAGAATTTATTTTGAGACCCTTCTCCTGTGTTGTTGCAATTACCTTTTCTCTTGGTGCCATTCCAGCCTGAAAACCTACTTTACACATCCAAAGAAAAGAACGCAGTGCTCAAGCTCACAGACTTCGGGTTTGCCAAAGAGACCACTGTACAGAATGCACTGCAGACGCCCTGTTACACTCCATATTATGTGGGTGAGTCTTCTGGGGGGCCCTCCTCCACATGTATAATCATCCCAGCAAGCCTGGAGACCTCGGGAAAGCTCCCCATGCTGTGAAGGGCACCTCTTCTCTCCCACAGAGATGAAAAGGAGGAACCAAGAATTTTAATTGAGGTCATACTTGGAAACTAACCTAGTCCCAACACAGAGTTCAAGCCCTTTTACGTGGGAAGGAGAGAGAAAATGTAATGGCACACTTAGCTACACAGAAGTAATGTTGGCTTTTTCACTGTGGTTTGATGTGATAAAATCCATAATCCGAACCCAGCCTTCACAACCATTGGATGTTTTCTTGCAAAACTTCGCTTAATATAAAAACATGGTGAGAGAAAACAGGGTGATTGATCATTCCCCTAACTATAAAGGTGCATTTTTAAACTAGGAAAATGGAGGAATTAGTAATCCAAGAACAAAATTTAGTCTTGGTTGAAATGTTGCCGTCCTTGCATCCAGCAATGTGTACAAACGTACTGAATGTCTCATTATGCTGTACTTGTACTAATTCTAGGGTACACCCGCTGCAATCTTTAGGATAGTGATTTCCTCAAGATAGGATGAAAAGTCACTCTCCCTTGTATGGCTGAGTCAATTTGCACTCATAACACCTCTTTGGGGATGAGAAGGGATAATAAAAAGCCTTCACTATTTTGGCAGAACTGGTCCCCTTTGCTATACAGATGAAAGCCTATTTGATGTTTTTAATGGGGTAAGTATCTTCGGGGGGAGAGAGGGAACTAAAGTGATAATGGCAAAAACCATGTAAAGAAAAACAGCACTAGGAAAACAACATTGGACTGTACTCACCATGCATAGGATCAGCACACTGATGTGTTAAAGGAATTAATATCCACATATTTTAATGTCCTATATATTTGCACATGACCAGACTGACACTTCCCTTTCCATACCTCTATAAACCAGCATGAATTGCTCATTTACCCAGAGAATCTTTTTCTTACTAAGCAAACCTAAAAACAATTTGTTTTGCCTAAGAAAAAAAAATTTCCCCATCTCCTGAGTCCCTGACATCTTTTTTCTCATTTTTGTACTTTTGTAAGAATTAGATGCTGTGGAATATAATAATTCTGGCTGGAGCCAACCACAATCCAGGCAGGTGCTGTTCACGACTTCCCCACATAGCTCTGTCAGTGCGCTTCAGTTCCAATCTCTGCAATATGCATTCCTGTTTATTCCAATCCTGGATCCCCATAAAGTCCTCAGCTGCAGCACCCTCTGCTACTTTAGCTCAGGACTTCTCTTGAGCAGAGATTTGCCAATCAGGAATTGTGCGGTTTTTCAAATTGACACCTGCACATTTGGAGCTCCATAGAGACCACACGGCAGTCTGTAAATAGAAAAGATTACCCAGTGATAGCAATCGCTTATTTTTTTCCTGCAACAAATATTTGTTGTCATTTTATACTACTACTTGCTTTTTAGAGGTGAGGAAAATATCTGGCAATCAATTGTTTCTAATTTTTCCCTTCTTCAGCCCCAGAAGTCCTCGGTCCTGAGAAATATGACAAATCATGTGACATGTGGTCTCTTGGTGTCATCACATATATTCTGTAAGTATAAGATATGGGGACAGATGAATAAACAAGAGTAGGCCAGCTATTAGCAGACTTTCGACCCATATGTCCTGCCCTACCTCCATCCCAGACACCATTGCTGCATTAATAACTTTTTCATGATATTTGCACTACTCATCCCATCTTTGGAAGAATCATAGGCTGTTGGATTTTATATGGGAGAAAGGAATGTGTGGATTTCCTAGGTATAACCATTCCATGCACCTCTCTTACAGCCTGTGTGGGTTTCCTCCATTTTACTCCAACACCGGACAAGCCATTTCCCCAGGGATGAAAAGGAGAATTCGGATGGGGCAATATGGGTTTCCCAATCCAGAATGGTCTGAAGTATCAGAAGAAGGTAACTGAACTAGCCTGTGTCTCTGTTGCTCACACATACACACTGGATGGTGAGAGGGGTATGTGTTTACATTTCAGACTGTTTCTAAGGAATCTTTCTTTTGTGATGCTCTTTAAATCAAGACTTTATGAAATGATACAGGGAAGGACTAGGGATTGATGCATTTCCTGAGCAGTGTCGAACATAAACAACAGAAAACTTTTATTGAAGGGCACTTAGTGCTGGTGAGAGGTGTTAGATAAGCATCCCTGGAAACTGAAGACCTTAATCCATAGAACAGTGTGATGCAAGGTGAGCTGCAGGGGAGAACTCAGACATTGGCCTCCTAATTGATACTGCCAACTTCTCAAAATAATTTTTGTGATGTGGATGCTTATCATCCAGGTATTAGACTGAGGTAAATGATCTATTTCAGCTAAACTAGTGACCAAAGTCAGCTGTTGAGTGGTGACCTGGAATGAATTAAAATCAGTGTACTAGAAGTGGAAGGCTCTGGTTCCCTATTACTACACCAATTTCCTAGATCACCTACTCTCACTTGCCAGACCATGAAATAAGGAAAGGGAAATAAGTTCAGCAGCTTCTGATCATACTTCTAATGATAGAATGGCTTGTTAGAAAAGAAGTGGGTTATGCTGTGATAACACCCTTTAATTTTTACTTACTGAGTGAAAACCAGGTATCATCACTGTGTCACACTGTGAGATGTGGTACAGCTGTCCATTAATGGGATCTAATGGATGTGCATGCGGAGTGGGCCACTGTACATTTAATGTGAAGGAGGATGCATCAGTTGTTTGTCCCTATGTGAATACTCATTCTCCCCTGGATTCTGTTCCTATCCTGTCCCAGGATAGCAGTTATTAAAATGCTAGAGGAAGGTGGAGAGAGATAATTTATTTGGAAAACTTGTTTTCATATGATGATGAGGAGTTGCCTCCTAATTTGAACCTACTCAGTGCTGTCTACAAACCAAATTTAGCAGTGGGTCCCCTTGAACCAGTGCTGAAAATTGTTTAACTGCTAGTATGGATGGGACAAAACTGATTACAGAAAGAATGACTGATACTCC